>NC_067489.1:38380395-38742061 GCF_947179515.1 Apodemus sylvaticus
AGCTCTGAAGGCCCTGGCGCCCTAGCCACTGCAACCGCAAGATTGATTTTTGTGTATTCTAAAAATATCCTAACATGAGGAACACATTAACAACTATATACTCAGTGAATAATTTGCCCAGAATTGATGTCTAAAACCCTTGAGTGATTACAAAAACATGATCATTGTCAGCTGTTTTCCCCCCAAGATAATGATGGTATAAGCTTCAGTAGTACTATACATAGCCCTGGGACAAATAATATCTGGTATTATTATGGTAGACAATTTTGGGGTGGCCATACTGCTGACATCAGTGTTGCCTGCATTGTTTGGGTCAGTTGGAGACTATAACACAGACCAGATACTTTGGACAATTCTCCATGAAGTGTGTCTGGGACTAGAAACCATATGTTGTGTTGTTTTTAAACGTAAATGTGCATCCAACTGTGACAAGCTGAGCCTCTCTCCTTTAAGTGCTGATCAGAGTGGATATATTTAAAAAAAACAGAAATCACCATTCTGAAATTACCAGTGGAAATTCTTTATGTAAAAAGACAAGGGAGTTTGAATGCCAAATGCTCAGACATTCAGTAGCTGCTAATTTAATATGTCCCAGCTCTCGGCTCGGGTTCCCAGAGCATCTCATGTTGAGTTAACAGATCTGAAGCAGAACATTTCATTCAGGCCACACACCATAGCAGAATATTCTCATAAAAAAGAAAAGCTTCTTTGCCTGAGCATTTGTTTTGTTTTTTTAATTGAAAATAACTTTCAAAATTTCGAAGCTAGAAATTTTTTTAGTATAATTTATCAACATAGTTTTTTTTTTTTAAATTTCAAAGGTGTTTCTAGTTTCTAGTCCTAATAATACTGAGTGTAGGAATTACTTATTTGGGTGTCTTAGTGATATGCTGTTGGTGAAGCTTATTAAGAAGAATTCTGAATAGTCTTAGTTCAAACTGTAAAGCTAGTGTTCCACCATGATCTCTGAAGGGCTGAAAACATCCCCTATGGCTACACCATCTACAACTGTTGATGCATAGTGTGCTGTCATGGTTGGTCCTTACACACACACACACACACATACACACATATAGTTTGAATTTCGGAAGCTATAGCTCTGTCAAATTTGGAAAAAAAATTTTTCTCAGTTGACTCTGTTGAGTTGGCATTGTTCAGAGACCAACAGCCATATTGGTCTAGAAATGTTGAACTTAATTTTTTTCCACTTGTGCAAGCATAAGACACTGTATTAAATATGTATGTTCTTATCTACATAGGTTCCATGACAGAGACTAATAAAGTATTCTCTAAGTAATGAAGAAAAAGGATAAAGAAAATGGATGTTTTTGGAGACAAGGTCTAGCTGTGTAGCCACAGTTGGCCTGCTACTCACTGTGAAGACCAGGCTAGCCTCAAACATTCAGCAGTCATCAGGCTCAGCTTCTCAATCGATAGGGTTTCAAGCATGAAACTGTGCTCACCCCCATTCCCCCTATAGATTTTAAAATCAAATATATTGCCTCTCTTTCTTAAAGAGTCACTTTCACAACTGAATATTATATAGAAAGACACAAACAATGAACATGAATAATTCAGTTTATCTTAAGCAAAAATTGTATACTGAAGCTCCCTGTTACTAACAATTGTAGTTCCATCTATATACTAAACGTGTAATATGTTCAATTTCTAAGCCATTCTTTGACTTGATAATTTTAATGCTCAGAACTATTACATATACCAAAGATCAATCAAAAAAGATCTATAGGATGCAAAATCATGGTAATATGAAAATACGTAATCACAGCATACATGGGTGGCTTACTGTGGCATGAAATTGATTTTCTTAATTTGCTGTTAATTTGGGAATCCTATTTTCTGAATTATTAACCCTAAGGCATCAGAGGTTGACACGTCACTTAATTTCTCAAAGTTTAATTCATTTTTAATTAAGTAACAATGGTGGATAGAAACAAATGACTTGCAAAGTTGTCTTTGGTCTTATCATTTGGTTGGGCAAATATCCTCAAGAGTAAATAGTAACACGGCGGCCATTACTGGCAGGCGTGTTTGCATGCCCAGCGGTAGTGCCCTCTAGGACCATGTGAGTCCCAGCTGTCATGCGGCGTGGTATATGATCACTGTCTCTGGTCTGGGTGTGGTCTTGCATGAACGTGTTTGCCATCCTGCATGTCTTTGCTTTTTACTCAGTCTTCTTGGATCCATTTTCCCAATGCCTCGTGTAATCTATGCTATGGCGGAGGATGGGTTGCTTTTCAAATGTCTAGCTCAAATCAATTCCAAAACGAAGACACCAATAATTGCTACTTTGTCATCGGGTGCAGTGGCAGGTGAGAGAGTTGACTTTTACTAAGAAAAGGGGGATCGTTTTCCATCAAGAACTCTGGAAATGTGGACAGGTGGTTTTCTGTTTTGATTAACATAAAGTTCAATATCTTTGTGCCTTTCCTATTTTTATGTCTTTGTGTACCTCTAAGTATCCTTGGAGAATGATACTCAACTCACGTTGGATTATGAATTTTTCTGTTCTAGTCTTCTGGGTTCTATGTTCCCCTTACCCCGCATTCTGTTTGCCATGGCCCGGGATGGCTTACTGTTTAGATTTCTTGCAAGAGTGAGTAAGAGGCAGTCACCCATTGCTGCCACGATGACTGCAGGGGTCATTTCTGGTAAGCTTGACAAACAAGGGTTCTCCATCATTGGACTAAAGTACTGTACGCATGCATGGACTTTAAAAGGGATCTGCATGCTGTGCATGTAAGTTCAAGACAAAATCATGGATAAATTTGTATATGAGTATTGGGATTAACATCTTACAATTACGGTGATGGGGAAACACTAAATTCATTCTTAACTAATCATTGGGAATTCTATTATTTTACCATGTTAACCATTCAGGCATCTAACAAATGTGTGAAGCATTGTTAATGGTTCTCCATTGTGTTCTAGGTATTTCTCTCCTAATTGATGAATAAGCACATACAATTGTAATATTTGGGCACAGAAAAATACCTAAATTGAATAATTGCCTAATTTTGGCAGTACTAATTGTAAAATAATGATTGCAAGACTTTTGAAAAGCTAAATATTACCAACTCTTAATCTAAAGGGGAAAAAAAGAAATTTGAAGATAATCTGAAGTGGTTCATTTGTCTTCATTGCCCACCGTGCAGTGGGCTGCCCAGCGCATCGAGACTTACACCCGCTCAGCCCTCATTCAGAACCTGCTTGTCTTTTAGTAGCTTGGACATATTCATTTTGCTCCTAGGATTCAGATTGCCTACATTTTGACATGCTGTGATGTCCATGTAAACTACCTCTGGCCAGATTCTTAGAGCACGTGGAAATATCTAGGGATAGTATAGACTGAGAGAATGGCCTTAAGGTTCCTGATACCGGAAGTAAGAGAAAGAGTGTTGTAAGCTTTATAGCTGTATGAAGAGGACATGTTTTTGGAGTAGATGATCAAATAAACATTTTGACTTTGTTGAGACTCTAGAGTGCTGGGAAGTTAGGATCAAGAATGTTTCATTAAATATCCAGTTCATTTTTCTTCAGGTAAGGAAGCATTTGCCAAAGTCATTTTACCTGGCAGACATCTTCTAAATCTGACGCTTGGGGCATAGGTTAGAAGGTGAAATCACTTGTTTTTCTCACGCTTAAATGTTTGCCCCCATAAAAGTGAGATTTTTCTAGGTCAGCAGTTCTGAACATGTGGTTTGCAACCCCACAGGGGTCACATATCACATATCCTGCATAACATGATTCACAAGAGTAGCAAAAGTACAGTTATGAAGTAGCAATGAAATGACTTCATGACTAGGGGTCACCCTGGCATTTAAGAGTCTCAGCATTAGGAAAGGCTGAGAACCACGACTGTAGGTGCTGTGAAGTCCTTTTCATACAGTTCACTGTGATGGTGAAGATAACCTATGCCGTAATAAATACGTCCTCATAAAGTAACAGTCTTTCCCATTAATAATTCTACGTTTGAGTCTAGAATTTTAAAGATAATTTAACTTTCTCCTTCACTTGGAAAAATGTAATTTAGCAGTATAATAAGACAGCAAAGGTGATAATTAAAAGTATTATAATTATGGAATGCTTTCTAAAGTATTGTATTTTATATTTTACATTCTAGCACCCATATTTGTATTTTTAAACTTAGACCAGAGAGTTTATATGAATAATTAGTATTTGGTTATCTGTAGTCATTACAAACATGTTGAAATTTTAATAATCTGTTAGATGAGTATATTAATAATGAAGATTTTGCAGAGTCAGAGAGAGAGTGAGATACTATAGGGTTGCAGGGCCAAGAAAGCCCCAACCATTATAACCTTCGTAAGTCAATCTGCCCGTAAGACAGGGATAGTCCTATCAAGGCAAACCAAGAGACATTGCTGGACTTAGTAAAAATAATAAAGAAGTAAATGAGTAGTCAAATACTGTCCATTCCTGTAACTAAAAATCCTCTGCTTCTAGGATCATTGACTTTAGGATAAAGTGATTCATAGACTACAAAACTTGTAATAGATCTAGGACATTATATACACCGAATGTAGCGTTACCTGTTTACAAAGATAGGGAGTACTGTGTGGTAAATTCACTAATGTTAAGGTATTTTTACTTTTTGGCATTGCTGAAGTCTTGTGTGCTGGCTCATAAGTTGATCTGTCACATCTAATCAGCCTTCCAGATTGTGTGGCTTTAATTTGATTAGAGTTTACTCTAGGTCCAAAATGTAATTTCATTGAAAATGAATATTATTTTGTAAAGACTATTTAAAATATTTTGAGGTATATGTAACATGATAAAGGTAGAATTTAAAGTACTTACATAACTTGTATACAGAAGTCTAACTTTCCTTACGCTGTAAACAGCAGTTTCTGGCATTACTTGGCAGTGTTTGTTTACCTTGCGAGACCTCAAAACACAGTGTTCCGTCATATAATCTTTTCACACTTGGTCAAGCCAGGTTTTAAATAATCAAAGCCGATGTATTCAGTGTTTCCTAAAGAACTAGGTAGGGGCTTTGAAATCTTAGTGTTAGCAGTTTGTATGTCCCAGAAAACATCTTATGATGTAACACGATCTATCATTGGTACCAAAACAGAAAAGTGTTAGTCAGTTGTCCCTGGCTAAGTGAACAACTGTAAGAAATGTCACCAGAGGCCTGGGTTTCACTCCCTTGTCTGTTTCCGTAGCTGTGATGGCCTTTCTTTTTGACCTGAAGGCTCTCGTGGACATGATGTCCATCGGCACCCTCATGGCCTACTCCCTGGTGGCGGCCTGTGTGCTTATACTCAGGTGAGTCTCTGTGGGTTCCAAAGAGTGCGTACCAGGTGGGATGCGGGAGGAGAGACAGTGAGAACTCCAAAAGGCAGCAGTCTCACCAATGTGGGAGGCCATGCCATTAAAATAGTAATATAGATTATGGGAGAGACTTGGCCTTTAGCAAAGAATCAAGTACAGTTTACTCCTATAAGAGCTTGGCCCATCTACAAAGCAGTCTATTAAAATATGTGCAGCTACAGAGTTCTGTTTTTAGAATTCTAAATATTTGCAGACTGACCAATCTTGATGACTACATGATAGTCTTTGTTGTATTAGCAATATATCCTGAATATTCTTCAAAGTCAATAAATGTATATCTACCTAATATGTTTGTACTTATTCCCAAATATGGGTGATAAAGACCCTCTCAGAAAGACACCTGTGAAGAAAGCATAGCTAGGTCGAGCATCAACTGGTGAACAGTGACACAAATGAAGGGACATTCATTCAGTGGATTTTTTGACAGTAAATAGATAACTATTCTGACTTTATGATACAATGCTGTAGCATTTGAATTAGTTTAAATAGCATGATAAATGTACATTAAGAAATGATAAATGCTTATGTATGCGTACAATTCAGGATAAACGCGTACCAAAATGCTAGAAGACTTAAAGGTACTGTTGTTGGCTGTTACTTCCTTCTGTATTCCTTTGTGTTTCTGAAGCAAGCAAGGGCCGAGAGTACTAGGAAGTGACACAGGCGATACGCTGGTGAGCTGTAGAGGAACAGGACCAATAACAGGAAACTGGTTCCCTGATAGTTAGGAGGCCAAGTAGCTGTGAGCTTATGTGGTTGACACTAGATAAATCAGATGGAAATAAAGACACATGGCCCAAGGAACTGACTATGACACAGCCTTTGAATCCCAAGCCAAGGGACTGTGCACACCATGGCCAGTGCGGTTTCTGTGCTCTTCCCGGGAATTATGATCCCACTGGGCACTGGGCACTAGAGCCTTGAGATACCATCAGGTGCCATCAACCTTAATTTTAACTTTATTTTTTGGCATCTTCTGTATAACTTTCAAATTAAGAATCGATGAGAAGGAGCTCAGAGTTGTTGTGGGTATTTTATGGAAGAGGCTTATAGCCTGGTCCAGCACACTGTGTGTTGGAGTTGTGAGCAGTGTCACCTGACTGTACACACTGTGACTTTGTAAATTGTCTCACCACAGAGTTTTAGGTGATAGGTTGATTTTGAGCCAGTGTGATTAAAGACACTAACCAATATTTGTTTGGGGATAGGTACCAACCTGGCTTGTGTTATGAGCAGCCCAAATACACCCCTGAGAAAGAAATTCTGGAATCATGTACCAATGAGACTTCGAAGAGCGAGTCCCAGGTCACCATGCTACAAGGACAGGGTTTCAGCCTACGAACACTCTTCAACCCCTCTGCCCTGCCCACACGGCAGTCGGCTTCCCTCGTGAGCTTTCTGGTGGGATTCCTGGGTAAGTCTTCACTGCAGATGTTGAAAGGCCCAGCAGATGTGGACGCGGAGAGCCAGTGCCTGTGGGCATTGGCCTCACATTGCCCTGGGATATGTTAGCAGTTTGAGATGTGAACTTCGTACCTACAGAGACACTGGGAGGTGAGGTCATGTTATATGAGGCCAAGTAGGAAGATCTGTGAACTGGAGACATGGCTCTGTAGGTAAAGCGTGTGCTGTTCAAATGTAAGGCCGTGGGTTCAGATCTCCAAGACCCATGGGAAGATGGATGAGGAAGTGCACGTCCGTAGTACAAGCATGGCTCTGGCAAGATGGGAGGTAGAGAAGAATTCCCCACTAGCTTGCATACCAGCTAGCTCTATGTACATGTTGACAAATAATAGATTCTACCTCAAGCTAGGTGGAAGGTGGCGGCCACCATCCAAGGTTATCTTTGGATCTCCACATACAGACTGTGGCATCCTTGTTTCCACAGTCCCACACATGTGCACAAAAGCAAGAAATCCCTGCAATAAAGTGACAGAATTACAAACGGGCATATTTCTTTGGCTTAGGGCATTCCCTGTGTTAAAGAGTCAAGCCATGTAGCAAAACTGGATCCCAATCGTGTTGGGAAACAAACGAGGAAAGATTTGTTTGCTCAGCTGAATTTCCTAATTATCCATATGTTGAGTGACACCTACTGGGTGTTATCTGAGTGCTTAATACTGTTCTAGACACTTGGGGGAGGGAGAGACTATCTTTGCTCTTCAGGATTGAACAGTAAGTTCATGGAAGACCAGAGAAAGTTTCTCTGAGAGTGAGTCGGAGGGGCTTTTATTGAATAATCAATGGTCAGAAGAAGCCTGACATCATTGCCTAGAATATGGAAAAGATTCAGACCATGTGATATTATTTGTTTGCATTTATAAATAATCTTTATAATAGCTTAACATAAGTAAGGTTGCTGTTTCTCATTTGAAAAACCTGGAAGCTGTCCACCACCCAAAACACCCTATCCTTATGGTCTGCGAATAGGAAATGAGGATCCCTGGTCACATGACAGACAAGGCAAGGTGTTAGTGCAGATGGGGAGGATGCCTTCATAAAAGTCAGGAATAAGAACCTGTAGGTGATCCTTAGATGGGTGAAGTGGGCTGTCTCTTTTTCCCAATGGAAAAAGAAGCAGGGCATCTGTCTAGATGGCAGAGAAGATTATGAAGAACCTGCTGTTCTACCAGGACAATCCACTAGAACTGAGAAACACAGGGAAAGGATATGTACCAACTCTGCTTTCTGTTCTGACCTCCATAGCTTTCCTCATCTTGGGCTTGAGTATTCTAACCACATACGGAGTCCAGGCCATTGCCAGCCTGGAAGCCTGGAGCCTGGCTCTTCTCGCCCTGTTCCTTGTCCTCTGCACTGCCATCATTCTGACCATTTGGAGACAGCCACAGAATCAGCAAAAAGTAGCCTTCATGGTATGTGAAATAGTAATTAAAATCCTAATTGCTGTGTACACTTCCTCTCTGTTTTCTCTGTGTGTTTCATTTGTCTAAACAAGACCAAGCAGTGAACAAGAGAGTCAGAGTTCTTTGATGAATTCCTTTTAATAACAGCACATGAGCTATGAACTGTCTTACTCCCCTTATCAAAAACTTGAGCATGCATACACATATGTGTGTGTATACATAATACATACATGCATGCATACATACATACATAGAGGGAATAGATTTTGTGTTAAACAATCTATGATGTTAGGAAAATGATTTATGACATTCTGGGTTTAATTACCAAGTACTAAAAAATAAAATTGAATAATAGAATGAAGAAAGATAATTTGAGGATTTTATTTTCAGAAAATTGGAGCCCTTTTGTGAGAATTGATTGCCACCAAGTGCCTCCCTTTGCAAACTAAATTATCCTACCCCACTGAACTAGAAGGAGGCTTGAGTCTGCACATACTTCCTCAAAGGGTCCCTCAGGATGCTCTATGTACCTAGAATTCCAGAGGCACTTGCTGTTGATGGCCAGATGAGACCAGTAAACTCTCAGCTATACTGATTCCTAAGTCCTGGGCTGTCTTGATGGTGTCTGCAGGTGTCACTGTTTCTGTCAGCTTCAGCAAGTGATATGAAAGTGACCTTCTTTTCACTACTTTCTACAGGAATGGAGCTTATTCGCATTGTCCTTTATATGAGACTGTAAGCTTAGTGACACAGTTATCCATATGTCAGATGTTGGCACTACCTCGAAATAACCTGGAGAATACACTGTCACGGTAACCAAAGGATGTTTCTTCTCACAGGTCCCATTCTTACCGTTTCTGCCGGCTTTCAGCATCCTGGTCAACATTTACTTGATGGTCCAGTTAAGTGCAGACACTTGGGTCAGATTCAGCATCTGGATGGTGCTTGGTAAGTCTTGCAGTACCTTATACTATGGACTTGGGTTCACCGTGCTTTATGGGCTGTGAATTCAGGGATGTGTCTTCTTTCCTAAAACTAAAAGCTCTGTTAATTTCCTTCCATTATGACTTCTGAGAACATCTCAGCGTTTTGTTTTCAGACACCTTTTCTTTATTTTTCTTTCCTTTCTTTTGTTCTGTCGTGTTGAGGACTCAGCCCAGGACCCAAACATGCTATGTCAGGCCTCTGAGCCACTGGGATACCACAGAGCCACACCCCCACAGAGCCACACCCCCACAGAGCCACACCCCCACTGAGCCACACACCCCAGCCCTCCAGATGCTGTTTTTATTTTAAGTCTCTCAGTAACCCTGGGGCTCACACAGATTTTATTTTCTCCAACTTAAGAATGAGAAAATGAAGCCCTCAAAAAGTCACCATAACAATGCCAAAGGTTTACCTGGCTTTCTAAAATTAAACTAAAGTGTGGAAAAATACATATTTATAAGTGATTATCTTCCAAGGACGTTTGAGCCCAGCTAGCATGGCTGTTGGCAGTCCTTTGTGCTCAGGCCACAGGGTCCCATGTGACAGTAAGGGCATCTGTGTCTATTGTGAATGCAAGGCACACTTCCTGACCCTGACTGTGATAATCCATTGCTAGGGTCTCGTGTGTAATATGAGCTCTGCCTTACCTGTCAGGCTGCTTAGAGTTAATCTGTTGAGTTTTGAGAATGTAAGTAGAAATTTTCCACATAATTGTTGCCTGAGAAGACTGGTTGAGAGAAAGACTCTATAGGGTTAGGGTATCACAAATGAGGAAGTGTTCTCTGTCTTCTTCATATTCTATTTTTCTTTTTAAAGATTTTTATATTTTTATTTAAATATATTTTAAATTGAAAGATAATTATATTACTTTCTCTCCTCTGCTTCCTCCCCCCAGCCCCACCCAGGTGCCTCTCTCTAACCCCTCCCACGTCACCCCCACATGCACATACTCTACAATTATAGGTGACAACTAATGACCGCTGGGAGGAGGAGAGGTAGCCTCTCCTGCAGATGAGCCCCTTACTGGTTGTCCAGTGCAGAGAGGTCAGCACGGGTAACAAAAGCAGGCTCAGCAGGTTGTGTTTATATATTCTGTATGCACACAATATGTTTCTCTAAGGCCATCACAGGAAGAAAGGGGGAGACTTACTGTATCAGACTGTCCACATTAAAACATCTCCTAACACACGGTTGCACTCTCTCCATAGGCTTTCTGATTTACTTCGCCTATGGCATTAGACACAGCTTGGAGGGTAATCCCAGGGATGAAGATGATGATGAAGATGTCTATTCAGACAGCATCAATGCGGCGACAGAAGAAAAATCCGCCATGCAAGCAAATGACCGTCACCAAAGGAGCCTCAGCCTACCTTTCATACTTCATGAGAAGACCAGTGAATGTTGATGCTGGGCCCCCACGATCTTACCACACACACCCTAACAATGAGTATGCCATGACAGGATGCCACCACCATCGTGCTGGCTTGTCATGGGTCTGCTGCTGACATCGCTCGCCTAAATTATACTTCCTCCTCCAGACAGCTTCTCTTCAGATGGTGGATTGTGTGTCTGGGGAGACTGCCTGAGAGCACTCCTCAGTGATGAGTATCCCCAAAACAGTGTGTCCATGTGCGTACATGTGTGTTTGGGAATGTGAGTGTTCAATATCAGCTATTGCTCTGTGACATAATTCCAGCGTGGTAATTGGTGGCATATACTGCACACACTAGTAAACAGTATATCGCTGACTAGAGATGTATTCTGTACATGTCCTATGTACACAGTTGGGGAAACAATGGTGGTTTTCTTTATTAGGTATATGACCGTCAATTTGGACATACTGAAAGTGCCACCACGTGTCACGATGTTTAACAGTGGTCAGGGGTGGGGAAGGATAAGGAATGGGCCCTCTCTATCAATTGTAATGCATATATTCTCCTACTTGCTAAGACAGTTTTCTCAAATAGCCAGAGAGAGCATTTGTTTCCTCTGTAGGACAAGATGAAGTCTGTGACATGAGATAGCCAACCCTGGTTTTGAGAGCCTTGGTCCTTAAATATAACCCCTCCACCGGCTGTAAATGATATACCCCCTCAAGTCCATGAAGGTCTCAGGAAAGGTACCCTGGCCTACTTGGGACCCTTCAAGCCAGAGAATGAAAGTAGTCCCAGTGGCCTCCAAAGATCATAGACTTACGCAGATGCTTGGATAGGTGTCCTGTTTTTAAAAGAGACTGGTGGCAGATGGGGCCTCATGTCACACATTTGGTAGAATGGTTCAGGCTGTTTCCCATTACGTGATACCCAATCACAGCCCAATGTCTGCTTCTTCATCAAATGCAGAACTCAGTCTTTGGCTTCCCATATTTCCTCTGATTTAAATGGAAATGAATGTGGTAGCAAATTCTATTTTTGCAGTGTACAAAAAAGAAACAGATGAAGGGGTATAGGAAAATACCCTTAGTCCAATATCACAGGGCATTTGAGCCCAGTTTAAGGATTTTTAGACATAATTTACCTCTGATAGTTCTTTCAGAAATGTTTAAAGATTTCCCCACCTCCCACCCCATCTCATCATTTAGCACTTTGTAATTTTGTTTTCTCCCTTTATTTCTTTATTTCTTGTTTGTTTGTTTGTTTTTCAAGACAGGTTCTTTCTATGTAGCCATGGAACTCACTCTGTAGACCAGACTAGCCTTGAACCTTGAACTCACAGAAATCCACCTGCTTCTGCTTCCCAAGTGTTGGGATTAAAGGTGTGCACCACCACTGCCTGACCATCTAGCAGTTTTTATTTCATTTGCCTTTAAAGGACCACACAAAGCCTCTTAACAATAAATCATCAATTACTTTCAGAACACAATTATATAAAACTTCAAGCTAAATCACCAAACTGAATTAAGAGCACAGTGACCTTTGTATATGATTAAATAAACTTTTAAATTTAAGATTCTCTGATTCCTACACTTTTCCTTTATAGGGTTCTCTGATAGTGGATCAAAAACACCCAATCATACATATTCCTCATGAACCTTGAATAAATAATTAAATGGTTTATTGGATAAATCTAGACCTAGACACTTACACAGGCGTGGCACTCCCAGGAGACCACGAATGCTAGTTGCCCTGCATAATCCATAGGCAAGGAAGATGGTTGCTTTCCCATAGATCTTCTGAGAGAACGTTTATCTTACTGGTGCTGTTTGGGTGTAAGCAGGCGTACATTGTGATTAGCTCTCAGATAAGCAGGCAAAGGTTCTGGGTTCCTGGTGTCAGGAATGCATCCCTGACCCAAAACTTAGTGCTGACATTCCAAAATTTCCAGGGTGCATGCGGCAAAATCTGAAGGCTAGCCACTCTTTCTAACTGCTTGCTTTACAGAGAAGGAACTGGATAAGGGCTAAAATAGTGCAGGAAGGACTGTAGGCATGATCAGGAATTCTTGATGTCCCGAACGGCTGCTCAGAGAGGGAGAATCAGGGGCGAGCCCCATAAGTTATGTAATCCCAAAGAGTCAACATTAAACACTTACACATGCAAGCAGTACTAATTGGACTCAACAGGTTACATACACACAGAGACATGCACACAATATGAAACAATAATAAAGAAGAGGTTATGGATTCCATAAGGAGTGGGGGGAATTGGAGGGGAAAGAGAAAGGTAGAAATTATCAGAATACTTTATTCGTGTATAATATTCTCAAAAAAATAACTAAAAATCCTTACTGTTACAGCAGTTCCCTTCATACAGGAAATATAAGCAGTTTCAAATATGAATCCCTGGATTTCTTACTGTAACAAAAGCATAGTCCGGCTGTGAAAGGCAACCTGAAGTATTGTGCCCACTGTGTTCAGTCAGGGGCAGAATCCAGTCCAAATTGTTCACACCCAGACAGGTTGGAAATACGAATGTCTGTAAAGAGATGCTTTCTCAGTGACTGTGCCTTTTCTTTCCTATGAAGAACCGAATGGACAGCGTGTCTGTGTGTATAGTGTTTATCAGCACATTAACATGTGCATGTGTAATGTCTCTCTGTGTGTGTGTGTGTGTGTGTGTGTGTGTTTGTTTGTGTGGGGATGGTTATCAGTGTGTAAGCAAGTTGAGTTTATGACGAGCTTTGGATATGATATTGTTACGTAGATTTAAAAATACCAATTGATGTAGAAAGAGATTAATGTTTTATACTGATGGATAATTTAGATTTTAAGCTATTTTAAGATATACAATTTTATATATATATATATATATGTTTTCTATAGATAGTCTTTAAGGCATATTTATGTTTCTAATATGAAGTCACTAAACTCTAGTATATTATGAATGGAGTAGGAGCCTAGGCCTTGAGATGTTCCTGTTTGTTTCTGTCGCACTGCTTTGGACACACAGTGAATACCAGCACTACCAGCTCTTTGCCAACTCTGTCCTCCTTCTCTTGAGTTCAGTACACTTTGAACAAAATGACCTAGTCTGTGTCTTGGATCGCCAAAATATTCTGTGTAGAATTGGCTAGCGAGCAAACAGCCAGACTCTCAGACAGTTACACATTCTACTTATCATGGCGGGCAAAAGCAAGGTGGCTTGCTTCCCTCACTGCTTGCTGTCTTCTCACACTAAGAGCCATGCTGTTGGTATTGTCAGTGAGATTGTCTCAGAACAGCACTTTAAGTTTATAGTCTTTACAAACAAGACTGTCCTGTGAACTAAGTTCATATGAACTAAGTCATAAAGTTCGTGCCAGCCACACATGTCAAAGGGTGGTTATGAGAACTCACTGTTCGAAACTCCTGAGGAAAACTTACTAAAACCTTTGAGGTGTTCTCAAATATCTTACTCTTGTTTTCCTTCATGATTAAAAATGCCAATAAAACTAAATAACCAAAAGATTATAAATGTACATATCAACATTAATATGTAAAATCAACATTGGAACTATTGTTGATGTTAACTCTAGTACTAACTCTAATTGATTTTAAAGCAACCCTAGCTTCTGAATCATCTCCCTAAAGAATAAAAGGTTATCTAATTTTAATTTTTATGAAGTATTTTCTAAGTCCTGACTGTTTGCAGGTAGTTGTTTAAAATGTTTTCTCATAAAACACTGTGAGTCAGAATTATCACTAAATTGCTTCATAAGTTTGAACATTTAGCACAGGTGAAGAAGGAATGTGATTGACTTACCTTACAGTGCTAAGGATTCAACAGGAATACTGGCACGCTACCTTCTCCCTTCTTATATCCAGTGTGTGTGTGTGGGGGGGGGGTGATGGTGTAAAAAATAATAAGTGTAACCCCAAATTGCCACCTAGATGATAAAGTTGCACTGAACCCTGGCAACACTGCTAGGGACCTCTCCAGATACACTTCTAGAGAGATACACTTTTAGAGAGCTCTTCATGGGTGATTCACATTCACCTAATGTGTAGGGCTTGGGGCTGGTTAGATAAGTTAACTGTCCTTTTTGCTAGTGCCAAAATAGTGCCTTCTATAGGAAGTGCCTTCTGTACATTTTCTATTTTATATACCAAGGGAAAGTGCTGAAATTCATATAGCCAATAATGCCAGCAAAGATCATCTTAGCTCTAGATGTGAAAATAAGGCTTCTAGACTTTATTGTTTAGCTAAGATTCTGTTTTCCTTGTATACTTATATTTAAAGAACTTAAGATAGCTTTGTGGATTTTAAGAAGCCTGCTTCTACTGTTGTATTCCTGGTGTGGGTGTTGGCTTTTGTAGTATTTGTGATTGTTTCTATTCACACAGTTTGGTCTTACTCGGTTCAGATGTATTCTGTTATGTAAGCATACCTGATTTTAAAACTACCGGCCAGGAGCTCTGTCCCTGTGTCTTACCCACAGCTGAAGCCACTGCCACAATTTCTGGACTCTAAGCAGCCTTTCTGACCACTGACAGACCCATGGAGATTACCCAGAACTCCAGTCTGATGCCACAGCCAAGCATCCTGCAGTATGTGGGTGTCTGTTGCTGCACTCTGGTGGTGTCTTAGATAGTAAGGTAGAATAGGAAGTAGTGAGTGTAAGGTCATCTGAGACCCTTAACTTCAGCTCCAAATAGCTCACGAGTATGTTAAGATGAATATGGACCAAGGAATCTGACTCATGAAGGGGGTAGCTATGTCTTGGAACTGACATGGTAGGGCCTAGCCTGCTGTATGTCCTGCAGGTACATGGGCTCAAGGAGAGAAGTACACCACCCAGACCCTAATGGCAAAAAGCCTTGTGCAGCCTGCAGGGTGGGCTCCTGTACCCACGCCTCATCAAGGCCCCTCCCTTTCACACCCCCTGGCAGTGCCAAATTGCTTCATTGCTTTGTTTTGCTATTGTTATATTTAATGGCAGTTGTGCATAAAGACCTGAACCATCCAGGTACCCTATTGCAAGTATCTGTGCAAGTGTAAAGAATGTGTTGTTTAGTAATGTCATTTTAAATGGTGTTCCTTTTTACATGCAAAGTTGGACTCTTTTTTTTTAGACTCTGTAAATAAAAACTTTTGCTGCCTTAACTGTTATAATATATGCTTTATAATGTAACCACGTGTTTTTAAATAAACCTTATTATGACTTATGATGATCTAGTGTGCATATATATCACACAAAACAAAGACACATTTCATGCTTAAATTTGGGGAGCTTTTGTCTTTTTCTTCTGAGTCTAAGGACCTTTCACAGCTCAGACTCACAATGCTGTCCGCTTCATTATAATGATACTCGGAGGGCCAGGACTGTGGCTACCAAGTCTTATGAGATGGAAGAGAAGGATACACAAAACTTCAGTCATCCTGATTCAGAACAAGAATAATCAGCTGTTTTTGAAGCACACCACCGCAAGATCTCATGTCTCAGATTATCATTTCAACTGCTAATACGTGGACTAGTCACTTTGATGTTGTTCTTCAGAAAGTCCCTCTGTCCGGCTTATCACTAGAAAATACTCGATAAGCAGATGTGGAGGTAGCTTGGTGGTTAAGAGCTCTTCTGTGAAGAGGAGGGCCCAATTTCCAGCACCTACGTGAAAGTTAGACATGGCCACGTATGCCTATAATCCCAGAACTGGAGGGAGTGTTGTGGGTGACGACAGGCAGACCTTAGGAAGTCACTAATCTAATCTAAATGGTAATCTTGGGTTCCATGAGAGACTATCTCAAAAATAAAATGAGAGAGAAGAAAGCACACATATGTCCGTCTGCCTTCCAAATGCATGTGCACAGGTGTGTGCCCTTCAATAGAACACATGCACATGCACACGAGGTATGTGATTGGAAGAGAGTCATCTTGGCCCATGGTTTCTGAAGTTTCAATCCATGGTCAGTAGGTTACGTTTCTGAGTCTACATTGCGGAAAGAAAGGTGTGGGAGAGAAAAAGCTGCCACAGGAGGCAGCGAGGAAGCTAAGAGACAGCAAGGAGCAGAGGCAAGCAAAGACGTCCACAATGACCCACTTCCTTAACCAGGCTCCACCTCCTAATGGCCTGTTCAGCTATTCTCAGTGGATTGCCCCGTTGCTAAGGTCTTAGCTTTAGCTGATGATCCATCCAGTCAGTCTCAATTGTACCAATACTTACAGACCAAGCCTTGAGTGCATGAGCATTTGGGGTCATGCAATACCTAAACAGCAACAGCTTACAATAATTGGTGGTTAGTACGTAAATGGAAAATTTATTAATTTTTTCAACTTAGTAGATAAACATTTCCCAGTAATAACTTTACCTATCAAAGGGAAAAAAAGAGCTTCTTAACATGATTCTAAGTCATCTAAATTATAGGTCTCCTGGGACACCTTGTTTAATTGTGAAGTTCCTTTGTGTAGCTCACTAGCTCCTATCATGTCTCCCCCAGGGAGGAGAACAATTGATCAAATAGCCCTGAAAATATACAAGTGGCATAATAAAGACTGAGCAAATTATACACACATGCGTACACACACTTGTATGTAACAATAATAGATAGGTATCAAGTCTCTTCAGTGGGGCTTTGCTTTGTTTGTGATGATCTCACGATGTTGACGAGGGTGGCCTTGAACTTGGGTCCAAGAGACCCTATCATTTCTTGCCTCCTGGACAGTTAGTCTGTATGTGTATGCCCTTCTGTGTCTACAGCCTCAAAGTCTGCATTGCTGAGGGATTATGCTACATCTCCATCTGAACGGACATATTTCACAAAGTAACTTAAAAGATTTCTCCAAAATTCGAAGAAGTGGCTCCCGTCTTCCCGTTACCTCCGTTTGTCTTCTAACGTAGGTCACCGTAGAGAAGTATTCAGAAACACTCTCTTGCTGTGTAGAGCTTTCTAGTAATAGCTTATAGACACGACGTCAATACGTTTTGATATTTATACACCATGTCAATACTTTCAGATACGGAAACATTTTGCTGCACTTAAGACAGGAGCGGCCAACTGGAAGACAAGGGCTATCCAGGCAAACCTAAGGCTACCTCTTGGTCCAAATCAAGGAGAAATTGTCAAGGTTCAGGATTCTATTATGCTCTCATTGGTGATTCTCCAAAATGCCAGAATCTTCCCCCAACCTGTTCATGTGTAAGCAACCAAGAGTTTCACAGCCCAAGAAAAATCAGGCTTGCTTGACAAATGTTTCTCAAGTGACTTAAATTGACATGAGGGTATATAAATGACTTCTAAGAGACACTCTTTGGATAAGCAGGAGAAGATAAACCTATGACACTCTGGAGCAAAGGTAGGAGAGGCAGCGACAGACAATCTTAGACCAGAAGTTCCTGCTCCCCACCCCCACCCCTTGTACTGCTGCAAACACACAGCAGATAGAGGTGCATCTTTATAATCTGATGCTTCCTGGCACTGAGAAGGTCTTTTTTTTTTTTTTTTTTTTTTTTTTTTTTTTTTTTTTTTGGCCTCAAGGAAATTATGTAGCTGGGATCCTTGTCTTACCCTATGTTACCTATGATGACTGATTTGGGGAATGTCAAAGATTTCTAAGAACCCCTCAAAGTATCATTATCAGCATCATTATCAGCAGTCCTGGGCCATCAAAGGTCAGAGTGAAATTTTAGTCCTTCCCTTATAACGGGTTGGGTTTTTTTTGTTGTTGTTGTTCTTCTTCTTGCTTTTTGATTTTTGGGTTTTTTGTTTTGTTTTGTTTTTGTCTTTGTTTTGTTTTGCCTATAGGTTGTTTTCTACATAGTATTTTAACTATACATCTTAGTGTTTTCTATGACTAAGATTCTCATTGTTCCTGTTTTGACAGGCATGGTGGCGCCCACCTTTAGCTGCAGTACTTGTGGGGGAGCAAAGGCAGGTGAATCTCTGAGTTGGAGGCCTCTATACACTGAGTTCAAGGACAGCCAGGACAATGTAAAGGGACGTCAAACAAACAAGAAATATCTGACTTTAAAAAAAAAACAATTTTGTAATTTTTGTAAACATCCACCTTGATTCTATTTAGATAGAAGACTATTTTGAAAAGGTAAATGTCCTTATTCAGGAAACAGGGTTGCCCAATATTTAATTTAAAAAAAAAGTGCTCATTTTCCTAAGCAAAGTCTTAATGCTGTGCACTACTTTGAAGGGATTCTTTTTTAAAGTAAGTAAGGCCAAGTAAGGCCAAAAGGAGCAGTGAAAATCTTAGTCATAGAAAACCCTAAGATGTACAATTAAAATGCTATGTAAAAAAATACAATCCACAGGCACAAAAGCATATAAGAGTAGGACTAAAATTTCCCTCTGACCTTTGATGGCCCAGGACTGCTGATAATGATGCTTCCCCTCCGTTGGGCACACATTTCCTCCCAGAGCGCTCTGAGGGGCTCTTAGAAGGAGTATGCCTTTCTAGACTTAGGCCCACACTGGCAGCCCCTCTACCGCAGCCCCCGCATCCAGTTCTTTCCCCGTACCGTTCCCACCCTCTGCGTATTCATTCCTCTCTTCTCTCTGGTTCTCCGTTTGTTAAGCTCGTTCAAGCAGCCATGGTGGTCCCCCAATAACGATCAGATAGGTTTCTCCAGGAGCAGATGCAGAGACCCACACCCAAACATCAGGTGGAGCTCCGGCAAACACACAGAAGAGGAGAGGTAAGGAGTGTAGGAGCCAGAGGGGTCCCGGACACCATAAGAACGAGGCCCACAAAAGCAACTAAGCCGGGACCATAGTGGCTCACCGAGACTCGAGTAACAATCACAGAGCCTGCATGGGTCTGTGCTAGGTCCTCTGCATACATACTGTGGTTGCGTAGCCTGGGGTTTTTGTGGGACTCCCGACAGTAAGTAGGGAATGTCTCTGACTCTTTTGCCTGATCTCAGGACCCTTTCCCTCCTACGGGGTTGCCTCGTCCAGCCTTAATACAAGCCTTGTGCCTCGTCTTCTCGTAGCTTGTTATCAACTATCTTTGGTTGCTATCCCTGGGAGGCCTGCTCTTTTCTGAAGGGAAACAGAAGAGGAGCGGATAGAGAGTGGGAGAGATGGGAAATACGGGAAAGAACTGGGAGGAGTCAGGGGAGGAGCGGCTGGGAGAGAGAATTGGGAGGAATGGAGGGAGGGGTGGCTGCGGTCGGGATGTATTGCATGAGAAGAATAAATGAAGAGAAGAAGGCGAAGAAGGAAAAGAAAGGGAAGAGGAGGAGGAGAAGGAGAGGAAGAGAGAGGAGGGGGAGGGGAGAAGGGGGGAAGGGGAGGAGGGGGGAGGAGGAGGGGGAAGGAGGGGGAGGAGGAGAAGGAGGAGGAGGAGGGAGGAAGAGAAGGAGGGGGAGGAGGAGGAGAAGGAGGAGAAGGAGGAGGGAGGAGAAGATGGAGGAGGAGGGAGGAGGAGGAGAAGGTGGAGGAGGAGGGAGGAGGAGGATCAGGAGAAGTAGGAGGAGGGAGGAGGAGAAGGAGTAGGAGGAGGAGGGGGAGGAGGAGGAGGGGGAGGAGGAGGGAGGAAGAGGAGGAGAAGGGGGAGGAGGAGGAGAAGGAGGAGGAGGAGGGAGGAAGAGGAGGAGAAGGGGGAGGAGGAGGAGAAGGAGGAGGAGGGAGGAAGAGGAGGAGAAGGGGGAGGAGGAGGAGAAGGAGGAGGAGAAGGAGGAGGGGGAGGGGGAGGAGGAGGAGGGGGGAGGAGGAGGAGGAGGGGGAGGAGGAGGAGAAGGAGGAGGAGAAGGAGGAGGGGGAGGGGGAGGAGGGGGAGGGGGAGAAGGAGGGGAAGGGGAGGGGGAGGGGGGAGGGGAGGGGAGGAGGAGGAGGAGAAGAAGAAGAAGGAGGAGGAGAAGAAGAAGAAGAAGAAGAAGAAGAAGAAGTCGCTGTACTGCTCTTCTAAGAAAGAAGAACCATTCAGGCAAATAACCCTATCTCCTCAAGAGAATCAGTGGCTCACTGGACAGTCTCTACAAGTTCTTTCCTTGTGCTCAACTTGTGCTGTGCATACACATGGTCGGAGTTGGCTCCTGAGAGGTGTGAGGCGTGTTCCTCTGCCTGTTCATCTCGTGGATCTAGAGAATCTGTGGCAGGCACATGTGAGGTGGAGGGAACAGGCAGGCTGTGAGCCCCTCTGACCACAGACAGCCCAGTCCCTCCACCACTACGACCGCTCCTTCACCTGCAGTAAGATGTGCAGGTTCATCCGGACCAGGACTAGAAGCTTACTTACCTCATCTCTGACCAGACCTAAAGGAGCAGCCACAACCAGCAATATTTTTTAATACATCAGCAGACCCATTTGTGTGTGTGTGTGTGTGTGTGTGTGTGTGTGTGCGTTTGTGCGCGCGCGCGCTAGTGAGAGAATCCCTAGGAACCAAGAGAAGCTTAAGGCATACGTTTTGCTGAGAAGCAAGACCCTACCAGAGCAGGTGGACTGAGTCCTGTGGCTCCACCATCAGGGTCACCTAGGGCCTTCCTAGTCTTCCCAGTGCTTGGTAATAGCGCTATCCTTCGCTAGTCCACCAGGGGGCAGGAGAGCTCATATTACACGGGGATTTTTTTTTTTTTTTAATCTACTTTTTTCCCCCAAATTGTGTTTTCCCCCAGTGAAACCGAATCCTCCAGCTGTGGTGTCCCAGGCGCCGCCTCCCCTCTGAGCCCCTGCCCTGCCCTGAGCAGCCTGCCGGGCCCGTCTGCAGTCCTGAGCTATTTTGCAGGTCACCAGCCCTGAAGATGAAGTTTTGGCTGCTGCTCGGACTCCTGTTGCTACACGAAGCGCTGGAAGACGGTGAGTGACTCTGGCCTCTGACCGCCTTCGCCCAGGACCCACAGCCCCCGAGATTCTCTCAGCACCTCCTCTAACTTTTGGCCCTCGGGATCGTCCCCGGCGCTGATCGCCATCCGGTGTACCTGGCCCCTCCTAGAAGGGTCCCCTTTCTTCCTTTCCCCATCTCCCTGGAGAACTGGGAGGGCGGCGCTTACACTGACCACCGTAAGAACCCACCAGGACTTCTCTAGCCTGATCAGAAAAGCACAGGCGATCGAACCCATCATCCCCAGACAGAGCCTGGTCCAGCCCCCATGTCAACGTGTCGGTCTGATGGCGCGCCCGCCCCGTGGCTCGCTTCCACCTTCATACCGCGGTCCTCACCCTGGTCTAGCCGGTGCCACCTAAGCAAAGCGATTTGTGGAAAACTCCCTGCGTCTTCCTTCCCCTTACAGTCCTGTTTTGTTGCTTGTTGTTGTTGTTGTATACCAATCTGAACTAAAATCCTGCTAGATTAGCCTGGGTCTTTAACAACAACAACAAAAAAAATTGATGCACTAAACCAAAAATTAAAAAAAAAAAAAACTAGCCCGCAGTTATATTTTCCGTATAAATGAGAGAGTGGGGGAAAAATACTTTTTTAAGTACCACATAGGAGGGCTTTGCATCATTTAATTTTTTAAATTGCATTTATTGTAAGTGTGTTTGTGTGTGTTTGGATATGTGTATGATGTGTATGCTACAGCAGACTATGGAGATCAAAAGCCTACCTGCAGGGGTTCACTTTCTCCTTGCACTATGCTAATTCCAGGGACTGAACTGGGGCAGGCATGAATTTGTACTGTGTGATGTGTACCTACCCTAGGTCCATCCTTTTGTGTAGACATATAACCATAGGATCAGGCTTGATTATGTGTGTGTGTGTGTGTGTGTGTATGTGTGTGTGTGTGTGTGTGGTTTTTATGCACTATACATTTTTTTAAGTATATGTATACATATCACTGCTAATTATTTTATTTCCGGCATCACTTATTTAATTGTTGCTGTTTGGATAGTACACCTTTCATCTGGCAGTCGACCTCAAGGCTTCCTTAAAATTATTCAATTACTGCCACAAATGTGCTCCTTAGATTGAGATTTGCAGCCAGGCAGTGGTGGCACGCACCTTTAATCCCAGCACTTGGGAGGCAGAGGCAGGCAAATTTCTGATTTCGAGGCCAGCCTGGTCTACAGAGTGAGCAGGGCTACAGGGTTTCTCTAAACCCTGTCTTGAAAAACCACACACACACAAAAAAATTAGATTTGCGCCTTAGAACAGCAAAATGCCTTTTGCAGTTATGCAATCTCATGCCGGAGCCAGCTCAACCTGGCTTGCAATTGATCTACTCATCAATCCAGACCCATCCATCCGTTCCATTCTTTAAAGCTACTTTAGTCATCTGTCTCAAGTATGCAGACGTTCAGTTCAAGATGGTGGTGGCTCGTGACACCCACCTTGGACAGACCCAGACTTAGTAAATAAAAGTGTAAGCAGGGCCTCCAGGGAAGGGGACAGCAATTCCCCTGTGCCCAGAGGACGCTGCCCTGAGCTCGGTTTGCACAACACAGTATTAAATTGTTCCTGGCAGGTCCTTGTATCCGACTGCTAAAATGGCGGAGATGCAGTATTCGGTGTCATTTTTGAATAGGGCAGAAGACGGCCAGAGAAAATAACTCCAAATAGTCCATTCATTTGGTGAATGCCCACAGTGCAGTTGGAGAGACTCAAGATAGATTCTGCCAGCATAGATCAGAGTGAGAAGTACAGCAGACATCTGTCAAGATGAATTAGCATCTATTTAGATAAAATACTCCTACAGGCAAGAAATATTTATGAGACAGAGAAAGAGGAATACAGGGCAAATATTTAATAATTAATAATGGGTAAGCTGTAGGTCCTGCCTTATACTTACAGACATATGATATGTATATATCATATGTATTTATATGATACACATGTATAATATAATATTTATATGATATGCATATATAATATAATATAATATAATATAATATAATATTATATAATATGGGACTGGTGGGATGGCTCAGCCGGTAAGAACAGTGACTACTCTTCCAAAGGTCCTGAGTTCAAATCCCAGGAACCACATGGTGGCTCACAGCCATCTGTAATGAGATCTGACTTCTTCTTCTGGAGTGTCTGAAGACAGCTACAGTGTACTTACATATAATAAGTGAATAAATCTTTAAAAAAATAATATGTCATAGACAAAATGATAAACCTACTGAAAGGTAAACTGACTTCATTAAGTTATTTAACTGTTTTCTCAGCCCTTTCAAGAATTTTGTCATTTGTATCGGATCCTGACGTGGTGACAGGGAGGGCGCAGGAACAACCAAAGACAGCGACTATTCAGGAAGTTCTTCCAGTGCTGCAATCTGATTGGCAGGTCAGGTTGCATCCCCCCAACACCAACTACAGGCACAAGCCATGACTGTAATGGTCCCCAAGCCTGTCCATTTTGTAATCACATTTGGGAGGCAGCCTCAGAGGAAGAGCCTTCCCTGCAAGCATCCGTGGAGTGGACATCTGTCCTGCGCAGTGACATTTGTCTTGCTTAGTTCTAAAGTTTTTGAGAAATAATGCTATTTCTCTTCATAACGGGAAGACCTGGAAGACCATGTTGTCTACGCATCTCATGAAATGCGAAAGCTTGAAAACAGTGGATAGGCCAAGACCCCAGTCAGTGAGGAACTGTTCCCAGAACCTGCTCCCCCACGCCTCTGTCCAATGGTGTGCTGCCACGTTCAATTGAAAGTATAAAATTGCAGTCACCTACTGACTTCGTATGATCTACATATGCATATTTAATTTGACAAGAAAGTGCTGAGGTATAAATGTTGATCCGCTAATGCCTCTTCATTAACCTATACAAGCCCCTTTGTCCTATACAGTCTTCATATGATTTAGATTTAGATAATCTGAAAGTTTCTAAAACTCAAAAGAAATCAATCAAGACATTAGAGGGGAAAACTGAGTCTGAAAGATGATTAGGAGAAAGATGCAGTGGCCAGAATCCTCTAGCAAGGAGGATGTTAGTTTACTCCTCGGAAACACACAGTAGTCCAGAAACCTGCGTCTGCATAAATAAAGTATTCATAAAATACATCTTGCTTGCAAGTGCAATTATTGGATGATTCAGAGTATGTAGGGTCTTGGCCTGTATATTTAACAGATAAAACTGTCTTCCATACTGAGTGCTAATCAAGAGGTTAGAAGAGGTTAGCCTGAGGGAGAGAGAGAGAGAAAGAGAGAGAGAGAGAGAGAGAGAGAGGCTGTAAGGTCCTTTCTTCCTGGTCTTCATGATCAAACAGAGGGGACAGAGAACAAACAAGTGTGAAGACATCGTTTTTAGAAACTGACAAACATCATGGATCGCATTAACCAAAGCATGTCAGCTTCCTTGGACTGTTGTGACCAAGGACAAGCTGACACTTGCTCTCAAAAATTCTTGGGAACAGAAGAGGTCGGGCCCACATTTTTTTTTTTCCAGATTTTTGGCGTGTTTGCATAAGTATAACTAAGTTTCTTGGATGCAGGACTGGAGTCTAAGAATGAAGCTCAAGTATGTTTTGTGTATCTCCTATACATATATAAGCTGAAGGTGATTTTAGATGTCGCCCACAGTTGGCTGTGACATTTTCCACTTGTGGGGTCAAGTCAGTATTCGAAATGCTTTGGATTTGTAAGGTTTTTGTTTGTTCTTGTCATTGTTGCTGTTACCCCAGATTAGGAATACTCAATCTAGGGCTGGAGAGATGGCTCAGCAGTTAAGAGCACTGACTACTCTTCCAAAGGTTCTGAGTTCAGATCCCAGTCAACCACATGGTAGCTCACAACCATCATAACAAGATCTGATGCCCTCTTCTGGAATGTCTGAAGACAGTGACGGTGCACTTACATATAATAAATAAATAAATAAATAAATAAATAAATAAATAAATAAATAAATAATTTTTGAAAATTTAAAAAAAGGAATACTCAATCTACATTAGGAATAAGGTGGCTTAAAGCAGTGGAAGTTTGTTCATTCAGTTCTGTCGGTCAAAAATCTAAAAATTAAGGTGTCATTAGGACCTTGCTGTCCCTGAAGCTCTAGAAAGAACTCCACAGCCTCTCATTAGTTTTTGTAAGTGTCCTATATACTCTTTGGTATTCCTTGGTATCTTGGCTAGTTTTTATGTTAAGCTGGCACAAGCTTGTGTCATCTAAGAGAAGGGAACCTCAGCTGAGGAATGCCTCCATAATATCCAGCTGAGGACATTTTCTTAATTAGTGATTGATGTGGGTGGGCTTAGTTCATTGTGGGCGTGGCCATCCCATCTATTGGTCGTGTGTTCTATAAGAAAGCAGGCTGAGCAAACTTTTTTTTTTCTCAAAGTCTTGGTGGAACTTGGGAACTGGGAGCTAGAAAAGCCATTGAGTTTTGATAGCTCAGTAGGCTGTTCTGTTGGATCTTGGAAGACAATGCGGAGAGCCGTGCAGTTGATGGAAGCCTGTCTTACAAAGTTGAAAGGGAGAGCTTTTTCCAGTACTAGACAGGCTTTCTTTCAAGTTAAATGAAGATCAAGGAATGGTTCTGAGTAAAGAAGATCCCTGATCTGACTGACATTTTTTTTTCTTTTTTTATTGGATATTTTCTTTATTTACATTTCAAATGTTTTTCCGTTTCCAGGTCTCCCCTTCCAAAACCCCCTATCAGCCTCCCCCATGCCTCTATGAGGGTGCCCACCCACCCATCCACCCACTCCAGTCTTCCCGCCCTGGCATTCCCCTACATGGGGGGCGGGGATCGAGCACCCTCAGGACCAAGGGCCTCCTCTCCCACTGATGACAAACAAGGCCATCCTCTGCCTCATAAGTGACAAGAGTCATGGATCCCTCCATGTGTACTCTTTGCTTGGTGGTTTAGTGTCTGGGAACTCTGGGGGGTACTGGTTGGTTAATATTGTTGTTCTTTCTATGGGGCTGCAAAGTCCTTCAGTTCCTGGGGTCCTTTTTCTAACTCCTCCATTGGGGACCCTGTGCTCAGTCCAATGGTTGGCTGAGAGCATCCCCCTCTGTATTTGTCAGGCTCTGGCAAAGCCTCTCAGGAGACAGCTATATCAGGCTGTAAGCACTTGTTGCTATCCACAATAGAGCAGTTCTGAGTGGCTTTCAGAATTCGTCTTGGGGCCATTAAATGCCTGCTAGTCTTCCGACTGACTGGCCGAGTAATAAGCAGAATATTCCAACCAGGAATTTTGAGGGGAGGGCAGGGCGGGAGTGAGGCAGCTTTCGGCACACAAATTTGGTAGAGCCACAGAACAGGCCTGGCTAAGGCCCTGGAGCTCAGAAAAGGCTTTCAAAGAAAAGGAAATGCTCCTGAGGAGACTCCAGAGTTGTTAGGAACTAGAAGACCCAAAACACTACAATGCCCCCCACCCAGGGTCAAGGTGAAGAGAATAAAGGTTTGTTTGTTTTTTTTTAAATTATTTTATTTATTTACATTCCAAATGTTTCCCCCTACCAGTCCCCCCTCCCAGAGTTCTTCACCCCCTCCTTTTTGTCTCTGAGTGCTCCCCAACTCCCCACCCTACCCAGGCATCCCCCCCTTCCTAGGCTCACTGCCTCTACCTGATTTTTTTTTTAACCACCAACTATGCTAATCTCTAAGTGAGAGGAGGGGTGATGGTGTGGGGCAGAGAAAGGACAGAGCTGTTTTCATGGTCTTCCTGATGATCTGGAGTGAGCTACATAGCCCCTGGAAATTCATTAAAAAAAAAAATAGTGTGCTTTGCCTCCATCATGTTCATGTGGAGTCCATGAGATATAGGTATAAAATAAGGGGTGCTTAGTGGGCACTTAATGGGGGTTCAGACACTTCTCTCAGCATGTTAAATATGTTAACTCAATTACCCTCAGTCACCACAAAAATTCATGAGATGGGAGCAGGAAAGAAGACCTGGGTTCTGTTCTGTTCACAACACCCACATGGTGACTAACAACCTTCGATGTCTCCAATCCCAGAGGTATGGTCCCCTCTTCTTGCCTCCACAGGCACCCAGCATGTATGCAATGCACTTACATACATGCAGGTAAAGCACTTGTACACATGGAATAAAAACAACTATCTTCAAGCCCATGAATGGGTATTACCATCACGGTCATACTACATGTATGTAAGAAAGCTAAGACACACATGAATGACTTCCCAGGGCTGGTCAGCTACTAAGTGGGGTCCAAGGTCAATAATATGTCATAGTCTGAAGTATTTACCACCCGTTTCTCTATACAAAATACTCTACCACAACCTCTATAATGCGATGGTGATGGATTCCACTCTAATTACTTAAAATATCAATTCTTACTTTGTTAAAGCTTTTTGAATCTAACTATTTACAAAGTTCATCAGAAGTCATATTCTGCTGGGCAGTGGTGCTGTACACCTTTAATCCCAGCACTTGGGATGCAGAGGCAGGAAGCTTTCTGAGTTCGAGGCCAGCCTGGTCTACAGAGTGAATTCCAGGACAGTAAATTCAGGCTACACAAAGAAACCCTGTCTCGGAAAAACCAAGCACTCCCTCTCCCAAAAAAGTCATATTCCTTTTTCTCTTTGAGATTATAAGATAATTACATTTCTCCCTTTCCTTTCCCTCACTTCCAAACCTCCCATATTCCCTCCCATCTTGGCTGTTTCGAATGTATGACCTCTTTTTTTCAGAAAGTCTTTTCCTACACCTAGATTGCCTGTTTTCTTCTAGCAGGTTCAGTGTTTCAGGTTCCACATTTAGATGTTAGATCCATTTAGAGTTAGTGTTTGTGCAGGTGATCAACCTGTGTCTAATATGTAGACACGGTGTTTTCTCAGCATCGTCTGTTGCAGATGCTTTCTTTTTCCAGCAATGTTTTTGGCATCTTTGTCAATCACTAAGTGACTGAGTTATATCTATTATGTCTGGGTATTTGGTTTTGTTTCATTGCTCTATTCTTCTGTTTTGTGCCTTGTTTATATTGCTATGGCTTGGTGGTATATTTTTTTTTTTAAAGATTTATTTATTTTATGTATGAGTGCACTGAGGCATCCGATCCCATTAAAGATGGTTGTGAGCCACCATGTGGTTGCTGGGATTTGAACTCAGGACCTCTGGAAGAACAGTCAGTGCTCTTAACCACTGAGCCATCTCTCCAGCCCTTGGTAATACTATATCTTAAGATCTGGAATTGTAATCCCTCCAGGATTGTTCTTTCTCTTCTGGATTGTTACAGCTATCTGGGCTTGTTTGGACCTTAGAACATCTTCTCTGTGAAGATTGGGATGGGAATTTTGACTATGATTGCTTTGAGTTATGTAAATAGCTTTGGGTGGAATGGTCATTTTCACAATGCTAATTCCCATGAACATGAGACATCTTTCCATTTTCTAGTGTATCTTCCGTGTTTCTTCTAGTGTTTCTTTCTGTATCTTGTTGTTCATTGTCTAAAGTTCTCATTGTAGAAGTCCTTCAGTCCCTTGTTTGGCTTATTCCTAGATGTTTTCTTTTCCTTTGAGGCTACTATGAATGGGAGTGTGTCTGAGGTCTCCTCTATATGTTTGTTGGTGGTGAGCAGAATAGCTCTCAGTTTGTGCAAGTTGATTCTGTACCCGGCCATGGTTCTGAATTTGTTATTTGTAGAAGTTTTGTGGCAGAGTTTTTGTGGTCTCTGATGCATACTGTCATATCATCTGCAAATAGGAATAGTTTGAATTCTTCCCTATTTGTATTGCTTTATTTCCTTCTCATGCCTCATTGCCCCAGCTAATTACAGAAAAACACGGAAAAGGAATGGGAGATTTGTGGGCATCTCTATCTCATTCCTGACTTCGGTGTGTTTGCCTCAAGTTTTTCTTCATTTAGGGTAATGTTGACTGTAGGTGTCTCATTTTTTAGCTTTTATTGTGTTGAGGTATGTTCCCTCTAGCCCTACATTCTAGGACTTTTATCATGAAGGCATACTGGATTTTGTCAGTTTTCTTCTGCATCTATTGCCATGAGCAGATGATTTCTGTCTTTCAGTCCATCTATATGGCTTCTTACATTTATTGACTTATGCATGCTGAAGCATCCCTGAATTTCAAGGATAAAGCTAATTTGGTCACGATGGATAGATCATCTTTTCTAAAGATGTCCATATTCTTTTTTTAAATTTATTTATTTATTTTAGATGTCTATATTCTATTTGCAAGTATTTCGTTAAATATTTGGAGTCTATGTTTATCAGAGATGTTGGCTGTCATTTTCTTTTCCCGTTGTAATTTATCTGGTTTGACTGTAGCTGACAATAGTTAATCCACTCTGAGCTCCCACCACCCACCAGAGTTCTCTGGATTCACGAATGAAACACAGGTACACACACACACACACACACACACACACACACACACACACACACACGCGCCAGCTAATTTTGATATGCCTAACTTGCTCAATGCCTGGGCGCTTCCACCCTCCCCTCGGCTAGCACACCCAATATTCCCAAGTTGGCACCTTCTAAATCTCTATTTTATCTTTGCTGGCCAGCCTCCCCAGAGGACCACTTTCCCTTTACACCTACATTGCTGGATGATTTCTCTTCCGCAGCTCTTAAATCTAATCTCCGTTTCCATGTCATGTAGATTCTCTGTTTTTCTCCCTCGGTCCCTTGCCAGCTCAATCTAAAAGTCCCACCTCCATCTCCCTGCCCAGCCATTGGCTGTACGCAGCTCTTTGTAACCAATCAAAGGCAGCTGGGGGGGATGGACTCTCAGCATTTGGACAGGAAGACTCCCACAAGTGATTTGGGAAACTCAATTAAGACAGAGCATTAGAACCCATTCCCAATAGTTTCATATTAGAGTGATGCTGGCTTTCTAGAAGGAGTTTTGGGGTGTTCCTTTTCTTTCACTTCGTTCTTTGTTTCTTTGTTTTGTTTTTCTTTGTTTTGTTTTTCTTTTTTCTTTTTTTTTTCTTTGTTTTTTGGTTTGTTTGTTTGTTTTTTATTTTGGAGACAGGGTTTCTCTGTATAGCCCTGGCTGTCCTGGAACTCACTCTGTAGACCAGGCTGGCCTCGAACTCAGAAATACACTTGCCTCTGCTTCCCAAAGTGCTGGGATTACAGGCATGCGCCACCACCGCTCAGCTCTTTGTTTTGTTTTTCAATACGGAGTCTCTCTGTGTAGCTCTGGCTGTCCAGGAACTCGCTCTGTAGACCAGGCTGACCTCAAACTCTCAGAGATCTACCTGCCTCTGCCTCCCACGCGCTGGGATTAAAGGCATAAGCCACCACCAGCTGTGTTTCAATTTTTTGAATAAAGAAGGATTGCCTGTAGATCTTTGAATGTCTGATAGAATTCCGCTGTGAGCCCTTATGGCCCCGGACTTTTTTTTACCTACTAGGCTTTTTATTACTACTTTATTAAGATTTCTTGGTTTAATCTTGATGGCTTGGCTGAATCTAGAAATTCATCCATTTGTTTTATGTCTTTCAGCTTAATGGAGTATAGGTTTTTATAAATATCTGTATATAATGTTCTGAATTTCTTTGGTGTCTGTTGAAATGTTTTCCTGTTCATTTCTGATTCTGTTCATTTGGGACCTCTCTTTCTTTCTTGTGGTTAGTGGGGCCAGAGATGTGTCAATTTGGTTTATCTTCTCAAAGAACCAGCTCTTAGCTTTGTTGATTCCTTATTTGCTTTGTTTCTATTTCACTGATATCTGTTCTAGCTTTTATTATTTCTTGACATCAGCTGGGTTTGGATTTGGGTTGTTCTTGTTTTTCCAACTTTTTGACTTGCACCATTTAACCATTTGTTTCTGCTCTTTCTGATTTTTGACATAGGCACTTAGACCCCTCAAAGGATGTCTTTAAATGTGTCCCAGAGGGTTTATTGAATTATGTTTTCATTTTCATTTAGATCTGGGATTCTTTTTATTTTGAGATCTGCTTTGACCCATTTGTCATTCAGTAATGAGTTGTTTATTTTCCATGAGACTGCATTTACTAGTCATTTGTTCCCTCTTATAAGTTTTATTGCATTGTGTCAGATAGGATAGAAAGGGTGACTTCAATCTTTTTTAATCACTAAGGATTTCTTTGTGTGCCTGTATATGTTCTAGTTTAGAAAAGTGTCCATGTACTGCTGAGTAGAATATGTATTGGTGTTTGGGTGTAATATTGTATAGACATCTGTTAAGTACGATGAATGCATGATGTCAATTAAAACTGATGTTTCTCTTTATTATTCCTTTGCCCAAATGTCCTGTCCACTGGAGAAAGTGAGATATTGAAATCAATTGCTACCAATGGATTGATGGTAATCATTGTCCTTAAATGTTGTAGTTGATTTCGTTAATGAAATTTGAAGCTGCTGAATTTGGTTCATATATGTTTAGGATAGTCATGAATAGAAACTTCCCAGTTAACTGTTCCCTTGATTAGAATAGAGCACCCTTTCTATCTCTTCTGAGTAAGTTTTGGTTTAAAATCTTATTTTGTTAGCTCTTAGGTTATTGACGCCTGCTTGCTTCCTGTTCCCATTTGGTTAGAATGCTTTTGTCCAACCTTTTACTGAAAGTGCTTCCTAGCTCTAAAAATAAGATGCTTTCCTTGGAGGCAGCATATAAATAAATGAATTTTGTTTCTTGATCCATTCAGTCAGCTGGTGTCTTTTAATTAGAGAATCAAGGCCAGTATAGTTTAGAGTTATCACTGAAATGCTTTTGTTATCATGTTGTTGAGTTTGAGTATTGTTGTTGTGTTCCCAGTGGTATTGTGTGTTTTAATAATTGAGCCAGTCAGTTGTGGCTCATGCCTTTAATCCCAACACATGGAAAGCAGAGGCAGGGATATTTCTGAGTTTGAGGCCAGTCTGATTCTACAGAGTGAGTTTCAGGACAGCCAGGGCTACACAGAGAAACCCTGTCTCGAATAATAATAATAAAAATGCCTTTGTATTTTTTTCCAGAGATTCTGCGCTATGTTCACTCCTCTCTTCAACCTGAAATAATGCTTCCTCCTCCCATCCCCCCCAAAGCAGGGTTTCTCTGTGTAGCCCTGGCTGACCTGGAACTCACTTTGTAGACCAGGCTGGCCTTGAACTCAGAAATCCACCTGCCTCTGCCTCCCAAGTGCTGGGATTATAGGTGTGCGCCCCCACCACCCAGCTGAAATAATGCTTCCTGTATCTTATTTAGGTTTGACTTCTGGGGTACTAGATTTTTAGGCCATTTATGGTGTGCAAAGTTTTCTTTTTTCTTGGATTGTGGCAGATAGTTTTGCTGGGTATATTAATCTAGCTGGTCTATCATGGCCTTTTAGGACTTGGAATGCATTGTTTTAGACTCCTCTAGCTTTGAAAGTTTCCACTGAGAAATCAGCTATTATTCTGATGGGCTTTTCTTTATAGTGACTTGTGATTTTGCTCTCGTAGCTTTCAATATGCTTTCTTTGTTATGCATACTTAGCGTTTTAACTGTGATATGGGATTTTTTTTTTCCTGGTCTTGTCTATTTGTTGCTCTGTGGGCTTCTTGTATTTCTATGGGCATCATAGAAAAGTTTGGGGAACTTTTCTGTGATCTTGAAGATCTTGTCTATGCCATTGACTTGGAATTCTTCTCCCTTATCTCTACCTATAATGCAAATACAGTTTGAATATCCCACCTTTTACCCTGTAGGTTGTTTGTTTCTGTGTTTTTCCCTATTTTCATATTCCTTGCTTATTTGGTCTAGCTCTTCTACTTTATCTTCAAAACCGGATATTGTCAGTTCTGCTTGATCCACTGTACTTGTCAGGCTTTCCCTTGAGTTCATGGTTAAGTTATTGGGCTTCACAATTCCATCCTCATTTCAGCTTGAATTCTTTCAATGTTTTCCAGATCTGGGTTGTCTTGGTCATTTCCATCAACTTTGTGTTTGTGTTTCCCTGAGCATCACTCAAGCATTTATTCTTTGTAAACACTTTACCCTTAATTTCATTAAGGTGTGTGTGTGTGTGTGTCTCCTTTAAGCTCCTTAAATTATTTTAAGTTTATGATTGCTCTTTTAAAAGTCTGTGTCTTGGAGTTCATCTTGGTTTGCCTGAGTTGAAAGCAATAATGGATGCCTAATACAGAAAAGAAATAGCCAACTTAAAGCAGATCAGCTCTGTATTATCAGTGTTGGCAACTCTCAACAATGTTGATAAAAACAGGCCTCCAAAAATATGTCATTAGCTAAACTTTAAGCCATTGCTATAGTTGAGAGTCTTTGTTGATTTTTGTTTCTAGTGGTGGTGGTGGTGGTGGTGGTGGAGGTGGTGGTGGTAAAGGAGGTGGTGGTGGTGTTGGTGGTGGTAGTAGTATATATGTGTGGAGAAACCAAAGGTCAGAGGTCAATGTTGGGTTTCTTTCCATATTACCTTGCTCCCTAATTTTTAAGACAGTCTCTCCCTCACCAAACCCAATTTGAACCTATTGGCTAGATTGGATGGCCAGTGAGCTGTAGAAATCCACCTGTCTTCATGACCCTCTCCATCCTCTTTCTCTACCTGAGCACTAGGGTTACACACTTGCTTTATGTAGTGTCTGGAGATTGATCTCACATTCTCATGGTTCCCTTACAGGTATTCTCCCACCTGAGCCATTCTGCCAGGCTTACAATTTTCAGTAGCTTGCTTGTCAAGCTTTAAACTGGCATATGTTTGATATACCGTTTATTTGTTTGTTTTTGTTTGTTTGTTTGTTTTCCGAGACAGGGCTTCTCTGTGTAGCCCTGGCTGTCCTGGAACTCACTCTGTAGACCAGGCTGGCCCCAGACTCAGAAATCTGCCTGCCTCTGCCTCCCAAGTGCTGGGATTAAAGGCATGCGCCACCACTGCCCAGTTGTATGTCTTTTTAAAAGGCAGGGTTGTGTGTAGCCCAAGGCAGCCTTGAGGTTACTGTATAGCTGAGGAGAACTTTGAATTTCTGATTCTCCTGCCTCTACAGCCTGAGTGTTCAGTTTATAGACATGCACCACAACATCCTGTCTTACACAGTACTAGGGATTGGACCAAAGGCTCAGTTGCATACTAAACAAGCCTGGTACCATCTGTGCTATAGTCCCAGTCACATAAACTTTGCATTCTTCAACAAATATACCCACTCTACAGTTCCATTTTGAGAGAGGTTTTAAGTCACCTGAGTGCATTTCTAATCTTACTTGAGTCTCTGGTCCTTAGACACGGACACCTTTGCATTTAAAGAGTCACCTTAAAGTGAGCACCAGGAAAAGTGATTGGTGAGACCTAAAACAGATTCTAGGTGTCTTCAATGCAGCCCTCCTAGGTGACCACCCTTGTGAGATGGAATAAAAATGAAAGAAAAAAATGTTCTGGTATGATTTGGGCAAATTTTAATTTGTATTTTGAATAATATCCTTGAAACCGAAATATATTTCGTTTAAGCTATTGTCTAAACTAAAGAATGGATGAAGAAATATGACTGCTTTGTCACTTATGATTATGAACGAAAAGGATTTGGGCATAGGCCAGAGAGCGTTGAAGTCACCTGCTGTGGGTTTCTTACACTCGGGAGATGTTACTCAGTGTTTCGCTCTCATATCTTTGCAGTTGCTGGCCAACAGCCTCCTAAGAACAAGCGTCCAAAGGAGCAAGGAGAAAACAGGATCAAACCAACCAACAAAAAGGCCAAACCCAAGATTCCTAAGATAAAGGACCGGGACTCAGCTGACTCAACCACAAAGAGCCAGTCCATCATGATGCTAGCGACAGACAGCGGTCGCTTCCAGAGGCCTGCGGCCACAGTGAGTCTCGTGGCAGGGCAAACTCTAGAGCTACGGTGTAAGGGAAGCAAGGTGGAGTGGAGCTACCCCGCCTACCTGGACACCTTCAAGGACTCCCGCCTCAGGTAAGCATCACTGGCTTCCTGTTCATTGGGCTGGGCCAAGGGTTTGGTTTTTCTTCCCTCATCTGATGTCTTTACCTCTGGTATCCACCATCACACTCCACATGACTATAAAATAGAATAAGTGTCTTCTGGGTCACCCTCCTAGGTGACCACCCTTGGGACATGGGCTATTAACAAAAGAATAATGTTCTGGTTTTTTAAAGGTCTTTTCAACTTTTATTAAAAATAGGTTATTTTCTCACGTAATGTACCCACATTACTGTCCTCCTTCCCTCTACTCCTCCTGGTTTCTCCCGCTTCCTTTCCTATCTGAATCCACTATCTTTTTGTCTCTTATTAGAAAATAACAGGCTTCTAAGAGCTAAGAATAAACTGTAATAAGATAAAACAAAAAACTGTCACTTCAAAGTTAGACAAGACAAATTAACAGAAGGAACGGAGCCCAAGAGAAAGGCACAGACAGGAATCAGAGATCCACTCGTTTGCACACTAAACAATCCCATAAAAACACTAAACTAGAAGCCATAATATATGTGTGGAGGGCCAGGGGGTGGTGGCGCACGCCTGTAATCCCAGCACACTGGGAGGCAGTGGCAGGCAGATTTCTGAGTTTGAGGCCAGCCTGGTCTACAGATTGAGCTCCAGGACAGCCAGGGATACACAGAGAAACCCTGTCTCGATAAGCCAAAATCCAAAAAAACAAAAACAAAACAAAACAAAATGTGTGGATGTTCGGGTTCAGGTGCAGAGTCGTACAGGCCCTGTGCTCGCTGATGCCGTCTCTGTGAGTTCATGTGAGCTTTGCCCATGTCATTCAGAGGGACTTGTTCTCTGGTGTCCCCTCCCCTCTGGCTCACATTCCCTCCACCCCCTGAGCTTGGAGGGAAGGAACTTGATGGAGACATCCCATTTAGGGCAGAGTGTTCCAAAGCCTCTCTCTGTATGTTCTGGTTTTCATCGGGGCAAATTTTAGTTCATATTTTGCTGATTCTGTATAAGATCTTTGAAACTGAAATACATTTCTTTTTAATGAATTGCCTTAAAACCAAAGAGTGGCTGAAAAAAAATGGCTGCTTTACAGTTTTAGCAGAAATTAGTGAAATTCTTTCCACAGTTAAAAAATTGACACTCATCCCACAACATTCCTTGGAGGAGAGAGTTTAGTAGGAAACCATGTGACAAAAAATGAGCAGGAAACCCAAACATTTTAAGGAAAATATAATGCACAGAAGTGAATATTTAATAATTCGTTTAGTGAAAATAATAATGTATTCAATGTTTTCTGTTTTTTAAAAAAAAAAAAAAACTATCATAGGGAAACCAAGATGGCCAGATGGGTTCCTATGAACAAATTGCCTAAGGACCAATTTTAATTGCTTTGAAACCTTCTGGTTGTATCTGATTAGTTTTACTCTTTATGGTTGGTACAGAGACCAAAGAGTTTTTTAGGTCTGAGTGACTATCTTCTGGGGGGTCGAGCTTCTTCAAGAATAGTGACCAAGATGATGGAAGGTGAAAAGCTTGTGCTCAGTGATAGACATCTTATCTGGTGTGTGCAAGGTGCTGGGGTCTAGAACACATAGATGGTGTGTATGATGTACACGCACACACACACACACAGGCCTGTGTACCGGAGACTTTCCATGGAGATCCATGGCCTGGTCTGGTGCGAGGGCTCAGGCAAAGGGGAGAGAGTGCAAGCAGGAAGGGGGAGTCGTCTCCACTGCTTCTGCTGCTGCTTCCTCCACCCCAGTCTCCACCAGGGCTGCCTCAGTCGGTCCACACCGTCCTTCACTGAGTAGGCCGGGCTGGGCCAAGGGGAGGCAGACTAGCCAGCAAGGAGTGCGGGGGAGCTTCAGGGGGCTTCGGGAGAGCAGAACTCTTCCCAGGTGTCAGTATTACAGCTCTTATGACAGAAGCTCTCAGACAACAGAGACAGAGTAGTTCTTATGCACCTTTAATCCTTCTGGATAGGATTTTTTTTTTTAATTTGGTTTTTCCGAGACAGGGTTTCTCTGTATAGCCCTGGCTGGCCTGGAACTCACTCTGTAGACCAGGCTGGCCTTGAAATCAGAAATCCACCTGCCTCTGCCTCCCAGAGTGCTGGAATTACAGGTGCTCCCCCACTGCCCAGCTACTGGATAGGATTCTTATATACAGTTTGGGGGTGGGTCAGGGTCTGACAGCAGATACTTCTCATTGGCTTGGTCTGAGAGCTTGGGGAAACCTTATCTGCATGTGGGAGGGCTTGGTGCTGCTCCTACATGACTGATGGCCACAGACCTCTCTGCCAGGAATGGGGGGATTGTGGGAGGCTATAGCCATGACAGGAGCCGGGGACCCAAGGGACGTGGCCAAAAGCCTGCTGTCCCTTGACAGGCGACAGTCACCTGCTGGGTCACTGGAGTTTTAAGCCTGCACTCAACCTGGGACCAGGCTGCCTATCACAGCTCACCACCACTGCTACCACCCTGCCCCTGCCCCCCACACACACAGAGAATTCTGAAAAGCAATAATGAGGAGCCTACTTCAGATGTTACTGAGAGACAACCCCCCAGAACCAGCTACAGTATGTGGGAATGTGTTTTGGAGTTTAAACTTTATGTATCTTGAAGGAAGTCACCTAAATTATTTGGGTCTTGGTTTCCTTGGGGACAAAATGAAGTGTGTAGGGAGGCTGTCCTGATCAGACCAGGCCATGCGGTGGCTATTCATTCTTGGTTATCAAATTGACTTGTTCTATTGATGTGGAATTAACTAAAACCCAAGTGTACCTGTTTTTTGTTTGTTTGTTTGTTTGTTTGTTTGTTTTTGTTTTTGTTTTTTTCTCTTAAATTTACTTACTATGTTCTTTTCCCTTAGAAGACACTGACTAAAACAGAGGTTGCCACCAAAAGTAGTTCTACAACAACAGAAGTTTAAAAATGAATTTTGTATTTAGAATAGGCTTCCTAATTCGCCGATGCCTGCAGTTATTAAAGTGTGTCTCTTTAGTTGCTGGAGTTATAGAAGTCACATCTAGAAGTTCAAAAAAAGCATTAAAACCTCATGTCGTGAGCTGCTTACAAATTTAAGGATACAAATGCATCTGATTACACTGAGGCAATGGATTTGGTGGTTCTGTATATAAAACTTATGACAATTTTGAGCAACCAAGGTGCTGCTGGTTGGTTGCTCCTAGTGTCTATGGATAAAAATAACAAAGAAGCCAGGCAGCGGTGGTGGCACACACCTGTAATCTCAGCATTCTGGGAGGCAGAGGCAGGTGGATTTCTGAGTTCGAGGCCAGCCTGGTCTACAGAGTGAGTTCCAGGAAAGCCAGTGCTATACAGAGAAACCCTGTTTCGAAAAAAAAAAAAAACAAATCTAAAAAAACAAAACAAAAAAAAAACAAACAAACAAAGAAAAAGAATGTGTTCTGTGATAAAACTAACCAACCTCTAGAATCTCAGAACAGTGACCCCAGTCACAGAAATGACCCGTTCCAGGTGCTCGTCAACAGTCCAAACTGTGAAAAGTGTGCCCTAGAAGAGAATCTTCTCTCCGGCAGCCACAGAGTTCAAGGAAGATCAAAACAAGGCCCCCATTATCATAAGATTGGATAAGTTATAGCCAAACTTCAAGTCCCAGCCTTAGAGGGTGTCAGCAATTAAAGTAAGGGCATTCATTGGTTAAGAATGGAATTTGTGGCTGGGCAGGGGTGGCACATGCCTTTAATCCCAGCACTTGAGAGGCAGAGGCAGGTGGATTTCTGAGTTTGGGGCTAGCCTGGTCTACAGAGTGAGTTCCAGGACAGCCAGGACTACACAGAGAAACCCTGTCTCGAAAAAAAAAGAAAAGAAAAGAAATGGGATTTGTAACTTGGAAATGGAGATGTGTAGAAGGACTCTATTGACACTGAGAGCCTGGAACCCTCCAGTTCTCACCCAAGGAAGCAGCCTGTCCACCCCCAACCCCACCCCCACCCCAGCAAAGGATGTATTCACACCCCAACCTTTTGAAATATTGCTGTGCTGGCTGGTTTTATGTTAACTTGACACAAGCTAACATCATCTAAGAGGAACCTCAATTTTAAAAATGGCTCTATAAGATGAAGTTGTAGGTAAGCCTATAGGGCATATTCTTAGTTTCTGATTAATTTCGGAGAGCCCAGCCCATTATAGATAGGGTCATCCCTGGGCTGGTATCAATTAGAAAGCAGGCTGAGCAAGCCAGGGGAAACAAGCCAGTAAGTAACATCCCTCCATGGCCTCTGCATCAGCTCCTGCTCCAGGTTCCTGCCCTCACTGTTTTTTTATTATGAACTGTTATACGGAACTGTGAGTAAAATAAATCCTTTCCACCCAATCATGCTTTTGGTCACTTTGTTTCATCAGAGCAATGATAACCCTAATTAAGATAATTTCCTCTCCCTCCTTTGACTGAGAAAGTTAATCCTTACCATCAATGACCTTCTCTGAAGGATATAAGGCAAGACAATACTGATGCTCCTCAAGGCCCACCTATAGTTGCTTCTAGACCTATAACCAAACTCAAGGCAGAGCAGGCCTCTATAAGGGAAATATAAAGTGTAGTCCATGAGGAAATGCACTACAGTACCTAGGAGCTTAATGAATTTCCTAATTTATTCAAGCAGAAGTCTGGGGGAATATGTGTGGGGATGGACTTTACAGGTGTGGGGGGTAATGGTGGAGGGAACATAAAATTGGATCAGGCTGAGTTTATTGATATAGGCTCCCTGAGTGAAGATTCTAGGTTTAATATATTATATTTAATACAATAAATCACAGGGTTAAAGACAGTGTCAATGGTTTGTTTGAATTGTTTGGATGGCTTAGATGTTTGTTGAATGGTTGGCCGAAGCAGCTGTCAAAAGATGGCCTGCTGAAGGGGTTGGAGATGCCGGATATCCCTTGGCTTAGTGTTGATGAAGGAACTTTAAGGCACAGGGAAATCTCGATGCTAGAGTGGGTATGCTGTATAAAACCTAATCCTCCACGAAGGGAAGGCCCAGGAGACATGCCCTGCATTAACCCTGTAATACACAAAATGGGGAGGAAACACTAACATATTTGAAGAACTTCATTGTCTCCTTTTTTCCTTGTGCCATACCTTACAGCTGGAGGAGACACTGCCTCTCAGTTGGATGAATGAAATGCAATGGGCTTAGCTGGACCCCAAAGTAGCAGGTGGTAGCAGTGAGTCTCCACAGGCAAGGTGATTGTTGTTATCCTGATGGGCAGCGCTGGCAAAGCAGCGTCGATAGTGGCCTAACCCATAATAGCCAGAGCAGACAAAGTACATTTTATGGTGCAAGACTCATAAAGACCTTTGGTACCAGCTAATCAACATGGTGTTGCCAGGCATGGAAGAGATAAGAAGCCTTCTGGATTTCTGTTTGATCTGTATAAGCAGGAAAATTTTCAAATGAAAGGCTACACTGGATCATGGCAAAAGGGAATCTCCGCCCATGAACCAACTTCCAGACTTGAGCCAATTGCAGACCCAGAATCCCTTCAGTAGAGGAATGTCTAGGTTCCTCTTGGTTAAAATACCCACGAGTTTTACTGTTATCCTTTCTTGACCTATAGCCTTTTTTAAAGGTAGCTTACACTGGGGGAAAGGAAACAATCAGACTTTCCAGAGGCTCTACCCTCATCTGCAAATAATTCTTCTCCCTTTGAGAGAGGAAACTGGACATTTGACAATGGGCCACCAAGTTACCATGCAGCCTGAACTGCGCTTTATAAGATGAATGTTATCTACCCCAGTAAGCCATAAAGTAGAATGTGCACAGCAGCAATCTATGTGATTGGTCCTAAGTAGTTAATGAAGGCACATAAAGAAGTTGCCCACTTGCCCGGCAGTGGTGGTGCATGCCTTTAATCCCAGCACTTGGGAGGCAGAGGCAGGTGGATTTCTGAGTTTGAGGCCAGCCTGGTCTACAGAGTGAGTTCCAGGACAGCCAGGACTACACAGAGAAACCCTGTCTTGAAAAACAAACAAACAAACAAACAACAACAAAAAGAAGTTGCCCACTTGTTAGACATCAGTGGAAAGAGCAGCCCTTGGGCCTGAGTGTTCGATGCCCCAGTGTAGGGGAATGCCAGGGCAGGAAGGCAGGAATGGGTGGGTAGGTGGGTGGGGGAGCACCTTCATAGGGACAGGGGAAGGGGTGGGATAGGGGGTTTCTGAAAGGGAGACCTGGAAAGGGAAAACAATTGAAATGTAAGTAAAGAAAATATCTAATAAAAAAAGATAAGAAGTTGCCCAAATGCCTATGATTTCTCTACCGATTACAATGCCATCTACGGCAAGCACACTCCTAGTGCATTGAGTGTGTCCCTATGATTGGTTGGCTAAGGAAGAGAGGGCTGGGACCTGGTTTTCTGCATGTTGTGCAGGCACAAGCCAGAAGTGAGCAGCTATTACAACCTCTTTCTGGAACAACCCTGAAAGACACCAGTAAAGGAAATTCTTTACAGTGGGCAGAACTTCTGACAGTTCACATGGTCATACATGTATTTTGGAGATGTGTGATTGCTCACTGGTGGGCGATAGCCAGTGATTGGCTGCATGCTCAGGGACTTGGAAAGAACGTGATTGGAAAATTGATGAGAAAGCCATCTGGGGAAGAAGTTTGTGGGTAGATCTCTCCAAATGGGGAAAGATGTGAAGATACTTTTGTCTCATTCAAATGATCTTCAAAAGGTGACTTCGGCAGAAGAGAATGTTGGCAATCAAGTATATTTGGATGATTCGTTCTGTGGACAGTCAGCCTCTTTTCTCAGTCATTGCCAGATGAGCCCGTGAACAAAGTGGCCATGTTGGCAGAGATGGAGGTTATGCATAGACTCAAATACATGGACGTCAGCTCACCAAGGCTGGCATGACCATAGCTGCTGCTGAGACCTGCCAAATATTTGCCAGATCTGCCATATAAACCCATATTGACCCATATAGACACATATAGACCCATTCTAAGCAGACCCAGATATGGCACCAGGGTGACCAGGCGGAGACCTGGTGCTGGGTTGACTACACTGGACCACTTTCCCCATGGAAAGTTCTTACTGGGGTAGATATTTATTCTGGTTATGGATTTGTTTTTCTTGTACATAATGCTTCTGCGGAAACTACCTTGTCAGACTTACAGGATGCCTTATTCATCACGATGGCATCACTTCTGACCAAGGAACTCACTTCATAGCCAGGGAAGTGTGACAGTGGGTCTACAGGCTTGGCACCATAAAACTAGCCAAGGCCACATGACCAGTTGCAAGAATGAGGATTTTAACTGATAGGAGTGTTTTCCATCATATTTGTTAAGAATGTGTACAGATATTTTTACAAAGGTCCCACTATGTTCCCCATCAACTTGAAACAGCTAGCCTGATAGAAAGATAGAATGGCTTTTGCAGTCACAGCACTAAATAGGTAGCAGTACCCTGACAATCTGGGGCGGGGCTCTCCAGCATCCAATATATGTCACAATATGTGTTTCTTCCATATCCAGGGTCCACAAGTCCAGGAATTAAAGGGTAGAAAAGGGAATAGTTTCACACACTATCACCTCTAGTGACCCACTAGGAAAATCCTTGCTTTCTGTTCGTACCCTAAGTTCTGCTGGCCTAGAAGGTTTGTTACCAGAGAAGGGAGAGCTCTTTCTGAGGAGCCACAACAAACATGCTATTGAATTGGAATCTCTGATTTCCCGTGGATGATTTCTGCTTCTGATGCCCTTAAACCAACAGGCTAAGAAAAAAAAATAGCAGTGTTAGGAGGGGGTGAATGATCTAGATTACTAAGGGGAAATTGAATTGCTTCTCCACAGTGGAGATAAGACAGTTATGATATCTGGAGTGTAGTACATCCTTAGGGCGTCTCTTGGTGCTACCAGGTCCTGTGATTAAAGTCGGTGAGAGACTATGTCAGCCTAATCCAGGCAGGATGACAAAGGGCACAGACCCTTCAGGAATGCAGGTATGGGTCACACCTCCAGGAAAAGAGCCAAGACCTACTAGGGTTCTTGCTGAGGACGGAGGAAATACAGGATGGGTAGTAGAGGAAGGTAGTTATAAATACCAGTCAAGGCCCCATGACCAGACCCAAACAAGGATTATAATTGACATGAATGTTTTTGTCATGTCTTGTTAAGAATGCATTTGTGCTAGCCAGGAGTTGGTGGTGCACGCCTGCAATCCCAGCACTCTGGGAGGTAGAGACAGGCAGATTTCTGAATTCAAGGCCAGCCTGGTCTACAGAGTGAGTTCCAGGACAGCCAGGGCTATACAGAGAAACCCTGTCTTGAAAAGACAAAAACAAAAACAAAAACAAAACAAAATACTGCATTTGTGCAGGCATTTGTGTTTTCTCTTCTCCATTTATTTGTCATGTAATGTAACATCACTAAAGAGAACACCAGTGGTTATCATACTTAAGCTTGAGATACTAAAAGAATATCCCTCAAGGGACACTGACATCCATTCTAAAATCTATAATGTGTTTGCAGCTGTAAACATGATAGTATATCGTGTTAGGCATAATTATGATCTGGTTAAGGATATAATGCACTTGCATTGTACATATGATAGTTATCTCATGTTAGGCATAATTATGACCTGGTTATTGTTTCATTTAGAAAAGAAGCATGGCATAAGGCAAGGTTGGTTGTGTGTCAGGTTGGCAAGAGGTGGACTCGTAATGGCTATTCTGATTATCAACTCTATCTGGAATTAACTAAAACCCAAGCCACTGAGCACACCTGTGAGAGATTTTTGTTTCTTAAATCATTTGAAGTGAAAAGACATGCTTTTAATCTAGATCTTTTTGTAGTGGAAAGACCCACCTTTTGCCCACATCTTTTGAGGTGTGGATATTCTTCTTTAGTCTGGGCTACCCCTTCTGCTGGCAGCCTAAATAAAGGGCCATGGCAGACAGAAGCTTTGACTCTGCCTGCTTGCCCTTGTTCTCACTGGCAAGTCTGTTCCTGTGCCGGCATTAGAGCCTATTTCCCTGGGATTCCAGTGCAGACGTAAGAACAGCTGAGACAAGCCAGGCAGTGGTGGCTGTAATCCCAGCACTCTGGGAGGCAGAGGCAGGCGGATTTCTGAGTTCGAGGCCAGCCTGGTCTACAGAGTGAGTTCCAGGACAGCCAGGGCTATACAGAGAAACCCTGTCTCGAAAAAACCAAATCCAAAAATCCAACAAACAAACAAACAAACAAAGAACAGCTGAGACATCCAGCCTCCCAAACTGAACAAGTACCAGATGCTTGGGCCTTCTGTTAGTAGACAGTCATTGTTGGACTAGCTGGACCACTGTCTATTAACCACTCTCATAAATCATTCATGTGTGTGTGTGTGTGTGTGTGTGTGTTTGTGTGTGTATGCATGTGTCTATATACCACTATTAACCACTCTAATAAATCTCATATATATGTATGTATATATATATGCACATATATATGTATATGTGTATATACATATATATGCATTTGTACAGACATATAATTTTATATTTATATAGTATACTATATCTCATATAATCTCATATACTATATTTCATATAATCTCATATATTATATAATATATATATGTATTACGTATATATCTAAGGTCTTTTCTTCTAGAACCCTGATTAATACCATCTGTCAGGTCTTATTTCTATATTTCGGTGGGGAAGTATAGAGTGCTACCTCTTTGGGGTGACAGGAATGGGAGGAGGAACATGGGCGGTGTTCAGTGTAAACTCTGCATGCCCAGCCGATTCATTTTTCCACAGAAACTCCACTTTTTACAGGAATTCACCTTTTCAAGAACCCCAGCAGCACTCAAACAGAAAATTGAAGAGCAGCTTCACCTTCTTCCTCTCTCTTTCTCTCTGCCCCACCCCCAACCCAGTCAATCACCACCAGCCAGATCCGGCTGAGCCTCCTCCAGTTTCCTTCTAGTAATGTTGAAGGGAGCAGAGTGGTGCCCCCCCCTCAACATTCAGATCTCCTCCATGGACGGAGGCCAGCCTTCTCCCAGCATGGATGAGCCTCTGATCTGCACCATCTGTAGAAGCCTCTGGTGCCTACTGTAGCATCTCTGTACTCATAGGCTGAGGTTCTAAGAGATGCTCCCAGAAGTACCAGCCTCCTGGGGCCTAAAGCCTTCTGCTTCCGTTGCCTGGTGCCCTCCTGGTCCCTGGATACCTGCTCGCTTAAGCCTGGGTAGCACGTTCTCTGGGGAAACCACAGCAGGCCTTGCTGGGGGTGCATTCCAGCCGTTCCTCCTGCTTCCTCTCTGCACCTCTCTACATACTAGTACATGCTTGCTTTTCCCTGAAATCTGCCCTTTTCACTGAGACTTAGCTGAATGTGTGGCATATGACATTATCTATTAAATGATGCCCGTCATCCCACGGGGCTGCACAGAGAAACCCTGTCTTGAAAAACCAAAAGAAGAAGGAGGAGGAAGGAGGAGGAGGAGGAGGAGGAGGAGGAGGAGGAGGAGGAGGGAGGAGGAGGAAGGAGGAGGAAGGAGGAGGAAGGAGGAGGAAGGAGGAGGAGGAGGAGGAGGAAGAGGAAGAAGAGGAAGAAGAAGAAGAAGAAGAAGAAGAAGAAGAAGAAGAAGAAGAAGAAGAAGAAGAAGAAGAAGAAGAAGAAGAAGAAGAAGAAGAAGAAGAAGAAGACTCACAACCTGAATGAAAGAGGAACATCCCGAATCGGGACGTGGGGTGACTTTTCACCAGTAAATAGCATTTGCTTCATCAACAGTGGGGGCCTTCTCCAAACAAAAACAGATGTGGCCCCCCAGGGACCTGTGAAACATGAAGAATGTAGAAACACCCCGGCAGAACTCCGTACCAAACAACCCTAGGAAACTGTGACTTATTTGACACAAGTTTTAAGAAACAGGCTTGTGACGTCTTCCTGTGTACCTGGCACCTGTGGACGGTAGAACACTCAGCCTGTGTTCTCCTTACTGTGGAGGGAGTTCTCTCCAGTCTTCTGGGGCTCGGTGTTCCCCAGATGTGCCTCCTGGGGAGCCGCACACCTTTAACCAATACAGAGAACTTTCTGAAGCAAAGTCCCCCAGGTTAACACTTCTGTCCACGTTTAAACTTCTGTCCGTGCTGTTTCTTTCCACTGCGTAGTGGGCTGTTCCTTGTCACTTAGCTGTAAATGTTGGGAATTATGAAGAAGATGGGTCTAATGTATACATCCCCGACTATGTGACACAGAACCCAAGTGGAAACTCTACGTGCATTTGTTGTTCCCACTTGCTTCAAGCGTCACAAGTCACTCATTACGTAGGAAGTGAGTTGGTATGTGTCTTAGGGTTTGACTGCTGTGAACAGACACCATGACCAAGGCAAGTCTAAGGACAGCATTTAATTGGGGCTGGCTTACAGGTTTAGAGGTTCAGTGCATTATCCTGAAGGCAGGAATACAGCAGCATCCAGGCAGGTATTTCAGTGTATCATCACAATGAGTTTTAGCCAGCAATGGTTTTACATTTGCGATTTCATAATCTACCTGTGTGTTGTTTCAATAGCAAAAGAGCGTTACATGGACGAGGTATAACATCATTTCTTACCTGGCTCCAGTGTGTGGCAGTTTGGCAGACTTAACTCTTAGTGTAATTGTACACACTCTGCACAAGTTACTAACATTGTTTGTCTCCAAGAGAGATGCGTTCGGGTCTTAAGTATAGGGTTTTATACTATCACCATCAGTTATATTCTTAGGCACGTATCCACCACAGAAAGAAGAACTGTGAGAGTGGAATCTAGAAAAACAATTACCTTTATATTTTGCCTGCACTTCCTAATCAGTTACTATGACTCTTTCTTGAAAGGGCTTCTGTCTTAGTCAGGGTTTCTATTCCTGCACAAACATCATGACCAAGAAGCAAGTTGGGGAGGAAAGGCTTTTTTCAGCTTACACTTCTGCATTGCTGTTCATCACAAAAAGGAAGTCAGGACTGGAACTCAAGCAGGTCAGGAAGCAGGAACTGATTCAGAGGCCATGGAGGGATGTTCCTTACTGGCTTGCTTCCCCTGGCTTGCTCAGCCTGCTCTCTTATAGAACCCAAGAACACCAGCCCAGGGATGGCACCACCCACAAGGGGCCCTCCCCCCTTGTTCACTAATTGAGAAAATGCCCCACAGCTGGATCTCATGGAAGCACTTCCCCAACTGAAGCTCCTTTCTCTGTGATAACTCCAACCTGTGCCAAGTTGACACACAAAACCAGCCAGTACAATTGACCCCTTGTCAACTTGACACACAAACACATCACTATTAAGCCTTAACCCTTACTTTCTTATTCATCCCCGAGATCTAAATTATTTTAAAAGTCCCACAGTCTTTACATATTAAAAGTTCAATCACTTTAAAATGTCCAATATCCTTAAAATTCAAAGTCTTTTAAAAATTCGAAGTCTCTTAACTGTGGACTCTACTAAAATGCTTTCTTCCTTCAAGAGGGAAACATATCAGGGCACAGTCACAACCAAAAGCAAAACTCAAACTCCAATGATTCAATGTCTGGGATCCAACTCACGATCTTCCGGGCTCCTCCAAGGGCTTGGGTCACTTCTCCATCTCTGCCCTTTGTAGCACACAGCTTGTCTTCTAGGCTCCAGCTGCCTGTACTCCACAGCTGCTGTTGCCCGTTGTTGGGAGTTGGACTACAGACTGTAAGTCATCGACAAATTCCCTAAATATATAGAGACTACCCATACGTTCTGTGACTCTAGAGAACCCAAACTAATTCAGCGTCTTTCTAGATATTATTCTACACCCACACACAGAGCTGTTTCATATATGCCTGTATACATTATAGGCTAGGACCACAGATGAGGGAGACTATGCAAGTTTTTTTTTTTTCTTTTCATGTTTAGGTGACCTCATTTAATAATGACCTACATTCCAAGTCCATCCACATAACTGCAAATTTCATGACTTGTTTTTTTTTTTTTTACAGTTAAATAATATTTCATTTTGTGCATGTACCTCACTTTCATTACCCATTCAACTAGGTTGGTTTAGTTATTTTTTAATTAATTAATTTTGTTTACTTATTCACTTTGCAACCTGCTCACTGCCCCCCTCCCAGTCACCCCCTCCCACATCCCTTCTCCTACCCCACCCCCTCCACACCTCCACTGAGCGGGTAGGGCCCCTCCTGAGTATCCCCCTATCCTGGCTCTTCAGGTCTCTTCAAGGCCAGGTGCATCTTCTCCCACTGAGGCCAGACAAGGCAGCCCAACCAGAAGAACGTATCCCACAGACAGGCCACAGCTTTGGGACAGCTGCCACTCCAGTTGTCCAGGACCCACATGAAGACCAAGCTACACATCTGCTCCCTGTGTAGTGAATTCTACAACGTCCATTTTCATTTGCGCTCCAAACAGCAGTGAGTAGGAGTTCTTTCCTGGCCGCCTCGCCAATATTTGTCAGATTTCCTGATGACAGATAGCCATTTAAACTGGCACGAGGCAGTATCTCAAAGTAATTTTAATTTGTATTTCCCTGATAAATAGGGCTGTTGAACACATTGAAAAAAATAGTAATTCCTGGCCATCTGTGTTTCTTGCTTTGAAAACTTCATTAGCCCACGTGTTGATTTATACCCGTGGTGTTCATTTCCTGCAGTTATGACAAACACGGCTAACGTACGAGAGAGAGCCCGGCAGAGCCAATCTGCTGATGCAGAAGATCTAAGCGCATCTGCGCCTCTTTCTTGGCAGGGCATGTGGGCTCATGTAATTGACCAACTCCTCTGTAATCTGAGGTCTGTATCCATCTCCTCCCATAAAGAAAGATCCCCTTTGTGGCAAATGCCACAGCCGGTTCCTGAGCAGATCCCTAGCACCTAGGATGGCTCCTCTGCCTCGTGCCGGAAATCAGGAAATACCTTTGGTGTCTTCATAGGCTCAGAAGTCAGTTCACAGTCACATACCCACTCACACAATGTTGAAAGATACTTAGAGCCTTGTGTGCACTGTGCGTGTGCACTATGTATATGCGCTGCATGTGTGTGCTATATGGGTGCACTACATTTGTGTGCTATATGTGTGCACCACATTTGTGTGCTATATGTGTGTACTGTATGTGTGTGCTTTATGCATGCACCATATGTGTGCCCTGTATGTGTACACTACATTTGTGTGCTATATGGGTGCACTGTACGTGTGTACTGCATGTGTGTGCTATATGTGTGCCCAGTATGTGTGCACTACATGTGTGTGCTATATGGATGTATTGTGTGTATATACTACATGTGTGTGCTATATGAGTGCACTGTATGTATGTATTGTGTGTATATACTGCATATGTGTGTTATATGAGTGCACTGTATGTGTGCGCTGTGTGTAGCAAAAGGATGGAAGGAAAGGCAGACAGCTCATCTCGCTCCCTCCTGACCACAGTGAATACAGGTCGCTAGAGAGTTCACATTTTTTCTCTCTTTCTTTTCTTCCTATTTTTCTTATCTTGATATGTAGCCAAGCTGACCTTGGAATGCCTGATTCCCTCGCCTTAGCCACCCCAGGGCTGAGATTATTGGCATTCACCACCAAAGCCCTTAAGTTGTTCCTTCTCTTTCGGCTATTGAGGTCATTACTCCATTCCTGGAGACATTGGAGCCTTAGAGTCCCTTTATTCTGATTCTTTCTTCCCTGGTTTTAATGTCACCAGAAGGAGGGAATCCCCCTTGGATGTTTGCATCTTTCACATCCAATCAAAGGTCTTGTCTCTTCCCGGAGATGGAGAGGGCCCTGCCCTGGTCTTCCCGGGCACCCAGTACAATGTCCCCTGGCCAGTGCAGCTTGTCAGAGAGCAAGTGGTGCTGTCAGCAAGGGTTGAGTGCCAGTCTAGACTTAGGTACCATGATCGATATGACCTGTGACCTGGGAACAAGGTCTATTTGAGCGTTAATTTCCTTAATTTGTAAAGACTTTATTTATTTACTTGTTTGCTCTTATATGTGTCCACACAAAAGCCAGAAAGAGGCATCCAATCCCTCAGAGCTGTAGCTGTAGGTTTTGCGGGAGCCCTGGCGTGGTCTCTGGGCACCAGCATCTGACTCAAGTCCTCCAGGCTGTGGAGCAGGCACTCTTAACCAGCCCCAAGACCGAACTTTCAAGATGAAAAAAAAAAAAAAAAGGTCCCCCTCCCTCCCCTCCCTTCCCTTCTTTTAGGTTGTTGTTGTTGCTTGTTCCTTATTGGGGAGGAAGTTGAGACAGGTCCTTACTTTGTAACCCAAGCTATCTTCATACTTACAGCAATCCTCCTGCCTCAGTGTTGCAAGTACGGAGAATAATATGTATTGGCTCCCATCCTTGGCTTCCATTGTTTTTAAAATCTGCTTTCTTTATTTTTATTTCTTTTATTTGAAAGAATACTGGGGGAGGGGAGCTGCCTTTATATATACCAGGTCTTGTGCCTGCAGAAGCCAGAAGAGGGTGGTTAGCAAGTCCCCCTGGAACTGAAGTCTGCAGCCATGTGGGTCCTGAGAATTGAGCCCTGGTCCTCAGAAGGCAGCCAGTTCCATAGCCACTAAGCCTTGTGGTTTTCTTTGGCACAGAGTGATTGTGTATTTTAGTAGAGATACAGTGGAATGATTTATACATGTATATAATGTGTATTAATCAAATGAAACTATTTAACATTTTCATTACCTCATACGGTTTTCATTTCTTGGTGCTGAGAACACGCACAAGGATCTCTTCTACCTATTGTGAAATATCCAAAAACGTTACTCGCCAGCACTACACAGGAGGACCAAATTCCCCAGCCTATTGGACCATCGTACCCACTGACCATTCTTTTCCTTTCTCCTCACTCTTCCAGCGTCTAGTAACCACTCCCATGAGGCAAATGACGCGCAGAGATAGATGGTTGGAGCTGCTGAGCGGCAGAATGAGTTCAAGAACGTGGGTTGGTCCCCTGGGTTTGGATGGCACATCCTTCGCCATCTGTGATAGGCCCCGTGGAATATACTTAGATCCAAGTCACTCTTGGCCTGGGGAAGCCAGTTTCTGGAGAGATATACTCGCTACATCCTGGGATAAACTATATTAATACATCTAGTTTCAAGTTGGAGACTGAAAACTAGTTAAGTGGAATGTAATCGGCCTTCCTGGGATAGCTTCTAAGTGGGTCACTTCCAAATCATGTCATAATCAGAATGGCCACGAGGTGGCAGGCTTTATCGGTGTTAACGATTTTCTTCAGTAAAAGATTCAGTGGCTAAACAGAGCATGGACAAGGTCCCGCAGGAGCTACAGCAACATGTTGCAGGGGCTACATTTTCCGATGTTGTGGTAGACTGGGGTATCACTACCACACTGGATCATATCCAGTTGTGTAGATGTCCCACCACTTTGAGACCAGAAAGGGGAGGGGGGGCATATTTGAAAAACCAACCAGCGTGCATTGTAATTCACTAAATGTTCCGTTTCCTGATCTCTCTGCACCCTCCCTGCTTCCAACGCTTTTTAAAAGTTTCTGCTAATGTGCAAAGTCCTGTGGAGGCACATGGGCACGGAACTTATCATCTCAGAGGAAGATAGTCTATTAAATAAGCAGTTTAATACAGGTCATGTGCACGAAATCAGAAGGCAAAAACTCAAGATGATAGCTGGAGATTAATTTAACCAGGTAAAGGGGGTAGAGAAGAGGGTAAGAAAGTTCCAGAAAGAGGGGACAGATGGCAGGAACCACCTAGAGGTAAGAAAGAGTAGCAGAACCTGTGACTGTGAGGGTGTGTGTGTGTGTGTGTGTGTGTGTGTGTGTGTGTGTGCGCGTGCGCACGCGCGCGAAGGTAAGGTAAGCAGACATGATAGAGGCGAAGGGGATTTGGCGCAGGGGTGAGGGCTATGCCGGGAGGCAAGCAGGAAGTATACCACAGCAGCCTTTCTCAGTCGCATGGAGAAGTTCAGAGCCACATCTAAGGTGACTATAAACCTTATTGTGCACACACACACACACACACACACACACACACACACACACATGTATTTTTCTTGGCCCATGTCTTTAGTCCCAGCACTGGGAAGGCAGAAGCATGGCGGGCTCTGTGAGTTCAAGGCCGGCCTGTTTTACATTTCAGGTTCTGGGGATGGTGAGATCCTGTCTCAAAAATAAAAGCAAGCAGCCAGGTGATGGTGGCACAGGCCTTTGATCCCAGCACCTGGGATGTAGACAGATCTCTGAGCTGGGGGCCAGCCTGATCTACAGTAGAGCACGTTCCATAACAGCCTGGGATACCCAGAAAAACTGTCTTGAAAGAAACTGGAAAGAACGACAGACAGATAGACAGACAAATGTTGAGTGCAGAATATCAAGCCACAATGACTCTTCCCAGCCCGCATGTGCCACAGGGAACACAGTGGACTAGTAAAATGGTCCAGATCATATGATAAACTCCCACGGGACCTCAGCTAGACCGTTTCCATCCTTTCTGCAAGCGTCCCCCCTTCAGTTCTGCCATCCACACACTTCAGGTGGGAAGAAGAGGGGAATTCCTGGCGCTCTGCTGAGTCAGAAAACAAAGTGAGAAATGTGGATGGTGTGGCCCAGCCAAAGGGTTAAATAAATCACTGCTGGAAGAGGGGGGGTGCGGTGTGCGCTGGGCGCCCTCAGTGAGGAGACAAACAGCTTGGCTCACAGGGCACACCCTAGACCTGCTCCACAGGAAAAAATTTTTTTTTTAAAAAATAAGGGTTCAAACATTATCTTTCAGGATGTGTGTGTGTGTGTGTGGTGTGTGGTGTGTGGCTCAGGATGTTAACAGTTCTCAGTGGAGACCTGGAAGCTGGGAGGAGTGGGTGGGGCTCAGCTCTCTTTGATGGCTGGTTCCTCTGAGAACAATAAATAGCTTTTAGGAGCAGAGAAGGCATCTGTATTTCCACTTGGCTGCGCTGGGCCTCAGCTCCCTCCACCCACAGACTACACAAAGGAGGGTGGGCCGGGGAGGCAGACAGTGGGCTGCAGGCCAGTCTCCTAAGCCGGCCGCCTCCCCAGCTCACACAGGGAAAGGCATCCGTCCGAAGGGCATTTTCAAAGAAAAGGAATGTGAGGGAGTATTTATGACTAGAAGGAACTCACTGTCGAGAGAGAAGAAACTGCAAAATGTGAGCACCCGCTGGTGGTATGCGGAGAGGAGAGCATCTTTCTGCCCCAGCTAACTCATTTTGGTAAAATATACACAAAACAGCATTCATATCGTTTTAACTGTGCTTACGTATACACCTCAGGACACATAAGGAAATTCGTTTTTGTTAGGAGGACTTGTTTCAGATTCAAACTCATTTTCCTTCAAAGCTGGATTTTTCGGGTCAGCACAAATAAAACTGACTTCAGGTATGCGCCTCCTTCTCATGTGGAGCTGCAGGTTGAGCCCGTGTACAAGCTGCTGTCCTAGTTAGCAACTTGACGCAGCCTAAAGCCACCTGAGAGGAAAGCCTCTCGGGGAATCGCCTAGACCAGAGAGCATTTCTGAGGGAGATTGTCTTGCCGGTTAGGAGAAGCCCTGCCCCACTCTGAGTGGTAGCCTCCTTAGGACAATGGTGGATGGGAGGGCGTGTAAGGAAGCAGCGGACACTAGAGAGAGCCAGCCAGCAGTGCTCTTCCTCGCTTTCTCCCTCAAGCAGCAGAGTACTTGCCCGGTTATATCAAGGTGCTGGATTAAGTCCTCCGTGTGGCAAGAATCAAGAATACATGCTATAGTCAACCTCTGATACCTATCTTCAAGTAAGTTTCCACCCTGGACATTAAAGATAAAGAACTCGCCCCACCCTAAAGGTGGGACATGCTATAGCACCACATGTCCCTGGAGGTAGATGGGTGGGAATGCAGAGTACAAGTCTTCTCTCGGTGTACTGAATGTTCTGACGGTGTTAAAGGTGCAGAAAAATCACAGCTATGTTCCTTGCGGGGCATGGGTGGGGGAGGGTAATAATAGACTCCATCTCCTCTCGAGTTATCAGCACAGAGTGAGGTCATGTGTGGAAAGCACTTGGCGTATGTAGTAAGCCTCTCCGTGAGGCAAGCAGAGCTATTTTTATTCGTTCTATTGTATCCCAAAGAGGCAAAGCACGGGGAAATGGCCAGTCCGCCACAGGTTTTGTTTTCAGAAGAAAAGGCTTCAGTCTCCTATCTCAGTCTCCTAGGAACTAGATGTCCCATGCTGCAGTCTGGGTCTGGGGTACCACCCAAAGGCTGGAGTCCAGCCATTGGTACAGTTGGGATTTTTTAGAAATGGGGCCTAGGGAAAGGAAATTAGGCCATTAGAAACATATTTTTGAAGGGACTATTTAAGACATTGGTCCCTCTCCAGCTCATCTGTGTGTGTGTGTGTGTGTGTGTGTGTGTGTGTGTGTGTGTTAGTATGTGTGTGTGTGTACACATACATATACACATGTTCACATGGTCTCTCTCTCTGTCTCTGTCTCTGTCTTTCTCTGTTTCTCTGTCTCTCTCTGTCTCTTCTCTCAGCTTCTTAGATTCCATGAAGTAATTTTTTTTTTGCCACGTATTCCCACAACGATGTTCTTCACTGGGACCACCAAGCCATTATAGACTGAAACACCCTAAATTGCCAGCCAAACTGAACCTTTCCTCATTAAACGTTGATTCTCATGGGCATTTTACCGCATTTAGGGACGGCTGACTAGCGCAGTCCACAGCACCACCAAGCGCTGAAAGATTCTCACTAACCGCCCTGGGGTGTTGTGAGATCCAGCGAACCAGCGCCCCACCCCCAGTCTCCACATACTTTTGAAGGAAGGAGGAAATGGTTTCCGCAAACTTTTATTTTAAAAGAATGTTAAACAAATCCTCTCATTTCTTGAACATTATGAAGTCTTTATGTGACTTTTCCCAGATGTGCTGTACTGTATTAAAATATAAAAAGAAGGAAGCTGGTAAAGTCAAGTCCATATGCCACGTCAGACAGACTGAGGATATGACAGAACTCTTGCAGATGACTATTTGGAGACTGTCGTTCACTGGGAATGGTTTAGGGTGTCACCGAGCGACTCTGCCTACGTTCCTAATGTGATCCCACACTGACAAATATGTCTACATGTGGGTGAGGTCTGGGGTTTTATTTGCAAAAAAAATAAAAATTGATGTTATTGAGGTATGAACATTTTTGCCAAGAATTTCAACATGTGAAGTCTTAAGTAAAATCCTTTAAAAGGTTTGCCAGATGAGGAAGGCAGGAAAGGGGGAATAAAGGATAAGTTATAAAATGGAGAATGTTCTGCCCTGTGGTAACTGTTCACAAGGGCAAGCCACGAAAGAGGACAATCCAAGATGCCGGAGATTCGTTTCTGTTGTCTGGACACAGCTCCCTGCACCCGTCCTGCACTGGCTGTAGGTTCTCCCTGCCTCGTCTGCCGGAGACTCCCACTTCACCTGGACTCCTGGCTTGCCTGCCCTGTGACAGGGCTTCAAGGTCCTGTTGCCTTTTAGACTCTGTCCTGACTTCCCTGTGGGTGGATCCTGCTGCCCGAGGCCTCGCCCAACTGCCTCCCCTTCCCTTAGGACACAGGGAAACCATGGGGTCTCATTTGGTTGGGAAAGGAGTCGATGTCGTCACCTCAGCTCTCCCTGTCACATCAGTGATGCTCTTCATGAACTCAGTCAGCAGCTGAGTCAGGCAAGGTAACCCAAGGTATGGAGCCCTGCATTGGTGACTAAAACTGATATGAAAGAGTGTGCTTGCCTGTATTTATCTCCTAGGTGACTCGTAGTGTGGTCTAGGGCAGCACATCTGGCTGGCTGGTAGGCATTTGGGTAAAGAAACAGAATATAGCAATTATCTATATGAGAGACCACAAGGGGTGACCCCCACAAGTGTGTTGTGGGCTGAGATTAATAGGCACTCAGCTGGAGTGCAATAGCCTATGAATTAGGACTCTAAGTTTTACACACACACACACACACACACACCACCATATTATACACATACACCACACCACACATACCATACACACCACATGTACCGTACATACCACACACCATATACACCATATACACCGCACAGCACACACATGCACAGCACACACACACACACACACACACACACACCACACCATACCATATTACAAACACCACACCACACATACCATACACAGCACACATACCATAATACCACACACCATATATATCATATACACTGCACAGCACACATACACACACACAACACACCATATTACACACATACACCACAGCACGCATACCATACACACCCCACACACCATATACACCATATACACTGCACACACACACACACACACACACACACACACACACACACGAAGAAAAACAGAATGGGCTCCACCAGAAACAGCTCGTGAACTAAATGACATGAGACGTGTCTCAGACACAGAATTTCAGAGTGGCAATATGAGTGTGTGAGGCTGCGGGGAGCTTTTTCCTGGTCATCCTTCCTGGCTAGAGGAAGACAGAGAAAGTGAGTGAGAGATTCCGGAACTGTAGGAGGGTCAGGAATATCACGAATAGGAGTCTTGCCCAGACTCCGCATTTTACAAGTGAGCAGCTTTTACCCACAGCAGTTAAGAAGCTGGCTCAAGTGTACAGCTGTCAGCAGACTAGATTTTACTCATCTGTGGATGAATAAACTTGCCTGTTCCACAACTTGCCAATTTTGAGTTGTGGTATTATAGTAGGCACAGTTATCCCTACTGTGTGTGGCTCCGAACAGAACCATGTGGTAGTTCTGTTCTGGTAAACAGAGTTTATTTTCATGCGCAATAGCATATTTTATGAAACCTGGCCATAAAGATGGATGCTGTGTTGTAATTTGAAGAAAAATAGATGGAACGGGAAAGAATCGTGTTAAGTGACGAAAGCCAGACGGAGAGACTGCTCAACTCCGATGTGAAATCTAGATTAAGAAAGAAAAAGACATGAAAGTAGGAGATTCATCTGAGGAGAGGAGAGGCAAGCAGAACGATGAGGTGGATGCAGCCAGAGCACGTGAAGCCTGTTACACTTAATACATTTGTACTTAAGCAATCGGTAAGAGTTGGGTTTTAAGCCCAATTTTGTTTTGTTTTTTGTTTTTTGAGACAGGTTTCCTCTATATAGCTCTGGCTGTCCTGGAACTCACTCTGAAGACCAGGCTGGCCTCAAACTCAGAAATCCGCCTGCCTCTGCTTTCTGAGTGCTGGGATCAAAGGCGTGTGCCACCACTGCCCAGCTTTAAGTCCAATTTTCTTTTCTTTTTTTTCTTTTTTTTTTTTTTTTGGACTTGGTTTTTTTAAGACAGGGTTTCTCTGTGTAGCCCTGGCAGTCCTGGAACTCACTCTGTAGACCAGGCTGGCCTCAGGGCCTCGAACTCAGAAATCCACCCGCCTCTGCCTCCCAAGTGCTGGGATTAAAGGTGTGTGCTACCACCGCCCAGCTTTAAGCTCAATTTTCAATACTCCTTTCTGTGTCTTCCTGTTTCTAGTTAGCTCGGGAGATTCACCAGCAATGTGGCCTTAGTGTGTGTACTTACCTGAGAAGCTCTTAGGGAGCTCAGAGGGGCCTGTTCCAAAGTGAGCGCTCTATGTGGTACACAAGTGGACCCAAGCCCGGAGGCCTCTGCACTCACTATTCTAGCTCTGCCATCATACCCTCACTGTGGCTGTGCACACTGGGAATCCTCAGCTTGTTTTTCTAGCAAGGGTGGCAGAGGTTTGCTCCATTGTCCTCTGTCTCACTGGTCTCCTGGGACTATTCTTTCTAGAATAATGATTAGAGCTTTTTTTTTTTTTTTCTGGTTTACCTAAAGGCTAATGAGTTTATTCCTCACAGCGAGACTGGGAGGCCCAGCACCTAGGAAGCTTGGAGGAGCAGGTGGGGTGCTGGGGTTAAGCTTCAGGGAAATACCAAGACTGGAAACAGCTCTAGGCTGAACACTTTCTGCACCAATGGGCATTATTTTTGTAACCAGCTTGTATGACATCCTGGGGTTTTTTTTGTTTTTGTTTTTTTAATGCCTCCAAAGGAATTCCTGCTGGCCCTGCCAGTTGGAAATTTATATTCTAAAAAGGTGATGTGAGGTCACCTCCAGGTATTTAAAGTGTCTATAGAGCGTCTGCTTAGCGGTTCCGTGAGGTTTAACTCAGTCTGCGTTCGTGGTGGTTTTTCTTATTCCACATCGGCACATGCTCATATGGTTTATGAATTTAGAAGCTGGGAGATGTCACTCAGTAGAAAGGGTGTTTTCCTCACATACACACAGCCCCGGCTCCTTCCCTAGCACTGCGTAAGACTAGGCGTGTGACCCATGCTGCGACCGCTGGCACCCAAGAGGAAGAAGCAAGAGGATTCAGCATTCAAGGTCCTTGTCAGGCTGTGTCCAGTGGGCGGGCAGCCTGGGATGCATGAGAGTCTCTCTCAAAGAAGTAAACATCAACTTAATGCTAGGAAAAGCAAATTGAAGGGACACGAAAGTCCAAATAGTCACTGTTAACTCCATAGTATGGAATCTCACAGGCTTCCTTTTCCATATATGTAAACGTTTCATAAATTATGTATCTTGAATACCTTTCTGCATTACAGGGTGATAATCAGAAGGGTTAGCTAACTTTCCCAGAACTCAACACCTTTTTTGACTAGTCTAGTCTGAGGCAGCCACGCCCTGTTCCTATGGAGGAAGTGTTGCTGCCCTCTTCCTTTAGAGGCAGTGGAGAGCTACTTGCGTCTTTAAGGCTTTATCCCAGGAGACCTTGTTTTGGTTTGTGGTGACAAAGGGCATGCCTGATAAAGAGGCAAAGAGGACCATGACAAAGCATGATAGTGGGGTGGCGGGTGAACCCTGGAACGGTGCTCAGGGTCCGGTCGGTGCCATGGAGAGAACTTGAGAGTGAGGGACAGAGACAGACAGATGGATGAACAGACAGACAGGCAGGCTGCAGAGCTGGAGAGACGCCAGGCACATTGTCCTGCGGTGCTAAACTCAGGGACAAGTTACAGTAGCAGAAAGCTCAACAACGCATTTCACACACATTACTAAAGCTCATTGTTGGAACCTAAATACTGTAGATACATGGAAGGGTTTGGAATTGTTTATTGGATAGTAGCCAGACATGGAGACAGAGGATGCGTGAATGGACAGATATATGATTGGCAGGTAGCTAGTGTGTGGCTATGCATATGGATTAAAAAGTATGTGGATGTAAAGGTGATAGAGGAGTGGATGATAAATAATAGTTGAAATATTTCAATCTGATTTCCCATGTGCGAGAGAATGTGAGTGTAAGTATGAATGTGTGTGTAAGTGGTGTGTGTGTGAGTGGTGTGTGTGTGTGTGTGAGTGGTGTGTGTGTATGTGTGTAGTTGTAAGAATGTGAATGTGTGAGTGTATGTGAGTGTGTAAGTGTAAAAAAAATGAGTGTGTATGTTTGTGTGTGTGTGTGTGTGTGCCACAGGGCTACCTCAGGTGGTGGGTTTCAAGAGCCATCCACCTTTATCTTCATTTTTCTAAAAAATAATCTCTTACTGACTTAGACCTCACTAAAGTTGGCCCCCAGGAATCCATCTGTGTTTCTGCCTCCACCTCCCCACTGCTGGACCACCTGCCATCTCAGATACTGTTGTTGTTGCTGTTGTTGTTGTTTTGTAAACATGGGCTCCAGGGATGAACTTGGGCCAAGCACTTTACCAGCTCTCTTCCAGCCTGATTTCAGATGTTAGAACTGTATTGACAAGCCAGGCAGTGGTGGCTCATACCATTGATCCCCAAACTCAGGAGGCAGAAGCAGGCAGACCTCTGTGAGTTTGAGGCCAGCCTGGTCTACAGAGAGAATTCAAAGACGGCCAGGACCATACAACTAATCCCTGTGTCAGAAAGAAACAAAGGGAAGGAGGGAGGGAGGGAGGGAGGGAGGGAGGGAGGGAGGGAGGGAGGGAGGGAGGGAGGGAGGGAGGGAGGAAGGAAGGAAGGAAGGAAGGAAGGAAGGAAGGAAGGAAGGAAGGAAGGAATTGTATTTACTTTGAGGTCCCTTAGTTTGTATATTTGGTTCTCTCTGAGTTTTCATGCACATAACTTCTTTCTTCCTTTAAAAAACAACGTAACTGTGGCAGACAGCCTCAGCATGTTTTTCCCAGCTGTCTGTGGCCAAGCATTTGAGCCTTTCATATGAAACCATTCCCAGCGTCTGTATCACAGAGTAATTCTTTTCTGACACATTCTTAAATTGAGACTTAGAGTAAACACGGGCCCTCTGCAACCACTTGAAATGCAGACTAGCAGGCCCACATGAGTCTTCATCCCCGCTGATACACGGCACAGTTCCTTGTATGTTAGAAAGCAACCAATTCTTGATGTGAAGGTTGAATACAGATGTTTAATGCATCTTTGATTTTATGCCATCTTAAAATAGCGTCCAAGCCTGGAAGTCTGAGTTTAGATGGATGAGTGGCCCAGGGAAAAATGAATTAAATGGGGCTTCCAATTGTTGTGAGACTCCGGTTCTTTCTGGATAACGTTCAGGTAGTATCCTAACCATTCTGGCCTTGGGCTGTTTGCCTACAACATAGGATAACAGTGGAGTTTGCCTAATTGGCCTCATGAAAACCAAGACGGGAAGTAGAGGACTTAGCAGAGCACCTCGAATCACGATTTAGAGAAATGGTGACGTGTGCCTCCTTGTACTGTCATTTCTGAGGTAGATGCTTAACAACTGATAGTTTTCCTATGACTAGTTGCCTTCCAGTGGTTACTAGGTGACTTAGTATGGCTTTCAGTAGAACAAGGGGCCTTGTATCTCTTAGCTTGATTTCTACTAATAAACTGATTTCATGAGATCATGCAATTTTTTTAGCCATGTTTAGAGGTACTATTTCTCAGTCAGATTTGCATCAGTTTTTCTTGATTTGGTAGGATGAAACCCATACCATTTACTTATGAACATTTATGATCAAGTCCGTGTGCCAAACAGACACTAGGTTAGACCGGAATAGCCAGCTGGAGGACTTGGGAGGGGCTGGTTCTCCACCTTGCAGGGCTCTCTTCAGTATAAGGAAAATTAGCACCTTCCTACTAATGTGGTTGTAAGGATTATCAGGAGCACGGGGCCTCATGATGGAGAGCCAGTCTTTAAACACTAAGTAAGGGTTTTCCTCCGAGCTGAGGCCGCACCATCCATCCGGGACTCATCTGAACAGTACAGTGTCACACCCAGTGTGCCCTAAGGGTCAGCTAGTGACTGCTCTCACTGCAGATCTGAGGGGTCAGGTACACAGGAAATGGAAGAGGAAAACTCCAGCTCTGACGTCCTAAAGTCACTATGGGGCAGGGATTTGAATCTGGTCCACGTGGCTCTGCAGCTCAAGGATGTTCTGTGGGGCATGGACTCTTTCACAAAGCAGCCACCCATGTCCCACTCATGTTTCTCCTCATGGGGTGCCCCTCTTCCGTTTTTATCCTCTCAGGGCACCTCCTTCTTTGAAAGCCTTGCCCCCAGTCCCTGCTTGGACCGGTTAGCATCCTTCCCTGCTCCTAAGACCCGCCTCAGGCCTTGAGGTTTTTTCCCCTCCTCTAAACTCCTTTGATTCTGTCAGGAAGCTGAGTAATGAATTCTCTAGAATTTCTGTATCATCTCCACTGTTGTGTCTTCACGTTAGTTGATAGTCATAAGTACTTATGGGACCAATGAACAATTATCTTATAAGCCACAGCTTATACCCTGCCTATGACTTGTAGAGGAAAGGTCTCAGCATTGTTACGTGGTTGCTGCTTCCTGGTTTTTATCTTTAGGAGGTACCAGCTCCTTTCTTTGTGCCCATATCCGAGACTTGGAGTACTCTAAAAGAGAGTAACCTGGAAAAAAAATACAGGAGTTTCAGACCTCTCTCTCTCTCTCTCTCTCTCTCTCTCTCTCTCACACACACACACACACACACACACACATACACACACACTCTAATGGGAAAAGGTCAAAGGTCACAAACATTGAATGAACGTTCCCTCAGAACATTTGAACATTGGATCCAGGGCTCCTTGAATCCTGGCCTTTTCTATTACTTCAGAAGTGTCAGTTTGAAAGAAACAAAACAAAACAAAAAACTAAAATAAGCTAATGTGTTAGCACGCTCAGAGCTGTTGTGACCAAGTTCATCCTGATGTTCCCGACCCACCTTTTAATGGTACTCTTGTTGTGACAATTGCTTTTAACTCCCACCTCCCATCCCTCCCTTCTTTCCGCTCCACCAGAGTTGTTCAGCTACAAGAGAAAAGAGGGCCTTAGGTTGAAGCATCTCCGCTTAGACAGTGGTTCTACAGGTCTCAGCCTTGACGTGTCATGACATACACTCAGTACCCAGCAGCCTTGGTCAGCTCCTACTCTCCGGGCAGCCCGATGCTTAGACTATGCAAGACCACTGGTAGAAATGGACATTTTAAATCCAGGCATTTAAACTGTAATCCTCTTAAACAATTTGTTTCCTGTTTGATGAGGTTTGCATAGAAGAGGGGGTGGAAATATGCAGAAATGTTTTCCAGGGCATTTCCTTCCTTCCGCCCCCAGTCTGCTAAAGATACAGCTCATTACGGTGGCGGTGGCGAGATTGTCCTCCAGTGTTAGCTCTGGTGTGCCTGCTTAGCTCCCTGGTAGGAATGACCTCTTACCCTTTCTGCCACTACCATGCAAACAAAGGCTGGGCTCAGAAGAGGCACTTTGGTATTTTAGCTGGTTCTGAGCTCTGCAGAGCTCCTGTGTCCAAATGTCATGTGGCCAGGTCTCCTGAGGAAACCTCAACCTCCATTTTCTTTTGACATTTTTTTTTTAACCTCTGAAATTAATCATTTTCCCCTCCCCCCTCCTCCTTCCTTTCCTCCTTCTCTTTCTTCTCCTCCTTTCCTCCTCTTCTCCCTCCCTCCACCTCCTCTTCTTCCTCCTTCCTCCTCTTCCTTCTGCTCCTCCTCCTCCTTCTAAGGTTTACTTGTCTGACGTGTACAGGTGTTTTTACCTGCATGTATGTGTGTCTGTGCATTGGATGCCCTGTGCCTGGAGTACAGCTGGTACTGAGCTGCCACGTGTCTGCTGAGAACCAAAACCGGGGCTTCTGCAAGAGAAACAAGTACACTGATCCCTAAGTCGTCTCTCCGGCCCCTGAAACCGATCTTTTGATGGCTGCCTGAGAGTTCCACACTGCCAAATGAAATTGCATGTGTGTTTGTGCGTTAACAGTCTCTCTTAAAGGCATCTGACCCTCTTGAGCATCTCTTCATGAAACTTTCTCTTCAGACTTCCATGATGGGTCCTGTTTCTGTTTATCTCGTGTGTGTGTGTGTTTGTATGCCCCTATACCTATGTCTATGTACAGGGGCCAGATGTTGACAAATCTTCCTCAATTTGTTTCAGTCACAAATTTTTCTATCCCTTCTAACACTGAGTTTGAAGTTGTGAGGCCGTTCCCGATAGCATCTCATTCTTCTGCTCTTATCCAGTCAGTTGCAAATCCCTGCCTCTCTGGAGGATTTCCGCATCCTCCAGCGCCCACACCTAGGCACCTCTTCATTGCAGTAACAGCAGCAAAGTCGCAGATTCTCTCTTTTCTTTCTACCTCTCCCCTTCTGGTTCCGTCTGTGTGTGTCCTGACGATGGTGGTCCCACGGCTTCCCACCCCACGGAATGAAGATTGGTTCCCACTGCCTACTAGACGACCATGTTCCATGTCACTGTTCTCCATGTACGTGTCTGTGACCCCCTACTCCTGATCCTCTCTCCTGCAATGGATGAAATCTCCCCGACATTGCTACATCTTTTCCATGCCCTGCATCCTCAGGTCACCACAGTGAATTCCTCAGAGCACATCCTCGGCAGCCCTGGTGTGGTGTGCAGTTCCCTGAACAAGCACACTGCCTGCTCTCTAGCAGGGTCCCTACACCTCTCCTCCAGCTAGTCACGCCCTGTTGTCTCGCCTCCTCTGCAAGGCTGCCTTTGGCCTCTTCACCCCGCCCTTTGAGAATTTCATTTTTATTGTGAGAACCTGGTTAGTTATACGTTGTTAGCTTTAACTCTTGAATCATAATGCAGTTTCCTTATTTCCACCGGTTTGTATTTGCAGTGCTAACACTCTCCAGTGCTGGGCGTGTGTTGTTACTGTGGCAGCAGTCACAATAGCTAGTCTGAACCTAACAATTATGCGTGATTAGAAATAATTGGAAAAACGGCAAACAAGGCATTGCATGGAATGTTTTATATGCATTTCATTGTCTAAGTACAGCCTAAGTACACAACTAACTCACGGTGCCTCGTTTGGCTGGTCACCCGCTGTGTGTCTTGGGGAAGTCGCTTTTCTGAGCCCCTGTGTTCTAATCTGCTATTGAGTTTGTTACTCTAACAATACTAAAGGGAAGAATAGGACCATTATTTTAACTCACAGCTTTTTAACTTTGAGTTCAAGACTGTTTGACCCCATTGCTTCAGACTCGTGGTGACATATTGTGGTTGTCATGGTGATACATCCTGGTGGCAGTACACTGTAGGGCAAAGCCATTTCCCCTTGTCTGGGAAGTCATAAAAATGACAGAGAAAGAGGGTGAAGGTTTCACTCTCTTCAGGCACCAGTGACCACAAAAGAGTTCCCACTAGGCCTTACTGCTTAGGGGTAACATCACCCCCTCTAAATCTCACCAGCTGGGGGGTCTCATGGGCCTTGGTGGGCATTCTGTATCTAAACTGTCTGCAGAATATGGAGCTGAGTGTCTGCTTTTTGGCCTTTTTCCTGGTCAGTGTTGTGTGTCAATTTAGCTTCAATTCACTTGTATTTCAGGAATCCATACTGCATGCTGTGCCCAGATCCCCCCCCCCCCCCTGAGAATATGGAACAAATGTGGTACAGTCCCTTTCCCTGTCAGGATCCAGTGTCACAACAGGAAGCCAGGGGTGTCAGAGGGTCAGGAAAGCAAGGGGCCAACTACTTCATTAGGAGAAAGTGGGGGAGATGCCTGAGGCCCTTGTAATTAGAAGCTTCCTGAGGGAGGAGAGATTTCCGTCCAGTTTAAAGGAGAGAGGTGAAGGGGTGGGAGTGGGCAGCCTCCTCTCCACAGGCAGGCTGGGTGGAGGCAATAAGCCACCCATCAGGGAGTGACAGCAGGGCTGTGTTCAGGACCCCACACCCAGACGTTTTGTGTGTGCTAAATTTAAAGTTGCGCTCATACTGACAGGATGCCAAGATGAAAAAGAGGCCTTCGACTCCATCTGAAAGCTGTCCCAGAGCGCTGAAGCATTCGGATGTCTGAGATGAGTGCTTGGATTAAACCCACTTAGCATGCTGGGACTCCTGAACCACAGGGCAACATCCACTATGAAGACCGTGCTTCTGAGTTTTTGTGATGATATAGTTATCAGAACAGTTTGCTGATGTTACTCAGTCCATAATATTGTCTTTCTTTATTTCAGGGAGAAATTGGGGATTTCCAGACTCTCTTATCAATCAACCAGATTAAAGAACAGGGGAAAAAAATAAAAATTTTAGTATATGTGCTGCCGAAGCGAGCACGAAAAAATAAAAATTAAAAACCAAATAGCAGGATGAGACCAAAGCAAAAGCCAGAAATGCCAACGGTCACTAGTACTTCAGGGGTATGCTCCAAAGCCTGGCATTCGCATCTTAGCAGAGAAAGCAGGGTCTGTTTTTCACACGATAATAGGATATCTCTAAGATTCTAAGCTTAACCTTGGAGCGTCGATATTTCTGTGTGCCCTCTCCACACTGTTGTTCTCTAAACCCTTTTCTTTTAAAAAGCAAGCAAGCAGTAGTCCTGGGCTTTTTTGGCGAAATCCGTAAGGCTGCATGGTAAGGCCCCCCCAATGATCTTCCTTCTAGAAACCCCAGCTCTGAGGCCAAAGAGAGTTTCCCCTGATGGAAAACACAATTGTCATTTATTATTTCCTCTTAGGAAAAGGGTTTTCTTTCTGTGCACCCCCGCCCCCATTTCCTCCACCCACTGAACACACTCTTGACTGTTTTTGTAAGTGATACATCGTGTCAGTTGGGTATTTATGTTTGGACCAGGAAGCAGAAACCACGTGGCTAGAATGCCCCCTGGCTAGGCTCCGACCTGCCCTGATTCCCAAACCTCTCTTGAAATTTCAGCGTGAAGCAGAATGAACGTTATGCGCAGTTGACTCTGGTCAACTCCACCGCAGCCGACACGGGTGAATTCAGTTGCTGGGAGCGACTGTGCAATGGCTACATCTGCAGACGGGACGAAGCCAGAACAGGCGCCACCTACATCTTCTTCACAGGTACGAGTTCGGTTCACCACAGAACTATGTAACTGCCGAGGTTACCTCCAAATTGGGCTTCCCACTGCACGAAGGACCCCAAGTAAAAGCGGGGGTGGGGTGGGATGAGAAAGCCTTTATTATTCAGGGTCATGGCTAAGTGCTTTTGATGTGTGGAGTATTTCAGATAAGTATTACGACAACTTTTTAGGATAAACACATAGATTACCTCCAGAGTTCCATTTCCAGATATGAAACTTGAGGTTTTATAGAAATTAAGAAAATTCTCAAAATCCTATATCAGGTAGATGGTAAAAGGAGTTGATTGAACACAGACCGCTTGATACATGTAGCAACTTAGATTGCATATGAAATGCAATGTATGTGCATTTAATTGTATAATTAATATGCAATATTTAGACATTGTAATTGCACATTAACAAATGCATATCATTATGCAATTATATGCAAATATGTGATTAGTACATAAATATCAACAACATACATATTAATTAACAATTACATATTAAAAAGAAATATAACGTTCATTTCTTCAGTCACACTTGCCACGCCTCAGTTTGAGTGCTCAATCATGACATGTGGAATTGGCATCTTCTCATCGTAGGCTGCATAGGAAGGAAAATTTCTGTCCTAACGAGTTCCGCGTGGGTTGCGTTGCGTGGTGTGGCTGTTGGCTGCTCACCCCAGTACGCAGACCTGAGACCCACCCCTGCTGGAACCCCCATAGCAACAGGGTTACTGAAGACCCCCTCGTATTTGTTCTTATGAGTTCCAGGTACTGACCCTTCAGAGTCCTGCTCCGGACTCCTGAGGTATCTAATCTCGTAGCTTCTATCTTGTCTGAGACTAGGAGGGGAGGAAGAAAAACATCTGTGGGTCCCAGTGGAGAGCCCCTCCTTCCTTAGGACGCCAGGATTGATTGGCAAGGCATTTTGATGCAGGCTGGCTCCAAACCTCCTTCCACCTTGGACCTCAGAGAGCTCCAACATTGAGGGTTGAGGTTCTTCAGCAAGTCCCAAAGGTCAGGGACAACTTTTAGGGATCTTGCAAACACTGTTTCCTGGTGCTATTAGTCTCAGGAGAAATCAGAACCCTTTTTTAGTATCTGGGCAGAGGCTCTCGTGAGATTTGTCTAAATCCTGAGTCATCTGCCTGGCAGGTCTGTACTGAACTATGTCTATGACCCAGTGATCTTCTCCTCAGCCATTAACCAGTGCATTAGCAACAGCTCATACATGTCACCCTTCCTGCTCAAATAGCCCCTCCATGGCAAGAAATGCATTAGCAGGGCTGATTCTCCAAGGCAGGCCTCAAATTTCCCTCCTATGATATCCCAAGGAGAAGAATTAGGTCTGTTTCATTATCTTTGTTTCAGAAACAATATGGAAGGAAGCTGAGGCTTGAAAGGGAAAGATGACTCTAGTGATCTGGGGCGCATAGTAGCATAGGAAAGAGTCAAACTCATCTTTCTGACCCACAATCCAGTGCTATCTATCATGCCTTGAGACCTTCCTAGGACAACATTGTAGATGGACTGACGGGTGGACAGAGAGACACTCGCTAGCACAGTTGCAGCTATGTGAGAATTTCTAATGGGCTTTCATGGGAAGTCCTGAGAGATTTTCATCTCAGGATATGCTACACAGAAGTATCTGTGTGCCCTTCATATGATGACATATGGAAAAGTGTAAAAACGCAAACAATTAAGATGCATAAGAGCTTGCTATTCTAGATAAGGATGAATTTCCTTTTTTTCCCTTGGGCTGGAGATGGCTCAGAGGGTAACAGCACTGACTGCTCTTCCAGAGGTCCTGAGTTCAATTCCCAGCAACCACATGGTGGCTCGCAACCACATGATGGCTCACAACCATCTGTAAAGGGATCTGATGCCCTCTTCTGGTGTGTCTGAAGACAGCTACAGTGTGCTCATGTACCTAAAATAAATAATTCTTAGGAAAAAAAAAAAGGATAGATTTCCTATTCAAATTGCAGGCTGAAGCTTCTTTCCCAAGCTTAGCACTACAGTGTCTTCTCAAAGCATTAGATTTTGATCTGAAGATGTTTCTGGAGCTGTTACGGGCTGATAGGATGATAAGATAGGGTTCATAGATGCTCTGTGAGTTTTGTAGGTAGCCCCTCTTTCTTCATGTTCCAAAGTGGATCAAAACATGTCAATTTCAATTTTGAGCATACTTACTGTTTTGCCAAGACAAAGTAAATTTTATTTTTATTATTTATTTATTTATTTATTTACTGCTGGGCAGTGGTGGCACACGCCTTTAATCCAGCACTTGGGAGGCAGAGGCAGGAGGATTTCAGAGTTTGAGGTCATCCTGGACTACAGAGTGAGTTCCAGGATAGCCAGAGCTACACTGAGAAACCCTGTCTTGAAAAACCAAATATGTATGTGTGTATGTATTTATATACAAGTATGTATGTATATATGTATATGTATATGTATGTATATATATATATATGTATATATATATTACATTTCACTTTACATCCCACTCGTTGCCCCCTTCCACAATCCTTCTCCCTATGCCCCCTCCCCTTCTCCTCTGATGTCTCTCTGGGTGTCCCCCGACCCTGGCAAATCAAGTCACTGTTAGGCTAGGCCCACCCTCTCCCACTGAGCCCGGACAAGGTAGCCCAGATAGAGCAACATATCCCACGTACAGTCAGCAGCTTGGGGACAGCCCCCGCTCCAGTTGTTCGGAAGACCAGGCTGGGGATATAGCTCAGTGGGTAGCGTGTTAGCCTAGCACGCACAAAGGCCTGGGTCTTTCTCTGCTCCTGCATCATATAAAGCCAGGTATGGTGGTGCATGCCTTCCATCCCAGCTCTCAAGAGGAAACAGGGAGAGGAAGAAGTTCAGCATCATCCTTAGCTAGTGCATAGTGAGTTCAAGGACCAGCCTTGGCTTACAGAAGAACCTGTCAAAAAAGAAACCAGGAAGAGGGAAAGAATGAGGGCGGGAGCAGACAGACAGACAGACACAGAGGTGATACTATTTTAATGTTTTATTCAACACACCCTAAGTCCAGGTAGTACAGGATTTGGCATTTTGTCTTTTGAAGTATGAATGGTTTTCAAACAACAAGACGGGCTGCTACAGAAGCAGAGGGTTCGGGATGTTGGCTCTGGATTCCTTCAGAACATACGGTTCTCAGCCACCCACATGGAGAAGCATCTGCCGTGTGGTTTGTTTGTGTGTTTCCTACAGTTTGATGGAAAACACTGCACATTTTCTTTTGGGGTGCTGCCTGTTGTTAATCTGTAATGCTGCTAATCATCAGTGACTGCCACATTTATGTCCTCTAACCCAGGAGACAGTTTCATGTCCCGTCCGCTCCCCTCCCCCAACACTGAGGTTTAACATGCATAAAGAAAAACTTCAGATCCTGAGTATATAGCTCAATAAACTCTCCCCAGAGGAGCAAACATGTGTAACCACCACCCAGACAGATCAAGGGGGCACACTATTCTACTGGGAGGTCCTTTGCAATGGGAAATACTTAGGCAATGATTTTCATATGTGGGGAGACCACATTCATAAGAACTTTACTAGAACACTGAGTGTGCTGTAATTTGTACTTTAGTTTATAAGCTATCAGCTTTGACTTTTAAAAGGACAAAAGTCCATGTGTTAGTTTATGAAGCAATGTGATACACGAATATTCACAAGAACATTTGTTGGGGGGAGTGTAATCTATAATTTTTTTTAAAGGAACTTCAGCATACTTCGTTTTAAAGATGGAAGTTACTGTTGTCGTGTGGGAGGTAGAGGAGGAGGGGTGACAGGGAAAGAGAAGAGAGGGGGGAGATAAGGGTATGTGTGTACATGCTTGCACATGCGTGTGTGCATGTGTTTATATGTAATACTGAGTATTGAACTCAGGGCCTTTCACGTGTTAAGAGAGCTCAAATATTTTTAAGGCAATTGATGTAGATTCACTGTTTCCCAAAGCATGCATTGTACAACAGAAAATAAGAGTACTTTTGCATTCTGAAAGTCAGGGTGATCTCTGAATCTACTGGCTTTGCTAAGTAGGGCAGATAACTCACTCCTCAAACCTCACAACCAGAGTCGCCTCTACAACCCTACAGTCATAGAATTCTAGTTTGTTTTCTTTCTTTTTTGTTTTAATCTTTATTTTCTTGCAGTGGTAGGGACTGAATGTAGGCCTTCCACATCCCAGGCAAGTGCCCGGTCACAGAGACACTCGCAAAGATGTGGCTTTAATATTTACTCTTTATAAATGGAGGCTTTTTTTTTTTTATTAATCATTCCATTCTGTTATATCCTCCTTCCTGGTTACCCCTCCACAAACCCCCATCCCAAATCTACCCTCTACCCACTCCTCTTTGCCTCTATGAGGGTGCTCCCCCACCCCCCACTCTCCCCCCACCACTCCTGCATCCCCTCTCTTTGATGTCAGGCTAGGCCCTCCTCTGCCATACTCTGCTATGTATCCAGGGCTATATATCCGGAGCCCTCCCTGTACACTCCTTGGTTGGTGGTCTAGTCTCTGGGAGCACCCCTTCATTCCTTCCACCAACTCCCAACCGGGGTTCCCCAGTTTAGTCTGATGGTTGAAGCCAAGCATCCTCGGCTGCATTGGTCAGGCACTGGCAGAACCTCCCAAGGAGTAGCCCCAGGCTCCTGTCAGCAAGAGCCTCTTGGAAACAGCAAATGTATCTGCAGATAGGATGGATCCCCAGGTGGGGCAGTCCCCAGATGGCTCTTCCTTCAGTCTCTGCTCCAACAAATGAAGGTTTTAAAGTGCAATGAGAGTAACATAGCCAAGACTACACAGATTTTTCTCTGTCTGAACAGGGGTTTTGGACACATCAGAAAGGCACTGGTGAAAAGTCAATTTACAAAGTAACAAATCACCCAGTCGGGTTAGTATAGAGCTTGGCACTGAGGACCTTTAAGCTGTTCCCATAGAAGCACTTCCGTGTTCCTGAATTCCTGCCCCTGACGACCCTTGATGTTGTTTCCAGGAATCCTGCGCCTGACCTGAATTATCAAACAATGGCAGCATGGAAGGCTGGCGAGAGAGAAAGCCAAGAATAATTGCTTGCTTCAGAACATTGAAAGGGAAACACAGGAAACAATTTAACAAGTGTTCTGTGATTAGCCCCAGAGAGTTCTCTCAGCAATTACTATAATAGTCCCTTTACAGAACAATCCAGAAAACAAAGGATTTAATGTGTTACACCAAACCAAACAAACAACATAAGCACGTGCCCCCAAAATCCCAACCCCAAATCCTTTTGCTGTCCTGGGGATGTTGTAAGACAGTTCTCACCAGTTCCTTTTCTGTGAGACAGGGATATCATCTAGGGTTTAAAATCTGACAGGCTGCACTGCAGAAGGGTATGTGTGTCTATCTGTCTGTCTGTCTGTCTGTCTGTCTGCCTGTCTGTCTGATATTGGGTGAATATCAATACCACTACATGGTAGCCAAGTAGAAGCCATCCCTGAGACAGCAGGTTTTCCTCTGTCCCTATCCCAGCCCCCTCCATTATCCTTGACATATACTCTCTCTTCTGCGTTGGGCGTGAGGACAGTGATGTCATTACAGTGACCCTTCCTGAGGACCTTGACTGTATAAGAAATGCCCTTCTGAAGAGCAGTTTCTGCCTCTTGGCTATGAAGATCATTCTCCACACAGAAGTACAGCACAGTTCAAGGTCTTAAGACTGCTTCTTGTGGGGCTGGAAAGATGGCTCAGCAGGGAAGAACATTTGCTGTTCTTTCATAGGACAACTGCTGGCAACTACAGCTCCAGGGAGATCCAACACGCACACGTGCACACACACACAAAGCAAACTTTTAAATTTTTTTAAATTATTTTTAACTTAAGGAAATACGTCTCTCTTCTTGCTTCCACAGTGTGATCCATGGTTCTAAGTTGAAATAACATCCTTATTGTTTCCTTTAAGGAGATAGGGGAAGATGGCAAGTTACCCTTCCGGAGCTATGATAAAATACCTAGAGAATTAATTTCCTAAGAGGAAAGTTTTAGAGCTTCATGTCCTTTATCAGTTAACCTCATGTCTTTGGTCCTGTGCTGAGATGGATGTCATTGTCAGGAATTAGGGAGAGAGAAAGGAAGGCTGGTATCTTACAAGTACCTTGAAGAGCACGTATCTATTGACCCTCCCCCCAAACCAGAGTAACTTCCGCTAGCCAAGCCTTTAACTCTAGGGGCCCAGTCAGCAGCTAAATTATAGGATGCAGAACAATCCCCTTCTCTTTTGATTTTTAAGCCAGCCTGCTCTTAGAGACACAGTGCGCTTGTCAGTATTCACAAATCTTTGTACTGGTTTTAAGAATCAAGACACCCTTGCTTCATTTTTTTTTCTAGTCCTTAAGCCTGTGTCTCCCCTGCAGAGAAAGGAGAACTGTTTGTGCCTTCTCCCAGTTACTTTGATGTTGTCTACCTGAACCCGGACAGACAGGCTGTGGTTCCTTGTCGAGTGACAGCACCGGCAGCCAAAGTCACGCTCCACAGGGAATTTCCCGCCAAAGAAATCCCTGCCAATGGAACGGACATTGTGTACGACATGAAGAGAGGCTTCGTGTACCTTCAGCCTCATTCTGATCACCAGGGTGTGGTCTACTGCAAAGCGGAAACCGGGGGCAAGTCTCAGATCTCCGTCAAGTATCAGCTGCTTTATGTAGAGGGTGAGTCTGCCTTCATCTCACAACCTAGATTGCCACTGCCTGCTTGTTGGGAGGGAAATACAAAGACACGGGGCTGGAGTGGGGGCGGGGGCGGGGCAGGGGATGGTTTAATGCCCGTATTTCCCACTCCACATCCTTCTCTTCTACCTGTGTTTGATTGGCATGGCATAACTATCCACCGCTGGACTGGCATCCTGGCTGTGCCCGTTCCTTCTTCCGGCACCCCATGTTTTGTCACCCTCCATTAGGAACCTCTGTTCCTCTACCATGCTGACTACAGCCAGGTTCCACTAGCTTTCTCCTTTCCCATCATTTGACAGTCGTCTTTCTTGCCATTACATTCTTAGGATGACCTCAGTGTCTCCCGGAAAGCAACGTTGGTCTGGTCACCAGCCACCTCCGTTCTACCCTTAACTTGAACACGCTGACAAACGCTGGTGGGATGTAGGTGGCATCCCTCGCTCTGCCAGCTCCAACCATGGTCTCTCCTCTTTGCAGCTCACTTCTCACAACTGTTCCAAGCTTTTCTGCCCTGGGTTGATGGCACAGGGACAGGCTAATGAGGAGATCTTTCTACAGAACCACATAATACTCCCTTCCCTGACAAGATTCTCCTGAGCCTGCCTGCCTCTCTCCTTCCCCCAACTTCCTGGAGAGTGCACCCTACCTGTTCCCCAAAATTGAGGAAAGGAAATGATTCCTCTTATTCCGTAGCCCCTCCAGTACAACCTTTGTGTCTCCTGAGAACTCTTGCACGTGGAGTAGACTTCTCTACAGCAAGGCATGTCTCCCAAGTTAGCTGCTTTTAAAGGCAGAATTTGGGTCCAGTAATTCCTTCCATTTTCTGCTGAGGACTTACTTGGTTCACCAGGATTTCTAATATTCTAAATGTAATAATCCTGTTTGATAGGCCTCAACTCTTCACGGAGGTCATCTCTTTCCACACCATACTTTGAAAACCTTCGTATTTCCTGTCTCATCTTGACCTCCCTTCATCCCCATGTGATTGTGTGATTGGCTGTTCCTTCTGTACATTATAAAAGCAACCTGTGCCAGAGTCCTCAGGAGTCGCGTGTCATAACATCCAGCAAACGACACATGTCATCTTCCTAGGAGACTTCACTTCTCGAGTGAAATCCCTTTCACCTCAGCCCCTTTTGATTTCCACTTCTTTTAAATTTTATTAACAGATTGCTAATAATTTGGAAAAAATAGAAAAATTTTATTGGATTTTTTTATTGCCTGCATATGTGTAGAGAGCAAATGTGTGCAGTTCCCAAAGAGGCCAGAGGGGGCAATGGATCACTTGGGACTGGCGTGGCTTGGGCGATAGGAATCAAAGCTGGGTCCTCTAGAAAAATAGGAGTGCACTTAACTGCTAATCCATCTTTATGGCCCCTCTGCACTTCCATTGTTTTGTTTTGGGAGCAGAACTGGGGGTTGAACCTGGAGCCTTGTGGAAACTAAAAAACTCTCTCGCATTTCCTTTAGATTCTAAATGTGGAAGCACCTAAGATAGGTGTTCTTCTTTCTTTATGCCTTCATCTCTTTGTGCAAATGCTTATTTCTACCCATAGCTGTGAACTAATAATTTCCTACATGTGCATCTATGGCCCAGGTCTGTGAGGTAAGGACCATGTGTCCATGCTCCAGTCACATGCTCCAGAGGATCCCCCCCCCCCAATGCCCGAGTCCCATGCCCATCAGTAACTCAGTATCACCCTGAAGGCATGGCTCACGCATGTCCTCTAGCTCAGGGATGGCCGCTCATCATTCTCTCAGTGTGAAGGGCCACACTAGCAATCCAACCCTTTAAACTTCGTTACATTAGTTTCAGAGCTATTTCTAATCCCTGATATAATTACTCAAGCTATCGTCATCTCTGGCTACTAAGAATGCCCTACTCCCACATGCCCACTTCATTTCCCAAACCATGTTCTGCATGGTTGCTGACCGCTGTTCCAATCAATACATTCAGCCAAGTTCTTACCTACAGAAACAGAGTCCTGACAGACCTGCAGAGTCCCTGCTCTGGCCTCGCTGTCCCCTCCTCTGAGTCACCTCGTATTAGCTCACAGACTACTCAGGAATCCTTCTACCTGTGTCTCTTAAGCTCAGGACTGAGACTTCAGTTTAGCTGCTTGCCTGATTTCTCAGTCCACGTTACCTTGAGGCTCAAATGAAACATTAGAATTGCCCAGTCAGTGGCTGTACACTCTGCTGGAGTGTGGGCTGTAAGTGTTCAATCCACCATCTGTCTGGCTTGCTCCTGTAGTCCCCAGTTCTGAGCTCATCTCCTTGCTGAAGGCCACCATCAAAATTACCCATTGAGTGACCTGACCATAAATAATAAAGACATGTTTCTAAAATGTTATAAGCGTACTATACTAGAAACACTGGTAGCATTTGTGCTGTCCTGCAAACATTTTCCTCATTTGCATATGTGAGCCTCTTCTGATGATGGATGTCACATCCATGGCTGCCCAGCTCGGCTGCCCTCACTTACTCTTGTCTGCTACCAAATCTTTTCTGGTGTCACATGACCCTGGTCAACTTGTCAGCTCCTCCCCTGACCACAAGCATGGGGGTGAGAGCTTGCATTCTGGATGACACCCTACTCTTGGATTACCATGGAAGAGAGGGAGAGGCAGCTCTGAAGGCAGTGTTTCTTAACCTGTGGGTCGTGACCCCATTGGGGTTGAACAACCCTTTCGCAGGGGTCACTTAAGGTCATCAGAAAGCACGGCTCTATAAATTATGGTTCGTAACAACCGCAAAATCACAGTTAGGAAGTAGCAGCAAAAATAATTTTATGGTATGAAGTCACCGCGGCATGAGGAACTGTGTTAAAGGGCTGCAGCATTGGGAAGGAGGGGAACCACTGTCCTAAGGCAACCAAAAAAGGGGTGTCAAGCATTGGCCTCGTGCAGCTATAGGAAAGGTTGCCTCTCCCCAGAGAGAATGTATGTCTGTCTTTACCATCAGTTATGGGTCTCATTACGGTCTCCTGCTTGTTCCCAGTTCCCAGCGGCCCTCCATCAACCACTATCTTGGCCTCCTCCAACAGAGTGAGAGGCGGGGATGACATCAGCGTGCTCTGCACTGTCCTAGGCGAGCCTGATGTTGAGGTAGAGTTCAGGTGGATCTTTCCTGGGCAGAAGGTAAGTGTCCCCACACCCAAGCCTTGGCTAGCTCTCTCACTGAGAGAGACCCTACCTCTGGGGTTTGAGAAGATAGGAGCCAGGGAATGGTTGTCTAAGATAGTTCAGTCCACTTCAAAATATCTTGTTGTAAAAAGGAGGAAGAGTAGTGGATGGCTGTATCAGGCAATCACTCAAGATGCCTTTGCGTGTGCAATGTTTCTTGCTCCTCCTTAGGGATCGCAGCATGAAGGGGGACAAGGCTACTTCCATCTGAACTTCAGCTTTCAATCACCATCTTCTAGGTCCACCCTAGACCTCTCTAAACTCTTCCAGGAATCTTTCACAATGCTCAAAGCTTCAAAGACATGAGAGAACACGAGGAACCCCCAGGCCATGGATCCCTCACACACAAGGCCTGTGCAAGGCTTTAGAGCAGACATCCTCCAAGGGGGCATATAAACATAGACCCTGTCCACAAGGTGATCTGAGGTCAGCATCCATCTAAAAATAGACTTCTATAAAAGCAGTCCTCAGTCTGTGTGCCTGGTCTGCTCACCGAAATAAACAGCTCTGCTACCAACTTTGTTGCCAGAGGAGACTCTCCCAAGACACTCTGGGTAGCCAGTGCTGGGTGGAAAAATGATTCCCCAGAGGGCAGAACTTTCCAGCATCTAGATGCAGGTTTGGTGTTTTAAATACATTATTACACTTAAGAGACATTCTTGCTTTCTGATAGAACAACCTTTTACATTGCTGTTATTAGGAGAAAAAGCATTAAGTAATGTTATAATTACCCTTATCAAGTGGATATAGAAAACAATGTTCTCATCGCTGCAAATTCCTGGAATAGATCTTACAAGTCGCCATCCTCTAGAATAGATGCAGTCTCTAGGGCATTATCTTAGCCTTCCTTGGTACAACTTGCCCCGCTCCATAGTCTCAAGGAACATTGGCCTAATTGCTTTCTTGCCTCTCCCAAATTAGAGACTCTTCTTCACTTACAGAGCCAGCGCTTTGGGGCTTTTGACCTTAAGTTCCATAAACAAGAACCACTTGGCAGTGTGAGGGGGATACATGGGAAAAGATTCTGCCTATGTGTTTATGCTTAAGCCGGCCCCCCATAGAGGCCCCAAAATAATTCATTTTACATATAAAAAGCAAAAAGAAAGAAATCCTGAAATTCAAGACCCTGCTTGTAAATAAAAATAAATGGCAGCCTTGAGTAACTATGCAATCAAAAATTAATAAAAGCTTGTGAGCTCAGCATACCACCTCGCCTTCAGTGAGCTTGTGCTGAATGGATCGAGTGGATGGGAGCTGAAGGAACTAGCCGACAATCTGGTTTCAGTCTGTGTGCCATCTTTAAACAGGACGAAAGGCCTGTGACCATTCAGGACACCTGGAGACTGATTCACAGAGGACTGGGACACACCACAAGAATCTCCCAGAGTGTCATTACCATTGAAGACTTTGAGACCATTGATGCGGGCTATTACATATGCACGGCTCAGAATCTCCGAGGGCAGACCACAGTAGCTACCACTGTTGAGTTTTACTGATTTGGAAAGTGAAGAAAAGGAGAGAGAAGACCAATGGATGCCCATCTGCACACACAGCTTTGAGGTGCTTTATTAGGAGGCCAAGGGCCAACCCCTGCCAGTGGGTCACACAGACATCCAAATTAAAAGGAAGTCATTAGTCTATTAGTAGAAGTATAAACTTTTCTAACAAAGTATGTATTTTGAGTCAGCCATGTTTCTACTTTTTATACCAAGAAAACATGTCAACAACTTTGTATCAATCATTTCTATTAAATGAGCAAGATTTTATAAAAAAAAAAAAAAACAATTGAGCTGAGCATTTGTTGTCTCATTTAGTGTATATATCTACAAGGACTTGACAGCCATCTTTGATGTTTGAACCAAGCTCAGCTGCTTACTCACAAGCAACGACTCAGGATCCCAGTGCTTAGATATACCGTTTTATCAAAGAGCTAACATGAGTTCCTTTATAAAGGTATCAAAAATCACATCTTTTTACATTAAATTGCCACACTCAGCACTGATTTTAAACTCCTCTATTCAAAATAACCGCGTGTACACTGTTAACAGTTTCACCTTTGACATCACATAGATGAACAGATTGAAGGATTCAGCTTGGGCTAAAACCGGTCTTAAAAAACACTTAGACCACAGCTGTCCCAGTTTTCTGACGCCTTGCAGAAGAATCATTTAAACTAGCCAAACTTTAGTTCTCTGAGTTTTGAATTTTGTAAAGCTTAACCTTTAGCTCAAGCCCCGAGTGAGCCAATTTCAGCCACAACAAACTTTGGCATTGGGTTCTAAGTTCCGTAAGCTAGCACAGGGGGTTTGCCTGCCTTAACTAAGGAGGGATGAGAAGGGGCGTTCGGAACCTAACACTTTGAAGAGTAAAGTATGTCAGAAGCTGCCATCCTTAGAATATTCCAGCATCCTTTATTTGATCAAAGTAAAACCCACTTTTCATTTCCATCAACTATACTTGTTCACACACGCGCACATTTTTTTTTTTACGATGTGTCAACAATTTTGTATTCTACATAAAACGTTTGGTTCTTTAAAAAAAAAAAAACAAAAACAAAACAAACCTACCTTAAATGTTCTCTATCTTCTCTCTTGACTTCTAAGCTCTTTAGGCGTTTTAATTGCTGTAAGATTTGACTTCCCAGACATCTGAGTGGTATGAGGGATGGCAGGTAATCACATGAACTTTACCATTAACTGGGGCATAAATGACAAACCTGACTTTAGCTAATGTCATTGAGAACAACAACTTGGAACCAGGAGCAGATGTTCCAGGAGGCGGTGGTGAAGCCACATTTCCTATTTATCAGGTGCAAACACGGAAGGCTACATACATCATCAACTATCGGAGGTAAGAGACTTCAAACACAACCCCTAATGAAAGACTGCATCGTGACTCTCAATTAGCTCGCTCTGTAGTGTCGAGGTCTAGGATAACTCAAATACCCACACCTCTAGGGTCCTGAATCTGTCCTCGCTCTAGGGGTTATCTGAGCAGCATTGACCATGGATTAGTAAATACTGACATCGCAATGCTGACATGCACAGGAAAGCTTGTGGGTGGGTCGGGCGGTGGGCAGCCACAGTTATACTTCTCTCACAAAGTCTTGGAGTCTGGGGGGGAGGGGGATGGTAATTGAACATCTGGTATTAAAATGCAGAGAGAAGGAGCTGCATAAGCTGATACTTCTCACTCTCTGGCCTGCCTGTTAACATTCCAATGGGGAGAAGAAGGATCAGAGGGGCCCAAGCCAGAGCATCACTGTTCAACAGGGATCTAGTCAACAGGGAATTGTTGGCTTAACTCAAGGGCTTGTGTGGATTCGTGAATGCTAAATGCCTTTACTGATTTACCCCAGGGGGTTTCCAAATTTTTGTAGTGTCAGAACCAGAGCTTAGCTTCTTTGGGAAAGAAGTTCAGCACCTCAAAGATAAACTGGCCCTGGAAAAGCATATTCTGGGGTTGGGAAGGAGGTTAGGTTCGCCTCTGTGGCTCTACATGGAGGAGGAAGGGAAGCCGGAGGTTAGAATAACTGGAGGGAAGATGGAGGATTACCTCTGTGAAGATCGCTTGGATTCAAGGGGAAAAACAAGTCAGAAACATCCATTGTTGCTGCCCACTTATTCTTTATACAGATATGTGTTTAGAAAAATTAGGATACTACATTTGCTCACAGACTGATGAATCATAGTAATTAGACTCATAAAAATCTACAGGAAAAAAATCAAACTGATATCAACAGATAATGCTGAACAAGGAAAAACCAAGAAATGAAGTCATCAACAAACCAAAGACTTTTCTGTCTTGCCCTAGCCCTGCCGTGTTCACAGTGCTGAGGCGAGTTGGGAGAAATTCAAGCACTTTTGCTTTCTCTTCTATGGCTTTTGCTGACACACGTGTGCTGATTATGACTTGATTAATACAGGCCCAGCTATATACAGCTGTTGACTTTTAATACACAGCGGGGTGGGTGGGGGCTACGACAGTCACGTGACGCACACTAGTACACCCATTTCACTCGCACACACCCCCTGCCCACAGTCAAACCAAAATAAGAATCACAAGAAGGTGTCTCTGGGTGAAGAACATTATAAAGGTTATAAATCTTAATAGGCCCCTGAGAGTTTTTCCCGTATGCTTAGGTGAAGGAAGGCAAAGAACAAGGTTCCCTCGTTCCTTAAGTGCTTTGTGCAACTATGTCCACATGAATTCCAAACTCCGTTCTTGGAGGAGGCTTTTGGACCGAGTTAAAAGTCTTCCTCTGGAGCGCTCAATTCGTACTTTGCTGATGCGGTTGGTGGCTGCTCTCCGGCTTTCCTGTGGACATTCCAGAGAGCTAACTGCAGCTCCAGTTCCCACAAGAGGGTCGGTCCTGCTGCAGAAGCGCACCTCAGCGCCTTCAGAGTCTCCCGTGCTCAGAAAGCGTCATCTGGGTGAGATGCTGGGGCTGGAGAAGGAGCCCGAGTTCCTGGGGGACTGGAGGGGGATGGCCGAGGAGGTGGGGGATCTCTTGGGGCTGCACAGGTCCCCGTTGTGCAGCTTCCACAGAAGCTCCTCGTTCTCCATGGACAGTCTCTTGTTGACCTTTGACTCCTTCTCAAGGGACTCCTGCAGCGCTGCCTGCTCTGTGGAGAGTTGCCTTGAAAACAAAACCCAGAGATCATGGGGAAATCCAAGTCAAAAAGTAACTATTACTGTTTTACGTCCGAAGGTTCAAGAAAGTGACTCTGGGGGAATAAACAGGCTCTGATCCAGGGTCATCGCTTTGGTTTTTTTCTGATTCTTTTCTCATATAGCTCACCCTCACCACAGTTTTCCCTCCTCCTCCTCTATTTCCTTTCAGAAAAGGGCAGGCATCCCAGGGCTATCGACCAAACACAGAGGCCTGGTTGGGTTTTTTGGTTTTTTGTTTTTGTTTTTTGTTGTTATTGTTGTTTGAGACAGGGTTTCTCTGTGTAGCTCTGGCTACCCTGAAACCCACTCTGATGACCAGGCTGGCCTTGAACTTCCAGACCTGCTTGAGGCAGTCCAGAGTGCTGGGATGAAAGGCATGTGCCACCACTGGCTTAAGGGTCATAGATTTTTAAAGAAACCCAAATACTACAAGGAAGCATATAGCTAGGCGTTAGAGGGCTTGCCTAATGTGTGAGAGCCCCCCCCCCCCCCACACACACACACAAAAAGGAAAACAAAGTTCCCTAATACCAGAACCTCAAGCCTGACCCAAATAAAGAATCCTGTAACTGCTGGCAGCTCTAGGTTTCGGGAGATCTCCCAGTAGGCAATGGGGCACTTGCACAAAGGCTTTCTTTCTTAACTCCAGGGCTGCTTTCTGTTCATGTGTGTGGTTACCCCGAGTACAGTTAGTGAGCTGCAGGTAGGGGAGGGAGAAGATCTAGGGTGCCTTGGTGAAAGCATGAACTGTCCACCTGCTCCTTCCGCGCATGCGCGGGAGGTGTGCAGTGGCGCGCAGCCCGAGGGCCAGCAGATGTCCGAGGATGAGGGAAGGGAAAAAGGACTCTAGCAGTTACCTTGAAATCGCCATGTGTTTGTCCATGCGAGCTTTTAACTCCTCGTTTTCCTGCTGGTATCGCTTCAGCTTGTCAACCAACGCTGTGTTGTTGTCCACCTTGGTATGAACAAGGTTTGTAGTCATAAATAAATGAATGAATAAACTCCCTCTATTCTTAAGCACATGCCCAATACAGGATACCATCAACAAGTTGAGCGAAAGAAAGGAACCGTGGTGGCACACTGACGCCTTTATACGCAGACCAGTGGAGGGTGGGGGGAGGAGGAAGGGGAGGGACAGAAAATAAAGCAGGAAACAGGACATCAAGCCACATAAATAAGATAGCTAGGTAGTAATGTTTTTCCCCAGGGGACACTTTCCGAATGTGCCGCTGGGAGGTGGTGTCCTGCCTAGGTGACCCTGGGTGCTGGGCCTCTTCTCAAGGTGGTAAAGCAAACACTGTAGTTTAACTGTCTCCGTTTACCACAATCTCTCTGGCATCTACAGCACTCTTGTACACACACACACACACACACACACACACACACACAAAGGGAGGGAGGAGGGGAGGAGGAGGAAGTGGGGAGAGGGAGGGATGGAGGGAGGGTAAGGGGGAAGAAGAAGAATAAAAAACGAGACACAGGAAGGAAGGAGAAGAGGAAGGGAGGAACCCTATAGGTCTGGCCTTAAACTTATTCCAGGTTAGTTCTGGCATTTAGCTCCTCCAGGCCCTGTGGAGATACAATGTAGCGAGGTCAGGCGAAGAAGTAACTGCAGATAGCTCGCTTGCCTGCTCTGCTCCGGTCAACTGAGACTTGTGCCCCGGGGCTCTTCCCAGCTACAGGTAACTCTCAGAGGTTAAAGGCATTTAAAGTCACTGAACATGGTGGTGAGCTGATCTTATCCTGGCTCCCTTTCCTAAGGAATGGTTTATTGCTTCTTTTGGGGGCTCAGAACGAACTTAACGTGAGGTCAAAAATCAACCACCAAGTCCCTGCCGTGGGTGGCAGCCGGCCATGGCTCATCTGCTTGTGTCCAGAAAATACACATAACAAGCTAGTCAAATGAAATAACTTTCTTAAAAAAAAAAAAAGTCTACAGAATGAAAAGTGTGTGTGGGGAGAGGGGGGAAAAACACTTTGAAATGAGGTAAAAAACACAACCTGGGAAAACTTGAAATAAAAAACCGTAGCAATTGGCCTCAAACCATTATTCTGCCAAAGCTTTGCTCTGCAGAGGTAAAAACCGGATCTTTGATGTCGCAGAGCTCGCTCTCAGAGCAAACCTGTCTTCCTTAGACAGTTTCCTCATGCTAAGTGTGGTGGTTATTTCGCCAACTTGACACTGCTTTAGAATTACATGAGAAGGAAGCCAATGAAAGACTATAGATCAGGCTGGCCCGTGGGCATGCCTGGGGGGGGGGGTGGTTGGCTTGACTGCACCATCTGGTAGTGACTCAGCCACTAGGACACAGAAGAAAGGAGCCTTTGACTCCTGTGATTGCTTGGCCCATATTCTCACTGGGGTGGCTGTGTGCCCTGCTGCTGCTGTGAGACCATTCTGTCCCTGATTGGCTGCTTTGGGCTTCCAGTGTGGACTGATGATCAGGAGGCTCTCCAGAAGTCCCACTGGCCTTTGGTACCAGATCGGAGCTTCAGAGGCACCTGACCTTGTGGGCCTCTCCAGCAGCCATTGCTGGACTGCTCTAAGCTAATCATGTAAGCCAAATTTCCTTTAAGTTATCATTGTATCATCTCTGTTCCTAAGATACTAAGTGTTTTATATCTTCTCTAAAGACCCGGTGAACACAACAGTGACAACAAGTGTACCCGTCGTCTTAGCAACCTTTCCTTCCTGTAAAAACAACAGGGTGACGCTGACTGGCACTGTTACAATGCCTCTTCGGCTGGGGCACAAAACAGAACTACCATGACTCAATAGAAATCAAAATATGTTTGTGCTTTAACAGCAGGGCCTTGTATCACTTGAGATCTTCTGATAAGTTCAGGAACATGAATGGGAGATGGCGCAACACATTGTTAACAGGGTTTCCTGAGTCATCACCGCTGGCCTGCTGAGCAGGTGGCACAGGATGACCTTTGCCAAGACCCGCTGTGTGTACTGGGTTGGGCCTGTTAACAACTAGGAGTTTCATGCATTCCTTAAAAAAAAAAAAAATCCACTTCCGGTACTTCCGGTACCACCGAGATGGGCGGAGGCGAAGAGTCCCAGCTGTATGTATCTGCTACTATGCTGACCCCCACATGAGACATGACATGTATTCTCTCACACTGGAACATTTTAAATGCCAGTTGGGAGACAATATATATGCTTCCTGGTGGACAAGAAAGCAATCATAAACCCAGCCGAGTCTTGACTACCAAAAGGCACAAGGATGAATTCACGCTGAGCGACTCTCTGGTTCCATTCCTAGAAACAGTGGCTGAGGTGTAGGCCTGGTCTATCCTCATGCCGCTGGCATCTGGGGGTCTTTACTGTGACTGCACTCAAATCAACTCCAGTGAGCCCTCACCTTCACACGGACTAGTCTGCAGTGGCAGCTCTCAATCTGTCAGGGATGCCAGCCAGCATCCAGACCTGTAGGCGGCCCGATCCCTTGGCAACGTTAGGGTTGACAGGACATAACCAATGTAAAATGTTGAACAGTACCTTTTCTATCAGAATTGCCACCCATGCCTCTATGACTGGGAGAGTCCACGAGGAGAAACACTCCAATCATCCCCAAAAAGTTACATATTCCAGGAGGGGACCCTGAACCCATCAGCCTGCAAAGCGTCAGTGGGAGTAAGGCTCTTTGGGACCATTCCCAGCTGAGCCACAGTAATGTGTCAAGCAGCCTCAAACAGCTGGACAAGTGACCAGCCTGACCACGACACCAGGTTTTAGCAAGTTTTTTGTACAGTAAATGTACAGAATCTAAGAAACTCATGTCACATTGCTAAAGATGGATAGGTCCACTGGTTTTCTTTTTAAATCTTTGGCCACTACATATGTGTTCCCTTTAAAAAATCACTAGTACAGATTTACTGTACACAGTAATGAGCCTTTGCAATGCCATTTTTTTTGTTCAAGTGTGTAATGTATGCTGACTATTTTCCCTCCTGTCTCCCTTTGCTGTCCCCACTCTCTTCCAATATGGTCCCCTAGCCTCATGTCGATTATCATCTTGGCTCCACATATGAGAGAAAATGCTATTTGTCTTTCTGCATCTGGCTTTTTTCACTTAATAGTCACAATCTCCGACTCCAACAATTATTTCTGCAAATGACATAATTTCATTCTTCATCATGGCAAGACTCAAACTCTGCTGTGTGTAAGAAAGGAACCCTTCCCCCCCCCCCCCCCACAACTCCCACACTTCCTGACGAAGGGAAGCACTGCCTCCCTCAAAAAGCAGTTAATTATCTCTAGGAAACAAAACACTGAACAAAGCCAAATCCCCCCCCCCCCCCAAACAAAGAAGCCAAACAGATAAGAGTAACCTTTATGCTCCCCATTGTCTCAGGCTAGCCTAACTTTGAATGAGACATTTCTTCAAGGCTTGGTGAGTCACCCACAACCGGGGTGGAGGAGAGACAGGCAGCCCGGGGTGGCTGGCAGTGAAAGCCAAATGCAGCTAGGGTCACTAAAGTGTTGAGAAATCCTAACAGCCTGGTCCATGTCCTGGCCAGCAGATTCTGAGTTTCAGGGCTGGACCAAGGCTGACCATACACATTGGGAACACCCCTCAAACACAGCGTGGAGTAGCTTCAGATTCTGATTTGGGTTTTCAACAATGCTTACTGTTTTCCAGTTGGGCTAATCAACACACAATTCTTTCAACATATTCAAATTCTTAAAAAGATACAGAATGCTAATAGATTATATGGTACCCATGAAGTTAACTGATGTATCCATCTGTCCTTCTGTCCAGAATGGGTGCTACATTAACATACTGGGTTTAGAATAATTAATTTTTTTCATTAGGTAAGCGAAGATCCACAGACTATTGAGATGTGAACCTGATTTGTTATAAATTTTTCCAAAACTAGATGCTGCTTTGCAGGTGCTCTAAAAACGTTCTAGAAAGCAACAATGAATCGGCTTTTAATAAATCTGGAAAAGAAAATGCGGCTCTGACCCTTTGTGTACTTTCTAGATGTCATCAAGTACAAGTTAGCTCAACTCCACAGTTCTAAAGCTCTAAGCTCTGCCGTCGTTATTTCCCAGGCAACACCACCGCGCAGGGGCACTCGCACCCACGCATGCGCAGGAGATGGCATGGTCACTCGCACCCACGCATGCGCAGCAGATGGCATGGTCACTCACACCCACGCATGCGCAGGGGAGGTGCTCACGCCATCACTCCGGAGACATACCAGCTTTTCCATCTTCATTAGCTTCAGGTCCTGCTGGTGCAGCTTCTCATTCTTGATCTCTAACACAGCTTTCAGACTTTCTAGTTCTTGCTCCAGATACATGACCTGAGGGTTTTTCTGGGGGGAAAAAACCCACAAATAACTGCTCTCTGACTTTTTTCACATATTACAGAGTCCAACCTCTCGATACACTGATTTCCTCATTAGACTTAGACAAACAAGCAGCAAGTGACTTATCCCCCCCCCCTTTTTTTTAACACAGGGTCATGCTTTGAAAGGTAGACTGATTTGATATTTAAAGTAATCCTCCTGCCTCAGCTTACCACTGCTGGGATTATAAGCATTCCCTGATATGGCCAGCTAAATATAAGTTTCTTTTGCTTTTTGGTCTTTATTGATACATGGTCTCATCCTATAGTCCAGGCTGGCCTGGGACTTATTTGGCTCAATCTGGCCTTTAGTTTGTGGCTATCCTCTTGTCTCAGGTTCCCAAGTGCCAGAATTATAAAGATGAGTCACCCTGCCTGGCTTAACTTCGTACTGCAATTTCAAAGGAGAAAAAAAGAATTAAGATCCTTTTAACCTCAAAGACTTTGGTCATAGTATTGAAAACAAACTTATTTTCCCCCAGTTATTTAGTATGGTAGATACTGCTTTCATCAGATCTCTCATTAGAAACAAGAAACCATTGCTTACAACATAAAAACAGAGCTCAGGAAAGAGAGAACTCTCTCTTCAGTCCTAAACTGGAGGGAGAAAAGGAAACAGTTTTTTTCTAAGCAAAGTCATTATCTGAGGAGAAACACCAGCAAAGACAGTGTCACAGGCAGGGCTCTGGGAAATGACACACAGCGATAATGTCCTGAGCTCTGGGCTTTCCTCATAAGGTTATGGTTGGCTTGGCCATAGCCTTAGGACAGCAATAACACTACGACAGAACACACGCCTGGACACTCATGATACTGCCACTGTGAAGTACCCCCACAACCCACTCCAGCTGATGGAAATTCAGCTGATCCCTCCAACAATGATACAAATCAGCTTGCTGTGTGTGTGTGTGTGTACACAAGTGTGTGTGTGTGTGTATGTATGTATGTATGTATGTATGTATGTATGGCCAGATGTTGAGTGAAAGTTTCTCCGACCAGATTCAATGGTTTAGATGACATAAAAGTACCTCCTGGATCAAAAACTACCTTCCGTTCTGGAGGGGGAAGCCTGAGGGAAGCCTGAGGGAAGACTTGGATTTGCTTTATCCCTCTTCAAATTCTTTTCTTCAGAAAAGGAGAAAATGTGTTTTGTGGGTCAAATAACCTGCTTTGTAAAGGTCAGGAGAGGACCCAAAACAGAGATCAGACATGTAATTTTAATTCCAGGCTCTTCAAAGTTTCATGTGGTCCCTTTAAATAGAGTTTGGGAGGAACTTAAGATAATTACTTGTATTATATGTATATGAGTGCTTGCCTGTATGTATGTATGTATGTATGTATGTATGTATGTATGTATGTATGTATCCCTTCCATAAAAAGAAAAGATGTGTAGCCACACCTTGGCATGGGGATGAACCTGACAACATCAGCCTAAGAGGATAATAGAGTTATGAAAGGCTATGTATTGCATTGTTATATAGAGGGTTCAGAGCAGGCAAACCCTTGGAAATGGGGAGTGGAACAGTGGTTAGCTCAGGGCAGGAGGCTCTTGAGGAATGGGGAGTGACTGTTGGTGCATGCATGTGTGTGTCTCTTTCTCTTGGAGAGATGAGAACATTCTGGAATTTAGACAGTGGTGTCTAACACACAATGTCATGAACACACTTTAAACCTATGGTTATGTGACTACATCACATTAAGGCAACTTTTTGTTGATGTTATTGTAAAATATTCCCAGTTTTAGATTTTTCTCAGTTTCTCATGGGTATTCGTTTACATCTCTGGATTTCGATCTGCAAATCACTTTTGGAGATGTAAAATAACTATCGGTGAACAAAATTGTTTTACACAATTAAACACTGCCATCATGAAGAAGATCCCAAGGCACTGTTCTCTCTCTAGCTGCTGAAGTGTTAACTGACTGGAAATGGCAGCCAAGCAGAAGGAAACCCAGGAGCGGCGGGAGTTGACGACTTACTGAATTCGCCTTCTCTCTTGACAGTTGCTTTTGTTCCTCGGATTTCAACTTTTCGTTTAAAGCATCGTTTTCACTCTTCAGATCATTGATTTGTTTCTAAAACATAAACAGGAACACGTGGAGCATCAGATACCAGGAAAGGACCAGGGGCACAGGGAGGCACACAGAGGAGGCACACAGAGGAGACACACAGAGGAAACACATAGAGGAGACACACAGAGGTCCACACCATCTGACGGGGCTGGGAGCGGACTACTCACCTCCAGTGATTCCTGCTTCTCACTAAGCAGGTTCTCCAGTGACTTCTTTTCCATTTCATGGCTTTTCTTGATTTCTGGAAGGCAGGGGATTTTGTTGTGTTTATTTTTTTTTCTTTTAAGGAAATAACACCCTATGAGATCACTATTCAACAACCTGGCATATATAGACACGGGAATTGATGAAGTATGACTGATGTTACTTTCCATTCATGAGATGCAATTCTTTTAAAATTAAGCAGCATCTTCTCAGAATAGCTTTATAAGGTAGGGCAGAGATTTATGGTACAATGACCAGAAACCCTGATGCCCACAGAGGCCAAGGAAACTTCCAAAATCTCAAAATGAAGAGTAGGGTTTCAAAAGTCAGGTTTCTAATTCCTGGATTGGGGACCCTGTCTTCCTTTCAATGTGCTCTTCCAGAAGAAAACAGAAATCTAAAGTTAAACCCTTTCTCTGCAGGAAGATGACAATGTTTACTAACAGTGTGTGTAAGTCAACCATCATCTCTGATTCCCCACAGTGCCATCTCTTAATGAGAAGTCTCTCCCAAAGGCCACACAGACATTTTAACCACACATCTCCCTGCTACATATGTGACCAGTGGTGGAGACTCCACCGCATTGCTGCCTTTGTCCTCAAAGGAATAGCGTCTCGTTCTTTCCTTTCAACGTCAAGCTTTCCAGTGCTGGTGAGATCACAACAGCATATCCTGTCCTTGTCCGTCAAATCCTACCCGTTCTTCACCACAGTCACAATGCAAAAGTGCTTACATGTGGAGTCCATGCAGTACTATGCTAGAAGCTGAGACTTTCCCGGGCCCTAAAGTGGCAACTACCACCAACCACCACCACCACCAAAAAGGTTTTTTAGAATCTTTGGAAGTTCACCCTGTTTCCTAAAGGCCTGGCATGAATAACCAACCATAATTTGCATCCTTAAGGGAAAAGGGCACCCACTAACAATGAACAATGCACAAAGAAACCAAGAGGTCTGCCAAGTGAGTGCCACAGGGTATTCTGTGCAAGGGAGAATCAAGAGTCAGTTTCGTTTTAGTAAATAACCACGCATTTCCACTGCCCATCTCCTAAAGCAGGAAAAGCGTGCTTGCCTGAAAGGGAGGTTTCATAGGTCTTCTTCAGTAATTCCACTTTCTCTGAGTGGCTAGCTTCGATCTCCAGCTTAGTGGTTTCGTGGGCAGCATTTAAGTTGTCAAACTGTAAGGAACAGACAGAATGATAATGTACCAGCGAGAACAGAGGTGCTAAGTCAAATAAACATACACTAGGGACCTCCACCATCCATTGTATCCATCTAACACATGCAGAACCACCCACTCTGGTCTTGCCCCTCCCAAAGCTCCAACCCATCCTCCCCAGGGACAGAGACAGTCCAAGCACGGTGGGCTCCACTGCCAGTAAAGGCAGAGTCCACCTCAGGGTGTAGGGCTACACATCACAGGTCCACCTCTGCCGCACAACTGACTACTCTACTCTCAGTTCCTAGCACATGCCTGGTATAGAGACTATGCAGATATTAAACTTAAAAATAAGGGAAATAAGGAACAGGGAAATTCAAAGTTTATGATACTAATGGGAAAAGAGTGGTTATTAAAAAGGCACCTAAAAAAAAATGTACAGAACAATGGTTTCGAAGCCAAATACCAGGATGCTTCCAAGTGGATTGTGTTGGGGATATTTCTATCCCTTCTATTATAAAAAAAATAGTACTCCTAGGGATTGACCAGAGCTTTGTAAGCTCTTGCTGCACCTCTAAGCTATAGCTCTGAACCACCTTTACTTTTTGAGACAGTCTTATAAAGTTGTCTCAGCCTCTGTGAAGGAGGTCAGGGAGTGGATGTGATGGTTTGAATATGCTTGGCCCAGGGAGTGGCACTATTAGGAGGTGTGGCCTTGATGGAGTGGGTGTGGCCTTGATGGAGTGGGTGTGGCCTTGATGGAGTGGGTGTGGCCTTGATGGAGTAGGTTTAAGACTCCTGTCCTAGCTGTGTTGAAGCCAGTCTTCTCCTAGCAGCCTTCGGATGAAGACATAGAATTCTCAGTTCTTGCACACCATGCTTGCCTGGTTGCCGCCATTGTCCTACCTTAAGGATAATGGACTGAACCGCTGAACTTGTAAGTCAGCCCCAGTTAAATGCTGTTCTTAGAAGACTTGCCTTGGTCATGGTGTCTGTTCTCAGCAGTGACACCCTAACTCAGACAGCCTAAGTAGCTATAGCTGGTGGGATCATAGAACTTGTTTTTGTCTGTCTGTGTCTGACTGCCTGCCCAAGCCTTTGTATCACTGAGGACATATTTGGTCCTGTTTGGCAGTTTTTACCGAGCCAGGGACTCACTAAGTTACCCAAGTTGGCCAAGGCTGGGTTCAACTATGATCCTTCTGCTTAATCTTTCCAAGAGTTGGGACTATGGGTGTGTGTGCCTGGCTACTCCCCCTTCTTTAACACAACATTGCTTCATCCTAAGAAAAAAGAAATCAATCCCCAAAGCTTTCTCCAGCTAAACTAAAAGGCAAGGGATAACTTTTTAAGAATGTAGACTGCGCCCGGAACACCAGCAGACAGCCATGCCGGAGCAGCCCAGCCTCACATACCTGTTCTTGCAGTTGAGTTTTGTATTTTTCTGCCTCCTCGATGTAAATGCTCTGAAGCTTCTCACACTCCGCAGTGTATAACTCCTTCAGCCGGTTCTCCAGTTCCGCCTGGTCGGTCTGATGTTGCTGGTTTAGTTTCTGGACAAATCCTTCATACGCTGTCTGTAAGTCATTCCTAGCCTTCTCTAGCTTCTCACAGGTGCTTGAAGCAGCAACTGCAAAGGGCGGAAAGAAAAGGAGAGAGCCTTTGACATCTGCTCAGTGTCTGAGACGCGTCACATTTACAACCCGCGGTGGTAACTCCAGAGGCATAAACATGGCGCTGTTTCATTTGCCCTGTGAGTGCACTACAGATCAAGTGAGAAGCGCCCATCAAAGGCCTGTGTGCTAGAGGCCCCAGGGCCAGTGGATGGTGGGGACCTTAGACCACTTGGGCACACTCTGAGAGGGACGCCATGATGCTATCTTTGCCTTCCTCACTTTAATTCCCAGGCATGAGGCAAACCATTTCCTCAACCAGGTGCTCTCCCTAACATGATGTGCACCCTGGCACAGAGGGACGGAGATCAGCGGATCCTGCTCTGAGACCTCCGAAACTATGAGCCAAGATAAAGCTGTTCTCTCTGTTAAGACCTCCGAAACTGTGAGCCAAGATAAAGCTGTTCTCTCTGTAATTTCACACACGCACACACAATGCATTTTGATTATTTCTGCAGTTTCTTCCACCTCGGTAAGAATCCTTCTCCCACTTAGCATGTTAGCATGATGTCCTCAATGTTCCTCTGCACTGCAGCTTGTGCTGGGACTACCTTCCCTTTCAGGCTAAGTTCGACTCCACGGACCGTACATATCACGTACTGACCCACAGATGGCATGTGTTATTTCTACCGCCAGCCTACCCTGACCATTCTGCCACGACGATGGGAAAACCAACTGTTCTATGACCCTGCCTTCAACTTTCCTGCATATGTTTCTGAGGGAGGAGTTGCTGTTTCAATAGCAATTCCACTTTTAGTTAAAGTGGTTTTACAATGTAATAGGCAAGATTCCATTTCTCCACATCCTCACCGAAACAAACCTCAATACAAGGAGGAATATAGGAAGGTTTTGAGGGAGGAAAGGGAAGAGGGAAATGATAAAGTTATAATAATCTTAATGCACGTGGGATGATACATTATAATTTTGGTTTGAGCAGTGGAGTTTTAAATAGAGTCACATACAAATACATTAACAAAATTCTAGCATGAAGACTGAAAGTATTATTTCTGTATGAGCCATATCTAACAGCATCTAGTGTTCCTTAGCTACTGAAAAGACCCACAAAGAAGAGCCAAGCTCTGTGCTGTGTGTTGCATGCCTGTAGTCCCAGTAATGCGGAGGCTCAAGCAGGAGGATCTTTGAGCTTGAGTCTATCCTGGGCTACCTAGCAAGACTCTATATCACAAAGCAAACAAAACCACCACGAGCAGGCAGACAAAAAGTCATAAGCAAACCAATTCACAAAGCAGGAAATTGCAGATAAGAGCCAAATGACAGGGCCATCCCAGCAATCATTTGGGATTAAATACTACAAGGTTTTTTCTTTCTTTTGAAGAATTTAATAAAACATAATGAAAGGCCTTCTTAATCGCTAACAAACATCCTCTTATACTGCTTGTAAGGACGAAACAGAGACCCAAGGCATCCAGTGGTACTCTAAGTAGCAGCCAGCATTAGCATCTGCCTGAGAACATGGACATCTTCCCCTAAGGTCCCCTGTTGTACTAGCTGGTTTCCTGTGTCAACCAGACACAGGTTGGAGTCAGAGAAAGGCGCTTCAGTTGGGGAAGTGCCTCCATGAGATCTAGCTGTGGGGCATTTTCTCAATTAGTGATCGAGGGGGGAGGGCCCATTGTGGGTGGTGCCGTCCCTGGGCTGGTAGTCCTGGGTTCTATATGTGAGCAGGCTGAGCAAGCCAGGGGAAGCAAGCCAGTAAGGAACATCTCTCTACCACCTCTGCATCAGCTCCTGCTTCCTGACCTGCTTGAGTTCCAGTCCTGACATCCTTTTGTGATGAACAGCAATGCAGAAGTGTAAACTGAACAAACCCTTTCCTCCCCAACGTGTTTCTTGGTCATGATGTTTGTGCAGGAATAGAAACCCTGACTAAGACACCTGTGTGCCCCAAATTAGACCTTTACGTGGGCAAAGTCTATAAAACTGCTTGGTAGCCAGTCGGTGAGAGGATCCATTTCTAGTGAGGAAATGTTAGTTTTAGAATTTTACATGTCAGCAGATAACAAACAAGCAAACATGACCAAGCTCACCCAGAAACCCACACCAGACACAAACATCTCCGCACAGAAGCATCTTGTATGTAGGCACCTGATACAAAAACATCTCAGCAAACCTGTCACTCGGGAATAAACTAAGAGAGTCAGCAGCTCCTGTGGGCACAAAGGGCTTCTAAGTTCAGACTGACTCTGTCTACACCTGCCAGAATTTTACACATCTGCTTATAATCAAACTATTGTCTGTTTGAATATATAATTACAGTACGTCAGTGTTTAGAGTCAAATAGGATGCGCAGAAATCCTCTCCCATTAGCCGCTGGATAAGTCCATTTGCTTTATTTATACACACAAAAACCAGAAACCCAAACAGTGCAGCTTTGCTGGCTACTGTGAGCTCGGTGAAGAGGAAAAAGATGGGAAGGAAGAGCTGGAAAAGAGAAAGGGCCATCAGACGGGGGATCGGATGGCTTACTGCTGTTACTTCCAACAACCCAGGGGCCGGCCAGGCTCCAGAAGGTGACATCAGCCTGCAGCTGTGCAATGGAGCCTCTGCTATTTACAGTGCTGTGTGCAACAGCTGGGCTACGTTTCTCACCCTCACAAACAGCTTTCGTTTGGATCGACTGGCCTGGGATCTTAAGGAGGCTGTGATTTTGGTAGAAGGACCCCTGAATTCTTCCTTAGGATGTAAACATCGTATTAAGGGCTCTCAGAGTGCTTTCCTGTCTGATGGGCATACTTGTTTGTGGTGGGGGAATACGGCCCTCACCCCTCATTTTTAGGCTATAGACTTTTCCTGGCTTCTCCTAGCATGGAGAGGTTACAGGACCACCTGTGCTGGCTTCTGTCTATCCTTTGCCTTGTTGCTTCTTTGCCTGAAGTCCACTGCTGACAGTTCATCTGACAACCAACAAAGCCAAAGCAAAAACAGGTCATCCAGGATTAAGAATGAGTGACTGGCTGGCCGGGCAGTGATGGCACACGCCTTTAATCCCAGCATTTGGGAGGCAGAGGCAGGCGGATTTCTAAGTTCGAGGCCAGCTTGATCTATAGAGTGAGTTCCAGGACAGCCAGGGCTACACAGAGAAACCCAGAAAAAAAAAATAGAATGAGTAACTGTGGAGTTTCCCCACACTTCGAGGTATAGTTGGTTTACAGGAGTTACTACATGTATAGAAAAACTCAGCCCCACCAACAAGTTCTCACTATGTAGTTCTGGTTGTCCTTAAACTCATAGATCCGTCCCCACCTCTGGAATCCTGGGATTAATGGCATGCACTGCTACTCTCAGTTTTAAGTCTTTGTTTTTAAACGTCCCGTTAGTCCAGTTTAAAAGCTTGTGCATGATTAAGCACACATAAAGTACTTTCGAACTTGAAAAGCTAGTTCAAGCCATCTAATTTAATACAGCTAGAGCCCGGGATAGTGGTGCACACCTTTAATCCCGGCACTTGAGCTGGCAGAGACAGGCAAGTTCTCTTGAGTTGTCTTTGAGTTCAAGGACAGCCTCAGTAGACAAGTGAGTTCCAGGACAGCCAGAGCTGCAGAGTGAGATCTTGTTAAAAAGAAAGGAAAAGGAATATGGCTAGACGTGGTGGTGGACACACAGTATCCTACTATGCAGGGAGCTGTAGTAGGAGGATAGAGAGTTCAACACCAGCCTGGGCTAAATGGAAGTACAAAGCTAGCGTGAGCTACACAACAAGAGTCTCTTCCCCCAAAACCATGGGCTACCGATGTGGCTGAGTGGTAGAGAGTGTATGTACCATGCACAAGTTCGTGGGTTCAATCCTTAGCATCACCAAAAGGATTAAGAAAAGCTTTCAGACTTAAAGACATAGACTCATTTACAAAACTCTCTCTAAAGTCTGTCACGTTAAAGATGTTATTCAGATGCACCAGCCCTGCAGGAAAACTAGGGAGCCCTGCCCTGACAATCTAAATCACAGCTATTCGAGCAAGGAAAAGTCACTCCTCAAGAAGTAAAGAAAGGTTGGTTTTGTTTTTCAAACAATCATTTGGATGACTGTCCACTGCACAATCCCATCTGAACTTGGGAAAACACAATCATATTAGTCTCAGGCCCTTTGGCAGCCAGAACTGGGAGAGGAAGTGAAGCCATTACTTAATTAGTCCCCAGGGGTTTTTGGTAAGATGGGGGGGACAGTTGGACTGATTGTTTCCATCAAAAAGATAAATTTCCCTTTACTCACTGACTAATGAACCTTCTGTTATGGAAGAAAACATCACACACCCATGGTCTAAAAAAAAAATGTCAATATTCTTGGAAGTGATACAGAGCTGCCTCTTTCTTTTTAATATGTGAATAGCAGGCTTCACAGGCAACAACTAGCAATCAGTGCTTGCATATCCTCATCTCTAAAGTAGAGGCCACACCGGTACTTTCCCCAAGGAGCTAATGATAACACATGGGAAGCGACTGATCCTGTGCTTGACCGTTTAAATGTGTGATAGGTTCTTATTATCAGAAGAATCAAACCAGACTGTAGTTTCCTTGGAGACATGCTAGAAGTTCAAAACAGGCTATAACAGTTATTGAGTTTGAACTCCAGCACCCACCCTCCCTACACAATATCTGTACACACACACACACACCAGTTTAAAAAAAAAATCATTTGTCTAGGATTTAAAATGTTAAACATGAAGCCGGGTGCTGGAAGCAGTGGTGGTGGTAGTAGTGGTGCAAGCCTATAATCCCTGCACTCAGAAGACAGAGGCAGGCAGAAAGATCTCCATGAGTTTGAGGCCAGCCTGGTCCACAGAGCTAGTTCCAGGACAGTCAGGGCTACAAAGAGGGATCCTGTCTCAAACAACAACAAAACCAAAACAAAGAAATGATAAATATGCACACATATGGCAGGGTGCTTCTGGACTCTTTCCTCTTTAAATCTACTACTATTCTTATTCTTTACATTCTAGACAACAGAACTTCCAGGGCTTCCTGGAGCTTTATCTGTCTTCTATAAACAGACCTATAACGCAATACCACCGGATGACAAGGGAGCGTAGGAGAGGCAAGGTCACGTGCAAAGTGAGGTACGTTTTGGTGCCTTGTAAGAGACAGTGACAGAAGGGACAAACTGGAAAACACAAGGACTTCTGTAATCACATGACTCTGGGGAGCCGGCCATCTGTGGGGAGCCTTGGAAACTCTCCTCCGCTGTGTCACATATGAGGAAAACGGGGGAGCCCTCGCATCCTCCTTGCCTTGCCTGTGCTGGTTCCTCTTCCCAGTCTCTCTCTGGGAAGCCAGATGTTTGCACATCATACTCCTTTCTTCAGTAATCACTGAGAACTTTCACTTCTCCTGGTCCCCAGCTCCAGAACCACCCCACAGGACAGGGCCTTCCTCCATGATTACTCTATAGCATTACTGTAGGAGATCTAGGAGATCCTAGGTATCCAGGAGATCCTGATACACTTCCAGGACACGTGTGGGTCGAATCTGTTTTAAAAATCAGTGTCCATGAGAAAACTAACCAGAGAGGTAGGGCCCAGACTGTCTGACCAAAAGGCATTTCTGACTTTCTAGACCCCTAAATGCTGATTTGCAAAGTGAGAAAACAACTCTGTGTTCTGTTGGCCTCTCAGTTAAAGGATGATAAATAAAGGCAAATGTGGAGTTGTTATAGACTGTACAGATAATCAGGGCAGCAGGGGCCTTGAGATCACCAAAGAGTGGGGGCATGCAGGAAGGTGATCGCCTAGCATTATAACTTTCAGAGTTTGTTTCTTTAAAGGTAACCTTTCACAGAGCCAAGTAACCTGGGAAACACATGGTAGACAAAGGTCTCCTCTAAATTTCAAAACTAAGCTGTAAGTGACTTTGATTTTTCTTGTGCATGATACCCTCGAGTCTATGTGAACAATTTCAAAATCTCCCACGAATCAAACTTTGGGGGAACTGACTTTTTATAAAACTGTCGGCACCGTTAAATCAGCTTTACCATAAATATTATCACTCTACTGTAATTCTTGCTGCAGACCTTGCAAGAGGCTCTCAGGTTCATATTTTCACGCAGCTCCGAGCTGACAAAAATACATGCCACCCCTAAGCCTCATTTGACCAGATGGAACTGGAAGGGTAGACCTGAACCAAGCCCCTGTGTTCCAGGCATGGAATTCCAAACTGGATCTCACTGGCTACTTCCGTGATTTGGGATCCAGAGGGAGAAGTTAGTTCAGGTGCCCGGTGTGCACCAAAGAACGCTCAAGCTCAATTCTCTGGAGCCACAGAGGCTGAAAGGTACGTGAAGAACAATGCTTTCCCCAGTCTCTCCCCTTCCTGCGCTGATTAGGTGGTTTGTAATCTGGCCCCACCGGCCTATCTTCCACCTTCCGGACAGAGGTGGCCAGCTGGGCTTTCAGGGAGCGGCCAGGTTCCCCCAGACAAAGTCCTTGCTCTCACTGCAGCGAGGCTTTGAAAAGGTGGTTTTGGCTGTTTCCACCTTATGCGCCAGCCCATGACAGGCTGCAGAGCAGCTGCTCATCTTGCCCTAACAGCACATACTCTGTACATATGTGAAAACGAGTATCTAGCAACAAAGGTGGATCAGAGACAACAGCGTGGCTCAGTAACGGGCAGTGTGTCCTAAGACTCAGGCCTGAGAAATAGGAGTCCCCACGCAAAGTACCAGGTTTCAATCAAAACAATGCAGTGACACCTCCCTCTCCAGGTCAGACATTAAGAATCCTGCCATGCCTCCCTCCACATCAGTTGCTTTTAGGGCAGAAGGATCAAAAAGCGCTGGTTCAAGCCCTCAGGCATGTGTAAACTTTCAATATATAGGGATGGACTCTTGGAGCTATTTAGCGTTAGTATGCTGATACACACACACACACACACACACACACTCTCTCTCTCTTTTTTACACATAAGGAACACTCTAGAAAGTGCAGTGTCTGGGTGTAGTCCCAGGTACTCTGGTGTCCGAATCACCTGGGTGGTATTAAAAGTACAGATTTCTGGACTCCATCCCAAACTTGAATGAGTTGGAATCGGTGGGTGTGAGAGCAGGAAATCTGTTTCATCTCATAGTGAGGTTTGTTTGTGAATCCGTGTTCTAGACAAGTGACCTGGGGTTAGGAACATTTGGAATTTTAGAGTCAGGAAGAGACACTGGACAAGAAAGAAATCTCATGAACTCTCAGAACCAGGTGCTGTTGGCAGCATTTGGCTTATCTGGGGGTAAAAGAACCTGGACTTCTGGATATCAGTAGAGCCAGCCAAAGTCCAAATTTAGGAAAGACTCAGATAACAAGAGAATGGCTCGAGTCAGAGGTAGCTAGCTATCAACTCGTTCTTCAAACACCTCATCAAGATAAAGAGCTCTAGGTGGGGTTTCCTCATGCTATTTCATTAGATTCTGAAGGAAGGAAGGAAGGAAGGAAGGAAGGAAGGAAGGAAGGAAGGAAGGAAGGAAGGAAGGAAGGAAGGAAGGACGTCTTGAAATCAGCTATACAGAGTATCTAAATCTCTTTAGACACAGACTTGTTACACCAGCATTATAGCCAGAGCTGGGATGTGCACAAATTCACACATCCCACGAGGTGCGAGCCAGCCAACGCAGGGTCCAATGGGTGAGGGCTGATCTGGTTCTGCTTTTGACAACTTGGTATTTTTTCTTTAAGTAGGTAAGAAGATATTCTGATTTAGCAATCACACAAGTCTTCTTCCCTGCTTTTACTGGAGAAGGCTCTCACAAGCTGTTAGTGGTCGATGCATGCTCACAGTGGTGGCAAATGATTTCCCACTGGCTTATGAAGTTACACGAAGCACTCTCTGTCAGGGCGACAAGTGTGGTAGCCTGGCTACTCTGGGTTCTTACCTAAACCCTTTGGCTCCTGAGCAGGTTAGCAGCGGGAAAGCACACTGGGTCTTGAGCCTCAATTTCTTCCCTTTTATACAATATAAACTACTTAGAGCTGAATATTAGAGCTCTGTTTCGGAATGAACAGAACCCAGAGGATGTCGCCAACATCTGTATGAATTTCTACATACTGAGGGGAAAGTAATGAACCTTTTACATACTTATCCTAGACATTTTAGCAATGTTTAGTGTATTAATGGACAAGGTCTCATTTAGTTCAATGAAATAACAAACAACTGGAGCTACTTAATAAAAGGATGTGTGAGTTCACTCTAACTTCTTGTATGTGTGTGTGTGTGTGTGTGTGTGTGTGTGTGTATATATATATATATATATATACACACATACATACACATACAACATCTTGTCTTTGGCTGAGGAGTTTCATCCAACTTTCAAACAAGTTATTGCTACTTTTTCTATCCTTCTGGTGGTTACTGGGTTCACATTTTTTTTTCCTTGGGGCTAGAGGTATGGCTCAATGGCAGAGGATGTCTACTGTGTACAGTATGTACAATGCCTTGGGTTTTATATCCCCAATACCACAACAAATAAATCTTTCTTTTTATATAGAAGAAAAATGTAATTTTAAGGACATCAGAAATCTCAAAGATTACAGCGAGAGGCCTCAATATAATACTTTTTATTCAACATGACTGCAGAAATAATCCCAATGTCTTTCTCAGTTTCAAAAGGTTGCTTTGGATGTTGACCATGAAATGTAACAGTAAACTACTTGCAAAGACTGGCATTCAAGATTCACTTGTGAACCACTGTCATGGTGAAACCTGGCACTCAACAGAATCATACCCTACCATCGTTATAATGTATTCTGAAAGATAGAATTATTACTTTTTAAGGCAGTTCTTAGGAAATGCTTGTGCACAGAACCCTTCAAACATCTGCATACTGCAGGAAGAAGCCCCACCGTCTCTGTCTCATCTTAGGTTGTAAAAAATCTATTCTTTACCTGCTCTCTATGCATCTGTGAGCCCCAGGCCTACCCATTATCTGACAGGACTAGTACTACCTTGACAGGGTAGTGAGTGAGTGGCTTTGCCTTTGAAGATCTCATAGCTCTAAATGGCAGGAAGAGGCACACAAGAGGCTCCAAGTGCAAAGTCGTAATGTGTACCCAGTAACCAGAAAGGAAGAAAAAGTAGCATTAAGTTGTCTGAAAGATTTGGGTGAAAGTCAACTGAAGACAAGATATTTTCAACAGAACTTAAAACAATGAATAAAGAAAGATTCTGAAAGGCAAGAGTAGAGGAATAGTGCAGTGGAGAGAGCTATGCAGATATGCAGAGGGCTCTGGAAGCAAGGGCCAACTCACCTAGAAGGCAGGGCCTCTAAGGAAGCACACACCTGCAGCTCAGGAGTGAAGGGCTTAAAACACACGCCTGCGAGTCACAGTCATACGGTCTTATTGTGATAGCACTCTACAGATGCTCCACAAGCATTAAAAACATCTTCAGTGGAGGCGGCAGGGTGCCCTGGAAAAGCACTGGGCTTGTTAAAAGAATCCAAAGACTGATGAAAACACCCAGAAGCATGGCCCTCTGCCGAAGACGCCAGATGTGAATGCGACTACAGAAGACACTTTCATTTATATGAAACTCAAGAAGAGATAACACTGCTACTTGGTCACGAAACTCAGATCAATATTTGCTTCTAAGGGAGGGAAGGCTTAAGGGAGTTTTTGGAATTATATAGAAATGCTCAGTGCAAGTGGAGATTATATGAGTCGGATTATATAAACCTGATGGACTGGCTAGATAGCTCAGGGAAGATCTGAGGCTTTCCACCAAACCAGAGTTCATGGGTGGAACTCACAGCGTTCAAGGGGAAGAACCCAGTCCTGAAGCTGTCCTCTGACGCCCACACATATGCTGTGGCACACACATGTGGGTAACACATACAAATAAATGCATATAAAACTATTATGGATCAGACAAAGGCACAAAGATCTAGTTTAGAGCCAACCTAGTCTATATATTGCTGCCCCATCTCAAACAAACAAAAATGTGATGGCAAAACAGATATTATATATAAAATATGCTTTCCTGAAATGACAGCACAAAAGTTATACGTGTTTTAAAAACAAGCGCAAGGGGCTATGCAAAAGTATTCCAAAATAGTAGAACTATAAAGTATTTCTTGTTCATACACAAGAATAATAAAAATTAAACTCTCAAATGCCAATAGACATAAGCCGCTAAGCTATGCAAATGGTTTTGCATAGCTTATGATTGTTTCCCCACAGAGGAAGTAGGAAAGACTCTTCTCATTGCAGACAATACAATCTGGAGATAACAGAAGAACACAGGATACATTAAATACATCAGTGCAAGATATGTATCACTGGCATAGGGGGAGCCTCATGGTTTGGTTCTGCGTAGACAGTGGGGTTTCTCAAAGAGGTTTGCCGGAGCAAAGGGATTCCCATAAAGGAATATGGGTCAGATAGGAGAAACATGCTGGTTGCAAGCCAAGTGAAAAGACTTAACTTAGGAAGAGACTGTCGGAGGGCAAAATGAGAAGGCATCCAGAAAGTCTGCCGATGGGGAAGATGGGTGGAGGCCATTAGATTATGAAGGGCAAAGGCACAGACGATCGCAGTTGCAGGGTTCCCCAGGCTCAGGAGTTTCCTTCACTCTACATAGTTCAAGGGTGAGACTCTTGTCCCAGTTTTCAGGGAGATGGTGGGGAAAGATCACACAGTTGACCAATGTGGTCAGTGGCCAGTGACTCTGACAGCCCCTGGTTATTCCAAGGGACAAGGTGGATACTTGGATGGTGGGAGAGATGGATGGAAGGTCAGAAGACAGCAGAGGTCTCCAAGTAGCCTGTAAAGCATTGTGGGACTAGGCCCCACTACCTCATGTACTTTACTACTCTATTCAGATTTCATACTAATAATCCAGCAAACTACACAGACATATCATCAAAGGGAAAACTCTGTGTACTCAAAAATGTTAAGTAACTCCAAACTGGGAGTGTATGAATGAAAGCCTGTACCTCCAGCTGCGCAGTTGAAGGCATACACCTTTAATCCCAGCACTCAAGAGGCAGAGGCAGGAGGATCTCCCAGTTTGAGGCCAGCTTGGTGTATAGATTGAGTTCCAGGACAGCCAGGACTATACAAAGAAACTCAAAAGCCCAGACCAAACCAGACCAGACCAAACCAAAGCTCCTATCCCACTAACCCACATTAAATGCCAATAGCAGCAAAGAATTGGTCAGGTCTCCCTGTCCTGAGGCATCATATCACATCTACTGACGATTCCTTCCCATGGTATGGTTTATGCTTTCATAAGAAGGCAATGTCATCAATCACTACACAGCTGCATAACTGAATCTCTGTGTGTGTGTGTGTGTGTGTGTGTGTGTGTGTGTGTGTGTGTGTGTTTGGCACAGGCTCTCACTATGTAATCAGACTGGCCTCTCACTCATGATGCTGGCTTGGGACTGTAGCAATCCTCTCGGCCTCTGGAGTTACTGGGATTATAGACACACACCATGACATTAACTTAAAACTGTATACATTCATGTATGTATGGCTAACAGCAGTTAAACCCTGGCATGGGTGCTTTGCAATGTCTTACCTCATGGGGCCCTTACGATCATCCTTGGGGCACACATGTACGCTGTCGCTTTAGAGAGAATAAAACTGGGGCAGAAGAGATGTGACATCATGGGCTCTGAGCCACCCCAGCTCCCAACCCAAGGATTTGACCCTGGAGACTGTGACGCCACAGCGCAACACATTTAATTGCCTCAAATTGAAAAACTGAGGTCTTGGCTTTGACATATAAACTTTTACCTATTTTCTACTCTGGCCCAATACACAAATCCAGCTGAAAGCTTCAAGAACTTTCTTTTGAGCCAGCTTCATTACACTTGTTTGAAGATTCTCTTCTTCTAGTCGCTGGCCAAACCAACCTTTTCCCAAATGCCTTTGCACGTACTTGAGCAAGCACGGGTCCTGGAGGAAGCCCGTCTGATTCAGTAGTTAACAGAAATGACACCATTTCCCCAAGTCCAGCCTAGGGTGACAGAACATTGTGGACAAGGCCACCCCTAACATCCTGACACTTTGACAGCACAGGAAAAACACACCAGGCCACCATCTCCTTATCACAGGCAGAGAGAGGTGAGAGAACAAAGGAATGGCCGCTTCCTGACAGGCTGCATGATAACAGGAAGTGCTGTGGAGCGGGGCTGAAGAGGATCACCATTCAGTCAGAGTCAAAGAGCTCAGAGAGCCCTTCTGTCTTGGTCCTGCCTTCTCTCAGAGAGTAGAAACCTGAATCACTAGGTATGCTCATCTCCTCTTCCACTGTGTTCTGATGAACCCTGAAACTCACAAAAAAAGCCCTCTTCTCTCAGCTCCTTATTCTGTATTCATTACAGTGCTTAAGGCACAAACAAGTCGAGCTGGTCACGGGGTAGCCAACAGGGAGGCAGCCAGACTGAATCATAAGTGGAAGGTCTTCACGGCATCTGGGATCAGGGCCTCTCATGCTGTGGCTTCTGTCCTCAAAATTATTTTTCCACAGGGGTCCGTCCTTTCTGTTACTTGATACCAGCCAGCACTGGTGGCTTCTCTAGTGTTGTGGATCTCAAGGGTGAGCTAGGAATTGGCCTGGACTTCAACTGGCAGGCACAAGGAGTAGGGAGGGGCAAGATCTTGACTCCATGTGCGCCAGTGTAGTTGTTGACAAATATTCTAGTCCAGCAAATCAGAATGGCGGTCTTTCAACTATGGTCTGGTTCTCAGAGAAAAATAGGATTCTTTGAGAATTAAACGAACAAAATTGGCTCTATCTTTAGCTGCTCCTTTTGAGGAAGACTGTAGGCTGCGCACGCATCCAACACAGCATCCTATCAGCAAGCAGGGCCAAGGACAAGGCAGGTGACATTTGCTGAACAACTCCAGATCTAGTTGAAGCTAAATCAGGAAGCCAATTCTTAGGGTGAAGGGTCCCCACAGACAAGCAAGGGGAGGGGGGCACAGAGTAATCAGTTCTCTCCTGCAGGTAACTGAGGTAGAAAGGGCAACTCTTTTTGTCCTTCAAATCTAGGAATCCTCAGAGGCACCAAGGGCTCAAAATATCAAACAGCAGGACTTCCCAGAGAACACTCCAGAGCACACACCACTCCTGGAGTCGATAGACATTCCTCCTCAGCTCATCCTACTGAGTAGCACAGGGCCTGCCTCCCTCACATGGGTGGCCCTAATTAGCAGTATCCCTTTCATTATAGACTCACTGTACATGCACGGGTACACTGTACCACAACAGGGATGTGTAACGTAGTCACTTTTACCAGAGAATAACTTTTTTCAACTCTCTTTAATATAAAAAGTGGGTCTAGGAGGAAAAAAAAAAGGAAAAGAAAGAAAGACGACATAATTATTCAATGGGAATACACACAATTACAAAAACCACTCTGTCCCTGTCTACTCGGTACTGTACGAAGCAGTGCTTTATGCCTTGGTCATCAGAAAGCTGTGCTAGCTCACTCAGATCAGTGCCAGGAATTCTGTGAGCTTGAGGTCACACTGCCAAGATCCAAAAGTAATGTCGACAGTGAGTGTTTGCACAGATATGAGAGAGAGAGAGAGAGAGAGAGAGAGAGAGAGAGAGATCAGCTGCCCGGTGTATAACTCCAGCCACAGAGAAGTGGGAAAAGCACATTTGTCAAAGTTCGTAAACTTTACCCAGGGGAGGGGCAGGAAAGCGGGCTCTTACCTAGCTCTCCACGGAGGCTGACGAGTTCTTGGGAGAGGGTTTTGTGTTGCTTCAGCGCTTCCTCCCGCTGCAGAAAACACACACTGAGTTACTAACGTTTTTTTTAAAGAGGGTCCCCTTTCAGTAAGGTACACATTTGCCATTGCTAGGAAAATGAGACCTAAGAGGCCGAGATTCGAATCACTGAATCACTTAGGCTAACAGTTTGTGTTGTTAGAAGCACAGCAAAACACAGATGTCCCTCTGCTGTGAAGGAATGTCATGTTTCAAAAAAATCTATATTTTCCCAGGTCCTATGGAGGCTTTCCTTTGAGGAACTAAATGCGCATTTAAAAATATTTGCTTTGAGCCTCGTACTTACTAGAGATCCGTAGATCCTTTAAGCTAATGCATACTGTACTTAAGATGGAATGCACTCTCCCCTCCAAGGGCAATAAAGGCCTAATCAGTTCAAGATAAATATTTAATGTTCTAAACATAGGCATTTAGATGGACTTTGTCCCAAGTCCGCAAATAACAAAGTTTTGTTACAAGGCCAGTCCTATATTCTAAACAAGAAAAAAAAAGAGTTTGCTTTTAAGATAGGACAAAAAAAAATTTTTTTTAATCTCTTAAAGATGAGAAATCAAGTTGATTTTATCCAGTTACACAGCAGTTTCCAAGGATTATTACATCAAGAAGCAACTACAATTCTAAATAGATCTGAAAGAAGTAAAAGAAATCAGGAGGGTGTTTCAGTGTTTAACAAAAACAACAAATATCAGTCTTGCGGTAAGGAGTAATTTTAATTTTCACGTTACCTTCAGGGCTGTAGCAGGCACACGTCCACACATACTTACACAAACACAATCATTAGACACAGTTCGAGACGGAGAGTCCCTGGCGCCAGGGTGAAACTAGCAAGTGAGAAAATGTCCAGGCTCTCAGTAAGTGTCCTTCCTGAGATCACCTTAGATGTGGGGCTCCGGCGCTGTCTGGATCACAGTGTGGCAGAGACCACGAGACTGGCCTCTGCAGTCTATAGAGTTGCTTCTCATTCAAAGCACTTTCCCCTGGTTCCAGACTGGGTCTGCCGGTAGTCCCTGACACCCTTCTAGAAAAGCACTGTAAACAAATACTAATTACCCTTGTTGCTGCACAGGGAGAGAGGCACATTTTGCTGCTAGGGCAGCCCATTTTCCAGCTCCGGTCTCTCCAACTCCCCCACCCCCTGCACTGTCCAAGAAGTGCACCGGTGGCCACGCCTCCCACGGGTCTGCCTACACTCGAAGCTCCAGAGGGCGGGGCGCCATTGGCCCCCCCAGTGGCCTTCCCTCCTGTCCCGCAGGTTACTGCCTCAGACTCCTCTCTCTCCTCTCTGAAGCTGATACTGCGGGCTTCTGTCTCTGGCACAAGCAGCGGATGATTACTTAAAGCCACAGCCCTTCATTTATGAGAAACGAGAGCCAGACATTATCCTGATCGATTGCCACTTACTTAATATCAGCTGGGGCCGAGGAAACAGGGACGGGACCCTCTCTGCGTGGATAATGGAGTTATTTTTAGATGTGAGCCTTTTTACTCCCCTCTCTAATTGAGGTCATTAGATTATCACACTTACTAATAGAAAAGGGAAACCTGTGCTTCAGAGCCCATATACTAAAGGCATGGTGAACTAGGTGAAGGGCAATCAGGGGGCGGGCCCTGTTGTGATTTAGAATTTTAAATGACATTACAGTAGAGTATAGTTCATTGACATTTTTTAAAACGGAAGTGATCACATGGCTATTGGAGACTACATATATTTGAAATCACCGGTCAGGAATTTCAAATGTCAAAAAACAATTGCTTTTGCAATGCAAAAACTAAAGTTTGAGGACGATAAAATAACAACCCACAGATACAATGTTCTCCTTTCTCCCCTTCTTACAGGTCTCACACTTTACCACAGTCTCCCAAGATCTGGGATTACAGGCAGTGCGACTACAGCCGGACTACCATGTCAAGCCTTAATTTTATTCAAACCATCTGGGTAAATGGCAGATTTTGTCACAGGAGTGGGAGAAAAGCAGGGGACAGCTCTGTTAGACATGCGCAGTAAGTCTGATACTGTGAACCTGCTCCAGAGGCCCCTTCCCCACAGCAGCCCAGCTGCAAACAAAAGGAGGTGAAAGGCAAGGAAATCTTATCTCTTACCCTCAAGAACTGAAAGGGAGATGGCAAAAACTGAGGCTGAGGACTCTGGGAAGGCCACGCCCACCTCCATAAATACACATGGGATGGTGAGCTTATTAGTGGACTTCAGGAGGACTTCAGGGAGAGTGTGGACACCTGTCCTGACTCACCCTCAGCCTTCTCGGTCACTGTGTCTCAATGGCCGGAAGTGGGGGTGGGGGAAAGCCAGCCCACTCTTTTTTTCTTCACAATGACTTTTGCCCTTGGTGTTGCCTTTGCACTAGTTCTGGTTCTTTAGAGCCCAGCACTCAAGCAAGGGTTTTTTTCTTCTTTATACCCTAGAGGGCTGCTAGTTGATATTTTTTTGTGTATAAACTCCCTGTTGCAAACAACACTGGGACAGAAGGTGGGGGCAGCTAGCACCTGTCCACAGGTTGCTGAGTTCTCCCTCCAGCAACCACCACACACACACACACACACACACACACACACACACACACACACACACACACACACGGCAAGCATGAGTGGGTGGCTGTTGGAATGACCGGCTTTCCTAACCTGATTCACCTTAGACACTTATACACTAGAAAGCCAGGTATCAGAGACAACATTCCCTCCCTCCAGTACCCAGAGCGGACATTTATCTTTCTGAATTATGAGTTATTACTTATAAAACTAAGCACACTCGACATCATATACCATATACCATAATGATATGTAAGACAATTAAGACATAGCTCCTGTCTTCAAGGAGCCTGACACTTAGCGGATGTGGGGGTGGGGTGGGGCAGGGGGAGGGTGCAGTGTCCAGGACCAATTCTTTGGTCATCAATCAAAGCAGATGACATCATCTGAGGCGAAGCAGTGCAGGACTATGGGAAACCCCGGGCTTTAATATGATCTACTAAAAAATGCAGACCGGACTCCGACAGGCATGCTGTTAGTTTCTGCAGGACTGTCTTTGGCTTGCTTGCCCTTTAAATGTACTTATTATTTACTCCAAGATGATAAAATACATTCTGGCAGTTAGAGACAAAAATTTTTTTCAGCTGCTAAGGTTAGTGTCTCTGTCATAGATGATAAACCATTTATAATCCAGAGAAGGGGTTTATTTGATTATCTTTGTACTCCCACATGCGGGCCCCTCCCCCCACACAGTGAGACTAAAGGGGGAGGTGTAATCCGCACAAAGAGACACTTTCATACTCGTGCATTAAATATATGAAGCGCTCTAAGGAGAAAAAAAATGGGATCCTCCATAATTTAATTAGGGTCGCTGGGATGCAAGCACTTAGTGGCTGGCTGCTGTCCCACCAGCGTGCCCGACTTCTGCAGACGACTGAGTGGCATCAGCAACACAGGACTATTACAGGAAGGAGCTTCGTCAGACAGCCCGAACGTGGCTACGTCTGATTTCCTTTAAATCTGAGATGTAGACTATTAGCATCATTTAAAACCTAACTGTGTGTGTGTGTGTGTGTGTGTGTGTGTGTGTGTAGGTACTAGCCTAGGTTAGAGTCTATATGCAAAAAAACCTATCTGGACTTGTTTTACCTTACCAAGAAATATGCCTAGAGTCCCTTTGATGAGGACTCTAGGGTTACTAACAGCAATGCTGGCCGATAGTGACCGAATGTTTCAACCGTGGGCACAAGAGAGCTCCGTAGAGGGTTAAGGGGATTTTAGCCACTCAACTTTCCCTATCCGAGTCTTTTCCTTTCATCTGTTTCATAACAGTGCCTTGCACACACTAGGCAACTAGCAAACATTTATTGGTGGACTATAAAACAGAGAGAGCGAAGAACATCTAACATGGAGATTCCGTGGGCATTTGTAAGACGGTTCTGCCGTTCCACCCTTGCCCTTCCCTTGTCCACTCAGGTATCGTCTCTACAATTCTGTCGACTACAGTTCTGGGGGTGGCTTTACAAGAAGGAGCTGGAGGCAGACTCTGCTCTCAATGAACTCCCATCTCAAGGAGCCAAAATGGGGGCTGGAGAAATGACTCAGTGGTTAAGAGCACTGGCTTGCTCTTCCAGAGGACCCCAGGTTCAACGCTCAGCAACTAAAGCAACTAAGGCAACTTACAACCGTCTGTAACTCAAGTACCCTCTTCTGGCGTCTGTGGACGCTGCATATAAGTGGTTCAAAGACATACATAGTACATGTAGCAAACACTTGGGAAGTGTAAGATCCCGGAGTAAAAGGTGGAGCTACAAGTCCCAGGCTTCTCCTTAAGGAAGGGTCTCCTGGGCTTGATAGTCATTAAGGTGCCTGTTACACAGCCATTCTGCTGTGGTTTGGATAGAAACACTCGGGCGCTGAAGGCTTGACACCCCAGCACGCGGGTCCTGTTGAGAGGCACACAGAACCTGAGGAGCTAAGTTCATCAGGACTCATGAAGTCAGAGCTGAATGAGCCATCAGGAGGTAGAGCCTGACCGGAAATAAGTTAAAGTGGGGGGCTGTAAAGGGTAGCGTTTGTGCCTGGTGTCTTCCCTTCTCTTCCTCTTGTCGATGATGGCATGAGCCACCAGCTCCATCTCTTGCTTCCTGCCAGGATGTTCTGCCTCATCCAATAGCAATGGATCCAAATAACCATGGATCCTTGCAAAAAAGTTCTTGAGACGCATTAAGGGTATACTGTGTATCACCCAGTATGCCAAACCCAGGGCTGTTCTAATTAAGCGCTTCATTTATTTGTTCCTCAACTGAACACCTGATGAACTACATGGATTGGGCTTAGGAACCACTTCGTCTAGGTCAAAAAGTCTCTTATTAAGACTACACTTGCATATTCTGTAGGATACCCTTTCCAAAAGAGGTCCTGAGAGACTGAGAGTCAGATAGGAGATTCCTACTTCCTTCTCAAGTGCGTTCCTGGGCCTTTGCCCACCGAGGGCCAGTGAAGGCAGGACTGCCTACTTTATTGAAGTAGCATTGGACCTTCGCTGTCTGTAGAATCAGTCTGTGTACTCTGGGTGCAGGTCGTGACGCACGGACGTTTACTTAAGGAGGTCTGAAGATGCAGGAATCCGGGGAAAGCATGGTCAGGATCGGCACTGCTTGCTGTCTGCAGTCACCAAACTCTGTGCCTTGATTTTATTTGTCAATTCCCATTATCAATAGTGTAAGCATTTAAATAGACAAAATTAGTCCTTACTAAGTGCCGGGCATTACTAACAAATGTTAATTCCCTCCTGCTGTTCCTGCACATCCCTACTACACAGCTGAGCATTTGGCAGTGAGGGTCACATTTAAAAAGACACTACTGTCAAATTATAAAATCCTATAGTCCAAGTTAACAAATCAGAATCATTCCTAACAAATATGCATAATTTAATAATGTCCCAGCAAGCACCTTTTTCAAAGTTAATGTTAATAGTGTTTTTTTTTTTAAACTTGGCTCAAACATATACAATCTAATCAATATAAAATAACAATATATACCCATATATTTTTTATTCTGTTTCTAAATAGCACATGTTTAGAAACTTAGATACTTATTTGCTCAATTCACACTGATTATTTTATAGATGCTCACTGCCCTTCTTGGAGTCCTGCCGGCCACATCAGATCATCTGTGGACAGTGGAGAACCACTGGAGGACAGACAACAGGATGGACTGCTCGGCGGCAGAGGCACAACTGTTAGCAGTGCTTGGCTTGGGATGGACTGCAGAGAGCAGGCTGGAAGCACAAAGGAGCCATCAGAGCCCAGCGATCAGCCGGGTCGGAACGGGTTGACCTTTGTAGGAAGAGCAACTTCATTTTCCAAAGCATTAACCATGAGGGAAAGTGCATATAATTTAGAGTTGAATGAGAGTTTCATACCAGTCTGGAGTTTTATAGCACAGGCAACTGTCATTTCACTACCATCTTTCCAATGTAGAGACTTTGGGAGAGAAGGGGAGTACTGTGAAAATATTTGCAGGAGATAGCTCAGCAGTTGGGAGTGCTTGCTGTCAAAGCAAGAGGACATGAGTTTAAATCTCCAATGCCCATGCAAAAAGCCAGGCATGGTAGTGAGTGCCCGTAACGGCAGCCTTTGGAGATGAAGTCAGGTGCATCCTGGGAATCCACTCTCCCAGTGGCCAGCCCGGCTTCCAGTTGAAGGTCCAGTGAGGACCCGTGTCTCAAAAAGCGAGGAGGAGAGCACACTAGAGGAGCACCATCCTGCTCCAGCCTCCTCATGCATGATGCCTGCACCCACACCTACACAGACTTGTAGTCCACACACAGGAGGAGGAGGGAGGGAAGATAACAGAAAGTTACTGTAACTCCAAATTCTATCTAGAGACTGGCTATCTAGAGGAGGCACTGAGTGATAAAAGTATTGATTGGGATGTGGAGAAAGCTTGGTCATAAACACAAATTCCTCAGTTTAATCTCTAGGAGCCTCGTGTTTTTTGTTTTGTTTTGTTTTGTTTTGTTTTTCCGAGACAGGGTCTCTCTGAGTAGTTCAGGCTGTCCTGGAACTTTGTAGACCAGGCTGTCCTCGAACTCAGAAATCTGCCTGCCTCTGCCTCCCAAGTGCTGGGATCAAAGGTGTGTGCCACCACCACCCGGCTAGAAGCCTCATTTTTAAAAAGCCAGGCAGGCACAGTGTCGTGCGCTGGAGCCCTGGGGATATGGGGACAAGCACATTTCTGTGATTTGCTCACTGCCAAGACCAACTAGGAGAGTTTCACGCCAGTGAGAAATCCTGTCTGGAGATGAAGGTGGATGGCTCACACACACACACACACACACACACACACACACACACACACACACACACAGGGATTGGAGAGGAGGGAGGGAAGGAAGGAAAGGGAGAGAAGGAAAGAAAGGGAGGGAGAGGAGAGAGAATGAATGAATGAATGAATGAATGAATGAATGGAGTGCCAGGTCTTCCGGTCATTAACTTAAGCATCTTTGCAGGACAAGTCTGAGCACCCTCCTTCCCCGCCAGTCAGGGCTGATAGCCATCCTTACCTCAGACAGGAGGTGCTGGATCACAAGGGTTAGTGCTTCCAACTTGGTGTTACCACAGGAAAGCAGCTGCTTGAGGTGCAGGATCAATCCACTCTGGTTTTCACATTTCGTCTTGTACTGAGCCAACTCAAGCGCTCTTTCGGAGGACAGCACATCTGGAGCTGTCTGGGTCTGGATGCACAGGCTCCTGGGATTCTTCTGCCTGCCCTTTTCAACTGCAGGAGGAAGGACGCGTGAGGTTAATTTTTATAACCGCCACTACATGGGTTCAAAACAAGCCTGCTACACCACTCGGAGAGCCTCGGAACCATGTTCACATTGGCACGTGCACGCGGAGGATGGCTGGAGTTGATCCGGGATCAGGATGGGTGGAATTAATAGGCATGAAGACTCATGGCATGCACGTGAGTCAAACAGATCTAGCAACTCAGGAACATAAAACACTGGGGGAGGGGGCACAAAATAGTGATTTCCTGGCCTTTATTTTTAATTCACCATTGCTATCTGTGTTCATGATGTTATGTGCACGTGAGTACAGGTTCTCAAACACCACTGAGGTCCTGTGGTGGTCAGAGAACTACCTCCTAGAGCTGGTTTCCTTTTACTATGGGTTCCAGGACCCAGCTCAGGTCACCAGACTTGCCACAGCAAGCATTTTTGCCCACTGCGCCATCCCTCCAGACCCAATCCGTAGCTTTTACTCTTCTGGTTAAAACTGACGAAGAAATCAGAAAGCCAAAAGCCCTTTTCTGTGTCTGTTGGGGGGTAATCCTGCGATTCCTGTCTCTGAGTTCGTGTGTGAGGTGAATTACATTTACTGATTCTTGTATGCTGAGCCATCCCCTAAATCTCTGGGGCAAAAACTTGATCAAAATGAAGGATGGTTTGGGTATGATCTTGAATTCAGTTGACCAGTGTTTCATTGGGAATTTCTGCATCTACGTTCATCAGAGAGATTGGCTTGTAATCTTTTTCTGTGTCCGTGTGTGTGTGAGGGGTCGGGGAGAGTGAATGAATGTGAATCTGGTATCACAGTGATGCTGTAAATTATAGTGGGAGGCGAAAAGAAATAAAAGTGGCATCCTGCCAGGCGGTGGTGGCGCACACCTTTAATCCCAGCACTTGGGAGGCAGAGGCAGGCAGATTTCTGAGTTTGAGGTCAGCCTGGTCTAGAGAATAGTTTTCCAGGACAGCCAGGGCTACTCAGAGAAATCCTGTCTCAAAACTCTACCCCCGAAAGAAACAAAGATAAAGAGGGGGGGGGGGGAGGGAGGGAGGGAGGGAGGATGAGAGGAAGAGAGGAAGGAAGGAAGGAAGGATGCGGGTTGAAAGAAGCACAAGACAATTTAAGGTGAGCACAACTAAGACTCACTGTTAAATGGATTTGCAGTTTGGAGAAGTAGCAAATGCTGAAACTAGGGTAGCGCATTTAAATCCAGGATGCACTTTAATCCCCTTGTGTTTTCAAAGAGAAGGTGAAAGGGAAGGATTAAAAAGCAGGGTTTTTGTTGTTGTTGTTTTTTAAAGAAACCATGGAATAAGCACTGAGGAAAAACTCAGATTATTGAACTTGAAATGCTTTTCTTTCCTCCCGCATTTTCCTTTTTAAGAAATCCGTTAGACTGGGCGTGGTGGCACACACTTTTAATCCCAGCACTTGGCGGGCAGAGGCAGGTGGATCTCCGTGAGTTCCAAGATAGTCCGGTCTACAGAGGTTTTGTAGGCCAACTGAGGATGCACTCTGAGACTCTGCCTCCAAATAAATGAATAAATTTGTTTGTTGTTGTTGCTCTTGTTAGCATGCTAGGTAACAGGTGTCATTATAGTATTTTATAGATGATTTGCTTAAAGTTTAATAAGTTCTTCACAGTTGCTTGCCGGTACTCCTCTCCTACCCTAAAATCCTCCCAGTTCCCAGGAGCCCCTTCCATTTTCCCCTCACGGCCTCCTGAGCACTGTCCACAAACACCTCCCACAGAACTGCCTTCCTTGCTGCCGTTCTGTCATTGCCACGGTCTACTCTGCAGATGTCTAGTGACTCTAATGAACTAGCATGCACACTGGCGATCCTGCGCTCTGCTCCTCCGAGGTTAACTGTGAAAAGCACCGCGTGCCTGAAGACATTGCCTCATTTTACATTACGGGCAAACTCTGTTCCCCCCAAGTAGTAAAAAAAAACAAGAGTAAAAATGTTCTCAAACGCATGCTGCGACTCCAGATTCATCTAAGTTTGAAGAGATTGCTCACTTCCCACGCTGTGTTCTGGGAATAACTCGTTTTACATGAAAATCTTTTCTTCAGTTTTGGAAGCATTCCAGATGTCAAGTTGCTCTGGATAAAACAGGAAGCGTACTGCTTAGTGTTTGGAAACAAACAGGCCCAACAATCAAAACAAATATAAATATGGGGGGGGGGGAAACGGCACATGAAACTAAAAAAAAAAGGTAAAATAAATGTTTCCTTATTTGTGACAACCAGTCCCCATGGCACCGTCTGCATTTTGCACTGACAAATTTGACAGAACTTTTTAAGCAGCAAGGTTTTCCTCTTATTTTTCAGGGACCCAAAACTATCATCCGAGAGGGCTTGGAAGACAGTGAGGAGACATCTGGGTTGTGTTCCCAAGGGCCAATGGCTCATGTTCACATTAAAAATAATATTTAAGTATAAGTTACACTCAAAACAATATTTTAAGTATCAGCCTCATTTCCTGTGGCTGCTTTAGGTGGTGAAACAGCTCCTAAGATTTGATAACCCTCAGTTTTAAACTAAGATTCCCATTGTGTCTTACAGTACTCAGACACCGGGAATGAAAATATTGTTCATTCTTTACAGGATGGAGTTTTCAAGTTGCTTGTTCACTAACTGCCACTTCCCTGGGTGCAGACCATATTCAGCTTGATATTGTCATAATAGTCCAGAGAAATAAAATTATGAATCACTTACTGTATTAATGACAAAAACATAAATATGTAAGAGCGTGTCTACATTTTCTGTGTATCAAATTCCTTAACGGTTGCCTTGTAGAGTTACTACTGCTGTGATGAAGCACCAAGACCAAAGCAACCTGGTGAGGAAAGGGTTTATTTCAAGTTAGACGCCCATGCAACAGCTCATCACTGAGGGAAGTCGGGACAGGAACTCACATGGAGCAGAAGCCTGACTGCCATGGGGGGAGGGGGCTGCTTCCTAGCTTCCTGCCTTTGGCTCGCTCAGCCCGCCTTCTATAGCATCCAGGACCACCAGCCCAGGCATGGCGCCACCCACAGCGGGCTGGGCCCTCCCACTATTTAAGAATTAATTAAGAAAATGCCCTACAGCCTGATCTTATGAAGGCATTTTCTCAGTCGAGGCTTCCTTGTCTCAGGTGTCGAGCTGACATAAAATTCGCCAGTGTAGAATACTGATTACAATGTCAATTTTTTTTTCAATTTTTAGATGCTTCAAATGTTTTAGGCCATCATGATTTAAATAAACAGGAAAGAAAAAGTTTTCAGAAAGGCCAAGAAACTTGTTTATAAGTCATCAATTTGCTTTTAAGAAACTGAAAAGTCCACAACAACCTATTTTTTTGTAATTACTGTGCTTTCTCTTTGAACACATCCTTAACTTAATGGAGATTTCTCTGTAATATCCAAGTTTTTGTATGCAGATAAAAAGTAATTTTCATTTCCTTGAGACTGAGTTGATGAAAGGGCATATGGTGTCCCCAGAAATGTCTGATGCGTGAGAACATTAAAATGACCAAACTGATAGGGCATTTTTAATTGATTTTGGTAAGCCGGAAAGTCGCTCTACGAATCTTGTTCTGCTGGACTGCTGTTCTCTCCATCGGAGCATACTCTATCAATAAGCGCTCTCTTTTCACAATCAATTAAATACGTCTTATCTTCTAATAAACTGTTTTGCACATCAAGAGATGACTGCAATTCAATTTGAAAAAAAAAATCGCCAGTATAATGTCCTAAGAAATCATATTTGCCACACAGAAGGCCAGAACAATAGCAGTATTTACAGTTCAGAGTATTTCCTCTTGTCCTCTCTTCTTTGAGATTTGATCTGTCTGTAGCCCAGGTTAGCTTCAAATTCCTCGCTCCCTGACATAGCCTCCAGAGCACCCAGGCTACCCCTTTTCCGGATCCTTCCTTTGTAGGGAAGCTAAGGCTAGTGCAGGTGTAAACAGCTTCTCTGGACAGACTCGTCTGCTAACCCCACACATTCTGGAAACTACGGAACAGCAATGTAAACTATACATAGAACATACATAGAAACAAAATGTAGGTAGCACACTTACCAGACTTTTGAAACTAACAGATGCCTGCTAGTTTGAGGGATAGCTCTCACCTGTGTCCCCCTTTCCCCACAGTGTCCAGGGACCAGACTTACGCATACTCGGCCCTCTACCACTAAGAGACACCTCCAGCCTGAGGCCTATCTTTTATGCTAACATCCTAGAGAAAAACGTTAATATTCCCAGGGGCTTACATCAGGAAAGCACAGCAGAATACATGTAAAACTATAAACAGTGTTTACCTTCTTGGGCTAAGGACTAGAAGCGACATAATAAGACAGTTCAAATCACTTTCATACGTTTTGCTCTTTAGAAATGCATCTGTGGGGCTGGAGAGATGGCTCAGCAGTTAAGAGCACCGACTGCTCTTCCAGAGGTCCAATTCCCAGCAACCACATGGTGGCTCACAACCATCTGTAATGGGATCTGATGTCCTCTTCTGGGGTGACTGAAGAGAGCAATGGTGTGCTCATATACATAAAATAAATAAATCTTAAAAAAAAAACAAATAAAAATAAAATGCATCTGTGTGGATATGTGCATACATGTGCTTGTGGGTTTGTGTAGCTGTGCAGAGGCCTATGGAGGCCAGAGAAGGACACCCAGTGTCTGTCTTTCCACTTATTTCCTTGAGACAGTGTCTCTCACTGACCCTTATACTTATGGGCCCAGCTAGGTTGTCTGGGCTTGGGATCTTCCTCTCGCTACTGCCCCACTAACGTTGGGGTACAGGTGTGCATGCAGGATTCTAATGTTAAGTGTGAGGGTTCAAAATGCAGTTCTCATGCTTGCATAGGAATACTCTTACCCACAAAGCTGTCTCTCCAGCACCCACTTTTATAATCTAAAGTGATAGGTTAACTATTATCTACACAAATTTTAATATACAACAAGTGGAGAAAATTCTTTTCAAAATCATTAAAATTAATTTTAAGCACTGTTAAGTCTTTACTCAATACTTAGCCAGCAAGAAAATACAATCTACTCTCAGAGTCTTTCCCAGAGCAATCTAGACAAGCGTTTAAACACAGGTTTTGTTAAGGGCTTGAACAAAATTGACAACTAAGGAGGAAACACCACGCCGACATATTTTTTTTTAAAGAGTACACACTTCTCATTGCGCTGGGTGCCCTGTGTCTGAGGCTGGACAAGCACACGGTGACCTCAATCTTTGCTCTACATACCGCACTCCCTTAGGAGAACAATCCTGTACGGCAGCTGATGACCCAGTTCACACGTCCTTCCCTGTCCCCATTCCTGAGGATCAGAGAGAATACGAAAATCTCCAGTGATGCTCAGAGCCCCGGGCTCATATAGATGGGCCACTTTGTGGCATGAAAAGCCTAGGGTTTCCCCCGAGCCCAGAGGGATTTACTGTTTACACGAAATGATCATGGTATGACAAATTTAGCATAATATGAAGCAAACTTTGGCCATCTCTCCTTATGTGCCCTTACATGTTTATCAGGATGAGGATGTTACTGTTTTGATGATGTGGCTTTATTTAAAAAGATAAACTTTTTTGTTTGTCATATCTATGTAATCTATTAACAGAACAAGATCTGACGTCAAAGAATCCATTTAATTGGAGACATTAAACTCAAAGAGAGGGGCCTTAGATGAAATGCCCTACAGTGGGGAGAGGGAACTTCTAGAGCCTACCTCTAACAGAGGGCAGGGCATCAAGTGAGGAAGGGGGTTGTCATGCCACAGTCAGAAACTCTGACCCATAACTGTTCCTGTCTGAAAGAACCGCAGGGACAAAAGTGGAGAAGAGCCTGAGGAAAAGAAGGCCCAGCAACAGGCCCAAAGTGGAATGCAGCTCAAGGGAGGCCCCAAGGCCTGACACTATTACTGAGGCTATGGAGCGCTCACAAAAGGGGACCTAGCATGACTACCCTCCGAAAGACCCAACAAGCAGTTGAAAGAGTCAGATGCAGTATTTACAGCCAACCATTGGACAGAAGCTGCTGACCCCTGTGGTGGAATTAGGGAAAAGCTGGAAGAAGCTGCAGAGGAGGGTGACCCTGTAGGAGGACCAACAGTCTCAATTAACCTGGACCCCGAGCTCCCTCAAGCACTGCACCACCAACCAGACAGCATTCGCCAGCTGATATGATGCCCGCAATACATATACAGCAGCGGACTGCCGGGTTTAGACTCAGAGAAGATGCACCTAACCCTCAGGAGACTGGAGGCCCCAGGGAGCATGGAGGTCTGGTGGGATGGGGGTGGGGACATCCTAGTGGAGACTGGGGTTGGGGGTTATGGGATGTGAACCAGAGGGTGAGCCAGGAGGGGGATAAAATCTGGACTATAAAACAACCAAGATTAAGTAAAATGTAAAAAATAAGAACTGAGTAGCTGCAGGGAGGTGGTGGCGCACGCCTTTAATCCCAGCATTCGGGAGGCAGAGGCAGGCGGATTTCTGAGTTCAAGGCCAGCCAGGGCTACAGAGTGAGTTCCAGGACAGTCAGGGCTACAAGGAGAAATCCTGTCTCAAAAAACCAAAAATCAAAACAAAAAGAACTGAATAGTTAACTGAATTGAGAAACATTATAAACTTTGTGAATTATTAAAACCATTTCTTCCCTGGCTTATTTACCCTCTAGTCAGGGAATTTGCTACATGAAGGCATTGATAAAATAATGTACTTACAATGGTAACTCAATTAAGCTCAGAATTTCCAATATATATTTAGGAAAGTACTTCTTGCAATTGCATTTTTGCATATTTAGTTATATGCACAACATAACTAATATGCAAAAACACTAATATACTAATATTAGATATAATATTATATATAAATAATAATATACACATACTAATGTAAGCATTATATTAGTGTTATCATCCGTGCTTGGTACTTATCTAGTGCATAATTCTATCAGTTCAACATTCACTGATTAATTTTTCCTAAAGACATCACTGTACATCCAGTTGCCAAATTCACAGTCCTATTAAGATAAGAAATAATTATATGTAAATGCTAAAAGTGTGCCATACAAAAGCAGAAATATAATCTAAATTTGAGCAAAGATTGTGTTTAAAATTTTTGAACTATAAAAATAAAGGATTAAAAAATAAAAAAGTAACTACCACTGCCACATCCGGTCCATATGCACTATGGTCTCGGTATGGTAAAGCACAAACCAGAAAACAAAACTGTTTGTGCACAGATCTGAATAATATATGGATCCTAGATTGAGTCCGGATCTTCAGGCTTGGTGGCAGGTGCTTTTACCTGCTGAGTTACCTTGAAGGCCTTCAAAAAGTTTTAACCAAAAATATCTGCTCACAGTTCCACCACCTCAGGGACAGGACGAGGCTCTTCACTCTGTCCATATCTATTCAATACAGTACTTGAAGTTTTAGCTAGAGCAATAAGACAATGAAGGGGATCAAGGGGATACAAATTGGAAAGGAAGAAGTCGAAGTATTTTTCTTTGCAGATGATATGATAGTATACGTAAGTGGCCCTAAAAGTTCTACCAGGGAGCTCAGCTGAAATACACTTGCAGCAAAGTAGTTACATACAAAAAATATATACAAATGACAAATGAACTTAGAAAAAAAAAACAGGGAAACAACACCTTTCACTGTAACCTCAATTAGTATAAAATACCTTGGGCTAAGTGTAAGCCAAGTGAAAGACGTGTATAATAAAAACTTCAGGTCTTTAAAGAAAGTAGCTGAAGAAGATATCAGCAAATGGAAAGATCTCCCAAGATCATGGATTAACATATTAAAAATGGCCATCTTATCAAAAGTAATTTACACATTCAATGCAATCCCCATCAAAATTCCAACACAATTCTTTACAGATCTTGAAAGGACAAATCTCCATGTCATATGGAAAACCAAAAAACCCAGGATAGCTAAAACACCCTGAAGAACTGCTGGAGGTCTCACTGTCCGTGATTTCAAGTGGTACTAAGCATTAGTAATAAAACCCTCACGGTACTGGCATAGAAACAGATACATTGATCAGTGGGATCAAACTTAAGATATAGACATTGATCCAACACCCATACCGACCCCTGATAGTTGATGAAGCCAGAAGTACACACTAGAAAAAAAAGACATTATCTTCAACAAATGGTGCTACTCTAACTGGATGTCTGCATGTAATGTATGTAATACATGTAAATAGATCCATATTTATCCCAATGTGTAAAACTCAAGTCCAAGTGGATCAAAGACCTCAATATAAAACCAGATATACTGAACCTGATAGAAAAGAAACAGGGGCTTGAACACACTGGCATAAGAGACAACTTCCTGAACCAAACACCAATAGTACAGGCAGTAAGTAAGACTGACAATGAACGGGACCTCATAAAACTAAAAAGTTTCTGTAAGCCTACAGAATAGGAAAAGATTTTTACCAACTACACATCTGATAGAAGACTAATATCTAATATATATGTATATTTTATGTATGTATATATGTATGCATATATGTGTATATATGTATGTATATAATATATATGTATATGTATATATAAAGAACTCAAGAAACTAGATATTCAAAAATCAAATAATCCAACTAAAATATGGGTTACAGATCAAAACAGAGCATTCTCAACAAAGGAAACTCAAATGGCTTAAAGAAATGTTCAACATCCTCAGACTTCAGGGAAATGCAAATCAAACCTATGAGATTTCATCTTACATCTGGCTAATATCAGTAACACAAGTGACAGCTGTGCTGGTGAGAATGTGGGGCAAGGGGACACTCATTCACTGCTTGTGAAAGTACAACTTGTACACGCACTTTAGAAATCAATATGGTAGTTTCTTAGAAAGCTGGGAATTGATCTACATCAGGATCCAGGTATACCACTCTTGGGCATATACCTCATCCTACCACAAGGACACTTGCTCAACTATGTTCATAGTGGCTTTATTCTAAATAGCCATAAACAGGAAGCAACCTAGATGGCCCTCAACAGAACAATGGACAAACCAGATGTGGTACATTTGCACAATGGAGAATTAGTCAGCTATTAAAAAAAATGACATCATGAAATTTGCAGGCTAATGAACCAGAGAAAAATCATCCAGAGATCATCCAGACCCAGAAAGATAAATATGGTATGAACTTCCTTATAAATGGATATTATATACATTAAGTAGATGATGACTGAGCTACACTCTGTAGAATCAGGTTAGGTAAAGAGCAGGGGTGTGGCAGTGGGGGTTGGGAGGTGCATAGACTTCCCTGGGCAGGGGAAATAGACTAGATTTTTCTGGCAGATTGGGGGAATGATGGGACAGGAAAATGGAGATCAAGTGGGGAGGTGGAGTAGAGGGAGAGAGAATGGGAAAGAGATGCCCGGAATTGGGGGACATTTGAAAACCTAGTGAAGTGGAGACTTCCTACAATGTATAAAAGTAATCTAAATTAGGACTCCTAGTAATAGGGAATATGGAGTCTCGGTGGCCATTGGTAGGACTGAGTTGCATTCAATTGAGTTGTTGGCAAAGGGGGTCCCATGGGAATTCCAAAACAACACAGGCTATTGGGAAGATAAATGGTTGCTCTCCAAAGACCAACAACAGTAGGGCCCCATTACCAAGGACAGCACCTACACAAGTCATTGAACAGGGAGATATAAAGGTGTTTACATGGATCCTTTCCCCCTACATTCTAATGTCTTCAGTGCAGAAAGGTAGGGTGCAGACTACTGAAAGATAAACATGGACACCAACCTCTGACTCATCCGTTCTGCCAGCAAAAGATGTGAGGGCAATGGTGGCACAGAACTTTTGGGAGGAGACAACCAATATCTGATTTGACTTGAGGCTTACTCAAGGGACTAAGAACCAAAGATTAGATGGCCCAGAGATTAGAATACCCAAGACACAATCCACATTTCAAATGATGTCCAAGAAGATAGGAGGAGTGGCCCCTGGTTCTGGAAAGACTCAGTGCAGCAGTGTAGGACAGGGAAGTGGGAAGGGGTGGATGGGGGAGCAGAGGGAGGGAAGAGGGCTTATGGGACTTTCAGGGAGGGGGGAAATCAAGGAAAGTGGAAATCATTTGAAATGTAAATAAAGGATATATCGAATTAAAAAAAAAAAAAAAAGAAGATGGCCCAGAGACCTAGGATAAAATCAAATATGACTGGTCTTTAGAAATAAGCATCAATAAAATGACTCCTAATGCTATTCTTCTATACTCATAGATCAGTGCTCTATCCAGTCACCGTTGGAGATGCTTCCTCTGGCAGGAGCTGGAAACAGATACAGAGACCCACAGTCAGACATTATGTGGAGAGAGAACCTCAATGAGATCTCAGCATCAAATCCCTCCCCCTTGGAGCTCAGGAAACCTAGAGGAAGAGGAGCCAGAAGGGATGGGAGACACTAGGAGAGCAAGGCCATCACCTACACATAGCAAGGCACATAGGCGCTCCCAGAGACTGAAGCAACAAGCCCGGGGCCATCGTGAGTCTACACCAGGCCCTCAGCATTTCGATTACAGCGGTTAGCTTAGTATTTTCATGCGATTCTTGACTGGAAGAACCAATGGATCTCTGACTCTTGTGCCTGCTCTTGTGACTCTTTTTCTACTGTTGGGCTGTCATGTCCAACTTTGATATGATACAATCTACCATAGCAGGGGAAGCCGAAGAGAGAGGCACCCAGCAGGCTGTCTCGGAGGGTAGCATTGCTCTGGGATACCGAAAGACGACCTGAACCTCCACCGGCCTCGGCAGCCTGATGAGTGCCATCTCCTGCACCATTATCAGTCCCACATCTGAAAGTTCTAACAGGAGCACCACGTACTTGTCTTTGCAGTAAATGTCTCCTTTGCATTGGATGATGGGATGTTTGTCGTGAAACACTCCACGAAACTAAAGTATTAAGATGTGAATCAATGGGAACGTTTTCTAATATAAATGAGCACCCACATATACCATGGTTGTCTAGATGGCTACTATGTTTATTAAGATGCATTAGATACTGTCTACAGAATGCATCTTAATAAACTGGTCCTGCTTTTTGTTTGTTTTGTTTTTTTTAAAGAAGAAACTCATGAAGCAGACAGAAGTATGTCACCAGTCTTGGGAGTGTGAAATGGTATTATAATCAGATCCTGGAGTCATGTACACAGTGGGTTGGGGTGCAGACAGAGAATGCTCTAGGTAGGGGGCAGAGTCTTATCTGAATTTATTCATGTGGAAGACAGAAAAGTAAAGGAAGTAGCCAGGAACTGAAGACAGAGCCAGAAAACACGAAGGCAGGGACTCACGGCCCCTCAATCCCAGAGTAAAATAAAGCTGTTGGGAGCATAAGCAGGAGCAAGGGCATGTGCACTGTGCAAGATTTTATCTTGTAGGAAGCAGAACAATGCTGAGCAGGGCCCTGTGAAGGGAAGGAAGATGTAAAGGGGCAAAATTGAGGCAGAGAGGAGGGAGGGAGGCCCAAAGACACCAAATCAGGGGCCCAAGACTGCGAGAACAGGCAGAACAGGATGGAAGAGGAGGCCCACACGGTTAGATTAGGAGGCCCTGGTGCAGCACCAGCTTCCAGCCGGGAGCTATCAAATTGACAGGGGCAAGGAGGGCAAAGGCAGGAAGGAGGCCTAGAGGAGTTAGGCATGTGAGGAAGGTGTCAGAACCTTCTCTCACACTCTGCTCCAAGAATAGCCCATTCTAAACTCACCTGCTCTTCAGATTAGTCACCTGCCTTGAAATTTTCTCAAGGTGCAATAGAGCCTCAAGACTGCCTGCAACACACAGGAGTCTGGACGCACACACCCTAGTTCTGCCAACTTAACCGTGGTGGTAATCTAAACAACCTCATAAAAAATTAAATTACCACTTATGTCAGCAAGCATTAAACATAAAGCTTTCTGTGTTCAAAGATGAGCTTTTAATCCCCCTGCCTCTACTTCCAAAACTCTAGGACAGCAGTCACGTGCCACCAGGTCCTGGAACTGAATCCGGTGTGCTTCATGTATTCTGGGCTAGCAGGAAACTGATGTATGTTACTCTTAGTTGTTGGCATTGGTGGTGGCGGTGCTTTCGAGACAGCATCTCTGTATATAGCTCTGACTCTCCTATAACTTGTTATGTATACCAGTCTGGCCTTGAACTCACAGACATATGTGTGATTTAGCATCCCTACTGGTAGGATTAAAGCATGCACCACAATGCCCAGCTTACATCTCTTTCCTAACAGTTTTGTTTTGTTTTTTATGGGCCTTTTGGGTCGTTTTTTTTTCTCAATCCTTTCAACTTGCCAATCTTACTAGAGACCTAAAAACCTGCTCAGTATTATAAAGCCTGCTTACGCCAGTGGTGTCTTTTTAATTTTTGCCAATGACAACATGCACCAAACAATGTGTCCTTTCTAGTCAAACACAGGGAAGGAAATAAGTGTCCTGTCACCACTAGGAACTCCCAAACCAGTTGTAGCAGCTTGCCGGGGCCTTCTTGTAGTGACTCCTCCAAAGTTAACTAAGATTTAAAACTTGTAAATCCCGTGTCTCCTGTGATTTTTTTTTTTTTTTTTTTTTTTTTTTTTTTTTTTACATCCTGAGTTAAGCCAACTCAAATGTCACGTCCACCTCTAAGGCGGTGCTGGTGGGTGGGCACTGTGTAGACACGGATGTCGCCTCCAGTGATCGGGTCATGTTGCCATTGTGTTTGTCATAAAAGGATACTTCTAAAGCCAACAGCTGAGTGTAGACCCTTGTGGACATAACACATGGAGAGGTAGCAGGGTCCCTGAAATGTATCAAAGTTGTTCAAAACCCCCCCAAAAAAAAACAAAAAAAAAAAAACCCTCCTTATTATGATGAAGCATAGAAGACTTTCTTGTAAAAGAAACCAAATTTCAGATAGCCGGTAAAGCATTCAACCTTAGGAATACGCATGTACATAAACAATAAAGGCAAAGAGAATGACATTCTCAAGATATTAGCCCTTGCGGTGGGAGGCACCTAGAACCAGGTTATAGAGGTCAAGGGGGAAAGGGCAAATCTCTCATGGTGATGGTTTGAATGAGATATTCCGCCATCAGTCTTGGCTTTAGACTACTCGGTCCGCAGTTGGTGGCTACCTGGGGAGAGTTAGTAGGTGTATCAGCAGGGCTGGGCTCTGAAGTTTCAAAAGACTTACAGTTAGCGCTCTCTGCTTCCCACTTGTGGAAGGAGATGTGAACTCTTGGCTGTGGCCTCCAGCCACCATGTCAACGCTCAGCCACTGTAGACTCTAATCCTCTGCAGCCATAACCCCAAGGAAATCGTGTCTTTAAAAGTTACCCTGGTCAAAGCTGCTGCCTGTACTTGGGATGGGTTCATCTAGTGAACCTTGAAAGCCTTGTCTGGAATCAATAGGAGAGGAAGTACGTAGCCTCAGTAGAGACTTGAAGGGCCAGGGTTGGGGGATACCCAGGGGGAACCTCACTCTCTCAGAGAAGGGGAGGGAAGATGGGGGAAGGATTGTGGGAGGGGGTGTGACCGGGAGGGGGTCATAGAGCAATATGTAGAGTGAGCACGTTTAAAAAAAATTCAATAAAAAAATAGATTTCTGAATTTCAAAACGTTTGATATTCCTACATTTTCACTGACTTAAGACCTTAGGATGACAAACATTGTAATATGAAGTCTTGTAGTTTTAAAAATCAGTGTTTTCTTGTCTGTGATGCCACAAACTGAGTTCAGAACCACCGAATTTGTAGAAAAATGAATAAAGGAGACAAAATTTAAAAAAAAAATAAAGTGTGCCTTGGTCATGGTATTTTGTATCACAATAGAAAAAGTAATTAATACAGCCCCTAAAACTTTTTTTTTCAGTCTTACTTTTCCCCAGAGCTACAAAATCAAAGAAAAAAGTATTTATAAAATAGATGAAAGTACGGCTAATGGGTATGCAGAAAAAAGGCATCAGAAACCCCAACTGATGGCCAGTGAGGTCATCAAGATGGCTTCTTCAAGGAAGCAAAAAGGTTGAAAATGTACATTAAGACAGTAAAGTGTGGTAGAGATACATTACTGATCTGTTATCCTACCCTTTATGTAGTCTACAGACAACCAACCTTTTTTTTACACATAAATTGATGTGTGTATACATATATACACATACCATAATATACATGTATATGAAAACTAGCTATAATGACTGCATTGACACCTGTTAGGTTGGTGTTTAAGAAAACACATTTATCTCATCACATAAATAGAACACCATAAATGCTCTACTAATAAAATACCAAAGTAATACAAGACATATCTGAAATACAGAACACCTTCCTCAGTGCATTATTTTAAAATGGAAAGTTAAAAGTATTTTAAATAACTATAGTCAAGTATTAAGATTATGTCCAAGAATAAACTAGCTTGAAAGCTGAAACTAGTTTTGGTCAACTTGGCACAAACTAGAGGTACCTGGGAAGGGGGCCCCTTAATTGAGATAATTAATGCAAGGAGCCCAGTCCACTGTCAGCAGTGCCTGCCATCTCTTGGGGTGGTGGGGGTGGGGGGTGAGAGGGGGTGGGGCAGGGGTGGAGCAAGTCCGCAGCCCTCCTCCATGGTCTCTGCTTCAGTTCTTGCTTCTGGCGTGGCTTCCCTCAATAGTGGACTGTAACTTGTAAGCCAAGAAACCATTTCCTTCCTAGGTTGGCTTTTTGATCAGAGTTTTATTACGACAACAGAAAAGCAAACTAAAACAAGTGGAATCATTACAAATATTTATAATCAGCACCAAAACTGATTTGACTTATTTCAGATTTAAAAAACAAAAACAAAACAAAACTCAAAACCACAAGGTCTGTTATAGAGTCCATTTGTTAAATAACACTCACCTTCACTGGTAAGTGGCCAGTGACAGCCTCTGAGGCATAAGCACCCTGGCTTTTGGAGGCCAGACATACCTCTGTGCACTTCAGAAACTACAGAAATCAACACTCAGTTTCTCAGCCTTTCGGGGGTTTTTGTTTTTGTTTTTTTATGCTCTTAGCCATGTGATGTTACAGAGACTGGAGCTTAAGGGATCCTCCTTCCCCATTTCCTTGTCTTTGAGCCTGAGGCAGGCACCCATAAGGAAGGGAGCTAAGGAACCAGAAGAGACACCCATCCCGCCTTCGGAGGCACAGACAGACAGTACAGCTTTGTCTCAGGAGGAAGTATGTCCCGTCTTACACTGTCTGGTTTTCAGGCCTAGAGCAATTCTACAGGAAGCCTCCAAAGTAATCCCTAAATATGAGAACATAATTTGATGAATGTTACTGTAACTGAATAGATTTCATTCACATGCCGTGGAGTCAAAACAGTTCTTTACTACTGCTTCAGGTATGTTGTTCTAATACTGCTTTGGTCTTCAATACTTCCTTCCTTGGCCAAGCCACGCCCTTCCAACCCTAACTCGGGTTCTGGGATCAAGCTCAGGGCTTTGCACATTAGGCGGGCATACTATTGCAGCCACATGGCAAGACTCGCCCAAATGTTGTATGACATCATTCCTGGGGAGAGATGGGCGAGAGATGGGCAAGCATCTGCTTACCCCAGATAGGGCACCAACAATGGATCAAACTGAGAACACTACCAAAGTCTCACTCAATACACAGATGAGTTTTATTGGGGTCACTTACAGGAGTATGGGTAAAGGAGCTACTTACAGGAGCAGAAATGACTCAAAGACAGCCTCATTACCAAAGGCCCATCCCAGATGAAAGACAACACAAGCCGGCAACCAGATGCCCACTGCCCAGCCAGCATGCAGCTCAACCTCTTCCTGACAGCTCAGCTGATCTGAGTCTACTCCAGACAGATCTGCTTTTCAGTCAGTGTCCGATGAGTCCTAACTGCTTATGTAAACTCAAGGAGTGTGTGTGGGGGCTAGCCCATTCCGGTCAGCTTCAGGGACTTCCTGAGTCTTAAAGAGCTTCCCCACTGGAAGGAATGTTTTAACTGAGAGGAAACTACATCACTTAATTTCACTAGCTCAGCAAAAATAATCCTAAATCTTTAGTGTAATTAGCTGCCTTTACTCAAGTCAAAAAGGACATGAAGTATTTGAGGATCAAGATATATGATTTCTAATAATTAATATGGGCTTATTTCCAGCTTGGAAGGAACGCTGAACTGAGAAGCAAGGAATATTTATGCTTAGAAGTGTATTTCCCTTACCCTCTCTGAGCCGTCATAAAACAGGGACCTGTGTATTGTGATAAAAACTGAAAATACACTTAGCAGGGCTGGTGAGATGGCTCAGCGGTCGAGAGCACTGGCTGATATTCCGAAGGTCTGGAGTTCAGATCCCAGCAACCACATGGTGGTTCACAACCACCCGTAATGAGATCTTGCGCCCTCTTCTGGTGTGTCTGAAGACAGCTACAGTGTACTTACATATAATAATAAATACATCTTTAAAAAAAATCAAAAAAAGAAAAAAATAAAAAAGAAAATACACTTAGCTTAGCTTTAATACTCTGTCAAGAAATAACTCCTGATAGAAACTAGAGACGATTAGCGAGGTCATCCCAGACTTTCAGGATTCCTTCCTGGGCCTGACAGTCTTCATCCGTGTCTGACATCCTCTTCCAGTATCACACAACGTCCCTACAGGAATGCCTTCCTTCTTCCGGCCCTTACAGAAAACAGTGACATCCTAGTTCCGTGACACACCTGTCAGTAACAATGTACCATAATGCCCTCGTTCCAGGGGTCTGTTCCCAGCTTCTCTCTCTCTCTCCACTGTTTGCTCAGAACTATTGCATTTTTTCCTCACCTCTCTAGGCTTTTCACATTATTCTCTTTAAGTGGAATGCTTTTTATCACAGTGCATTCCACTTCTCCTAAGGACCGCACTTAAAAGGCACTCAGGAAACACCAGGATGAAGGTGCCAAGAGGCGCCCGAGGGCCCGGCCCACACCCTAGCGTGATTACCTGCCTCTTGCCCAATTATGGGCTTGGGAAGGCACGGGGCTGTGGTGGGACCTAGTCCTGGCTATTTTCTCAGCACCCGGCCTTGTGCCTGGCATATGGCACGCGCCAAACAGACACTTATATGAGGCATGAATGAACTGATCTTGCAGTGTGAGAAGCGGGGGGGGGGGGGGGGGGGGGGGGGGGGGGGGGAGTGGAAGAGGAAGAGCCGGTGACATGAAGCCAATATGAAGTCTTCCAGAAAGCTCTCACCCCTCGCTAGCTGCACGGACCGTCACTGTCAGTATTTTGTTACCGTCTCACTAGCAGGAGCCATCTTGGGATCATGGCTCAATGGTGAAGCAACTAACTAACTGCCTAGGATGCAGGTGGTGCTAGGTTCCATCCCCAGCCCCTTACCCCCACAAAAGAGCAAGCTTCAGCCTGAGTTCCTGAAGGAGGGTGGTCAGAGTGAAAACAAGAATCATCTCCAAGGGTGGAGTCTTGAGTTTTTATAACCAATTGTCGTAGATCGCTGAGGATGAATAATACAATGAGTCAGGTTTGATGGTCCGATAAGAACATGATGTCATAAAGAGAAATAAGCCAGGAGGATTAAAGGGACTTGGGAGGTAGGTAAGATTAATTTCCAAGTGCAGTAGAGCAGTTAGTGTTTAAGAGCCCAGAGCTAGGGAGGTTCGTGGCATTTGAGGCCCAGAGACCTTGGAGAGCAGAACATGGGGCTACCCATTTATGGCCCTGTGAAGTGAAGACAATCATAAACTAAGTTACTGGTAGAGCCAACGCCATCTTACCCTGGCACTCTTGAAATCCAGGGCAGTAGCCCCATCACTAAGACAGCCAACAGAACTCCCTTTACTAGGGATAGAAACAAGTCAGTGCTCACAAGTCTAATTTGACAAAACCAAGCGCAATGACACCTTCAATCAATTTTTAGAAAATGTCTCTGACCTTAAAATGAGATGAATCCTACGAACTCTCCAAAGAGTCTTACTAGAGATAACTAAAATTAGAATTAAATTCTTTAAGTAATTTAAAACAAAATACTAGTTATTGTTTTTACAACACTTGGTTCTATACTATGCACGCACGTGTGAGTTTTGTGGGACAGAGGCCAGATGTCAGCCTCACAAGCCTTTTGCGTTAGCTCTCTACCTCATTTTGTAGACAGGGTCTCTCCCTGAGGTTAAAGCTCACTAATTTGGCTCAACTGGCTGACCAGCCAACCCCAGCAATCCTCCTGCATCGGCCTCTCCAGCCCTGGGAGCACAAGCCAGCCTGCTACACTTTTTACTTGGGTCCTAGGGATGGAAGCCTGGTCTTTATGTTTGTGTAGGAAACACTGCATGAGCTGAGTCCATTCCTCAGCCTCAGATTCTTTAGCAAGCTTTCTTCACGCGGAAAGCGCTCCTTTGCTCCTAGTTCCTGGTAAGAGTCGGAGCAACATCCAGAACTGGAGGGGAAAAAACAATCTTTACAGAGGTCACGGGTTGTGTTCCTGCCTCTACTTACCGCTAGTTCATGTGCTCGGACCTCACACTTCCCTGTGTAAAATAAGGTGCATGCTCGCTGCTACTGTGTGTTCTGGGTCTAAAAATTATGACTCTCAGCAAAGGGACTTTGGAATACTTACATAAACTCAGAAAATAACACCTGATGCAAACGCCACTATTAAATAAACTCTGGTCTTCAAGGCCTTATGTCTTTTGCTCAAACTGCCTGCTTCACAAAAACACTATAAGACGTTAAGCAGTCAGATGGTGAAACAATTAAACCACTCCTCCCTCGGCAATGTTTCACACTGGGAAAGGGACTGGAGTAAAGGCTGGGTGTGGGGCTCAGTGAGCGCTGGCCAAACGCGTCCCAGACCTGGTTCCAACCCCAGCATCACCCAGGGGAGGAGGACTTGAGGAACCAGGAAACTAAGATGTATTAACTTTACAAAGGCCAGCAATTAAAACATGGGCGGAGCTTCCAAGTCTGCATAACAATGAGGCTATGAAAGCCTTCCATATGTTTGTGTTTGGCTAACGTACCTCAGGAAAGGGAACCAAGACACCAGGACAGTAAAAGGCGGCAGCACCAGGGTCAGAAAGAGGCACATTTGGACGACACAGTGCCCTCAGACCTTCTTTTTTCTGATTTTAATTATGAAAATTAAAAATTTCACACACATATGATGTATTTAGAGCGTATCTGCCCTCTGCATCCTTCTTTTACCTTAGAGCAGGTCCTGCATTAGTTTTAAAAATTAGTATTGAACGCTGCTGGTACTTTGGAACATGGAAACTACTGTTAACATAAAGCACACTTGTTTGTATTATGTAGGGAGGTGGGGGTGAACTGGGAAGAGCTGGGGTGGAGAAGAATAGGGTAAAATTTCTTTTTAAAAAATAGTAATAGTAACAGCAGTAATAACAACAGAGCCCACCTGTATTGTTTTTTTACCTTTTTATATATTTGTAATGTATTTTTATTTGGGGGGGGGGTGCAGGCAATTAAAGCCAAGGCCCCAGCGGTCGCTGGGCTCCCCATCGGCCCCCACCTTTTATTTTAGGGCTGAAAGGAATGGCTGTGGCATTTAGGCTGGGCATGGCCTTCAGCACTGTTCATTTATCTTCAGCCATGAGACCAACCAACTCAAATGCCCAGCCAAGAGTGGGGAGGGGCGTGAAAGGAGGAAGGGAAGGTGGGGAAGAAAAATATCAAGATTATCCCACGGGGAAGGCAGGTGCCTCCTGGGAGCAAGAAAAGCTGTCAGCAGAATAAAAAAGAAAGAAAAATCACCAGGGACAGTGAAGAGCCAACTGAAAAACAAGAGGCACACAGGAAACACACGCGTGGCACCAAAAAATCATGCCTTCTCAAGCCTTAGGGGCAAGCCCGTTAAAGGCAACATGCAGCAGCCCCAACCGAGTGTAAGGAGACTTAAGCAGTCACACAACAAAGTCAACTTAATCCACCACCGTTCCGATCGATCGTCAGCACCTGAGCTTAAGCAGACAGGCTCACAGGTGCCTGGAGAGATGCACCAGGAGAGTTTCATGTTGGGCACAGAACAGAAGGAAAGGCGGCAGCAGTCACAACACCCAATACACCAACATCAGCGGCAATAGTCTGTGACCACAGCTGTTTGTTCTAGAAAGACCAGAAAACTGGCCCCTCTACAAGCATTGGGGTGATTTTAGGAGTGTTTGCAATGTGTGTGTGTGTGTGTGTGGGGGGGGTGTCTTTCCACGTACTGAAACACCCTGTCCATGTTAGTGAGAAACTGCAAAACAAAACCACAGAAACCGTCTCCTTTTTCAGTGCAAAGAGAAATCGAGTCAATAGGCTCACATCCTATTTCCAAAACCCATTTGGAGATAGATGTGAATTAGCAGGTGTTCTGTTTGTTTTTTTTTTCTTCTCCCTCTCCTTCTCTCCCTCTCTCCCTCTCTCTCTCTCTCTTTTTCTCTCACAAGTTTGGTGGCAGAGCAGAGCCAGAAAGTTCCAAGACAACACTCCTGCATCCATAAACACAGACAAGCCTTCAACTGCTGCCAGCCCGCAACCTAAGGACCCTCCTGCCCAACACAAGAGAAAACCGCTCCTCCTTCACCAGCCAGAGCCTCTCCTTAAAAGAGGGCTTTAGCTCCCAATTATCTGTCTCCATAGAAATCTGAGAAGCCATTTGCAAGTTCATCAGCACGTCCCTCCCCTACGCAGTGCTGAACAAGAGCTCTGTGCGTGACCAACCTGTGTGGAAAATGACAGTGTTTTTCCTGAGCCCCGAAGGAAGCCGGAGGTTTCGGAGCAGTCCTTTGGCGGTCAGGCGGACGTGGATGGTGGATAAGGAGAATTTGGGAGACAACAGCATGTCTTCGAAGCCAGTGGGAGAACTTCGCAGGGGAAGCAGCTTTTCCAGGGACCATCACATACTGTCTGTCTCTTTGCGACTCAGGGTTCTTCCAGGTCAAGAGATGCAGCCAGAGAAAAACAAGTCTGCATAGCTAATGCCGGGCCACCCAGATGGGGAAATAGAAAGCTAGATCTGGCTATCCCCGGGCTCCAGGCTTCCGTTTGCACTCCCAGATGTTGCTATAAAACAATGCCCGTCGTCTGAGCAAGAGCTGTAAGCAGCAGCTCCGGAAGCCAGCAGCCCGAGTTACATCACACGGCACAAGCATGCCCTGGGTTGTTGTGGTTCCCATCAGGCATGGAAAGGGGAGGAGGAAGTGGGTGGTCTCAGGAGCTTTATGTAACAGCCAATGATGTCGCAGATCCTGTCACTTCTTGGAACAGGGTGAAAGGAAATTAACCACCTCACATGCCTAATGTCTATTTATTAGCTCGCCAAAAACTAAGATTTCCTTAGAGCAATCTGTCAGCTGATTCCATTTCTTTTAACTGCCCAGGTTCACACTATTATCACCGGGCCTTTCCCCAGGTATCTTACCTAATTATATGTAAACAGGATTACTTGGATTAAAAACAAGCAAACAGACCAAAACCCTCAAGCAACAAATGCTTCCAATCTTTAAAATAAACAACTTTTTTTTTTTACTGTGCTAATGACAGGTTGTCAAATTTTCAGCTCTAATTCTGATGTCTTGAGAGCCACACTAAAAATGAAAAGCTAGTGCATTTCTGAGACTCAGTAAACAATATCGTAAGACAACAAATCCTGTACCATCAACAACACACTAAATGTTAAAACCAATTTTTTTTTTTTTAAAAAAAAAGCAGTTATTCTTTCAGAAATCCTGCCCAGCGTCTGAGAATCGGAGAGGACAGAAGAGAAGAACTGGAGGTAACTCATCCCTTTGCTTGTACACAAGCCCTGCCCTGTCAGAAGATGACAATATGTCAGCAGTCCACAGAGAGTCACTCAGGGGCTGAAGGAACACACCCACACCCAACCCATCTCCTAACTGAACATATCCATGGCAACAGAACCAGCAACAACACTGGAATTACAGTGGCGGTTCTCACCCTTTCCTAATGCTGCAACTTAATACAGTTCCTCACACTGCCCTCCGAACATAAAACTGTCTTTGTGGCTACTTGATTCACTGTAATTTTGCTACTGTTATGAATCTTAACGTAAGTATCTGTGTTTTCCTATGGACTTTGAATTACAGTCGAAGAAACAGACCTTTGAGTTGTTTTCCTCTGTTAAATCACAGGTTGTTATTTTTAAAACCTTTAAACACCTTTCCCCAAAATCTGAATATGAAAAAACAAAACAAGACCACAAGTTCCTCCTATGCTATCAAAACATGTTCAAAAAGATATCGGTGAGAATCAAAGTTATAAACTGAATGAGAAATAAAATTAGTGTCATAAACAGACACACCACTGTCGATATAGTCAATTTTTGGTTTTGGGGTGGGATCTTTTTCAGGGGTTGTTTTGTTAATAGTAAACTATTCTGTCACAGAGAAAACTATTAGCTTACCAAGGAAGAAATAACCAACCCACCACTCACCAATTAAGTACATTTACTAAAAATTTCATTTTAAGGGGCTTAAGAAATGGCTTGGCAGTTAATAGCTATACTTCCAGAGGACGCATGTTCAGTTCCCAGCACACCCATGACAGCTCACAATCATCTCCAGCCCCAAGGGATCCAATGCCCACTACCTACCCTTTCCAGGCATGATGCATGCATGTGATACACAGACATGCATGTAAGCAAAACACCCTCACACATAGAAATAAAATTTTTAAAAAAACTTAAAATAAGAAAAATGTATTTGAACTGCACTACCATAACCTATCTCATGCATGTTAAATACTAACCTTTTCCCCTAAATGCAGAAAGAAGCTGAAATAATACAAATAATATCAGTGTAAGGGAAAACCAAATATGGCTCCTGTTTGTGAAAAGCTCTCCCCACAAAAATTTGCTTAGACACAAGCTTCAAACTGCCTGGCTTCGTTCTCTCCCAAACATCATCTGCCCCCTGGTGGCCAGCTGACATGAGTGCAACAAAGAACCGTGTCTGCTGTTAACTTTGTCCCAGGGATCAGCAGAGGGCAAAGACTACAGAAAACCAGCAAAGCCAAGTTTGGTGCTTAAGGTGGAGCAGCTCATAGCTTTTAGACTTCAGTTGGTTTTTGGTGGTGCTGGGTCTTTTGGTTTCTTGTTTTGTTGTTGTTTGTTTGTTTTCTGAATAGTAAAACTATCAACTACTGTGGCATCCCTCTAAGTCTTCCATTTCCTCCTATTTTAAAGAAGTCCAAAAAGTAATAATAATAATAATGAAAAAGGAAAATCTCTTCTTGGGCTCTGTGTCTTGGGTGGAAAGCTATTCCCTATGCAATAGCTTACACTCTGGTGCAGTGTGTAAGCTCCTGCCCTTTTCCGTCTTCTGCAGGGTACCTGCCTAAAGAGATATCAAAAAACAGTCCAAATGGACAGCGCACACTTAAATCACTTAACAGTTAGTTCATTTTCATATTTCTTGGTCATACGGTCATACATATTTTTCAGGTTTTTTGTGTGCTCATCTCTGTTATTATACCAAGAACACAAATCCTACCCTCAACACATTTTTAGCCTATGCTACTTACTGTTAACTATATATGTGTTGTAACAATGTCTTGAGCTTTCATAACTGAATCTCTCAACAGCAACTTCCATTTCTTGGCCAGCACCACCGGTGCCGAGAAGCCATTACATATTACGCTGCTAGAATTCCCACAGCTTTAGATACCAAACATAATCTCCCTTCTGTGCATTCATGCCCGTGAATGACACATGGGCCACACTGTGTGGGGAGAGGTCAGGGGACGGCCATCAGGTTCTTTTGACATTTATTGTTTGGGATAGTTTGTTGCCCTTCCAGCTGTCTTCACCAGGATACCTGGTCCACATGTCTGCAGAGACTCTATCTCCCCTCCCAACTCCAAGAGTTCCCAGGTCACACACACTCACAGTGCATGCCCTAAGCTTTCACATCAAGTACTTTTACCAACCAGCCATCTCCTCAGCCCCATTTCCTTTGTTTGTATAGTACTGGGACTAAGATTCCGTCGTGTGGATACACCACATTTTCTTTAGCTACACAGACATGTAAGCTATTCTTACATCTCACAGCTATTGATGATAATGCTGCAAAGAACATGGCAGACCAAATCTTCCTCCCATACCTCGATTGCACTCTAGTAAATATGGGAATATTGACCACACATTCCTCATTGGGAACATGGCTTATAGTGGCCCCTTCATCTCGTAGGTCACCTGTCGGGCCACCGACTGGTCCCCTCACTAAGCAGAAGAATTGGAGCCCCGGCAAGCCCCCACTTGTCCAGTTTTGCTTGCCCCATGCTTCTGGCATTAATCTAAGAAACCACAGACAATGATAAAGCCGGGCAGCTCTCGCCCCTTCTGTCTCCTGAGGTTTTCTTCAGCTTTGAATCTTATTTTCCATTCATTTTGAGTGGTTTTCTGTGTATGAGGGGAGATGAAGGTTTGTGTCCACTGCACCCACACACATCTAATTCTCCTCACACCACCTCTTAGAGAATGGTTCCTCTGCTTCATATTTTTGGAGTCTTGCCAAATTCAATGGACTTTGAGTTCATGGGTTTCTTTCTGGGCTGTCCCATTGCATTGGTCTATGTATCAACCTTTGGGCTCATTTCAGAATTTTTTTTTGGGGGGGGGGGCTTTTTGGCTTTTTTGGATTTGGTTTTTTCGAGACAGGGTTTCTCTGTATAGCCCTGGCTGTCCTGGAACTCACTCTGTAGACCAGGCTGGCCTCGAACTCAGAAATCTGCCTGCCTCTGCCTCCCAGAGTGCTGGGATTACAGGTGTGTGTCACCACCACCCGGCAGAATGTTTTAATTATAGACTTGAAAGCAAGAATTATGGTAGCTTCGCCTTTCTTTGTTTTCCTCCACAAGGTTGTTTTTGACTACCTTGGAGTCTTATTTGGTTCCCCATGAATTTCACATAGTGACTTCTCTTTTTCAGTTAAAAAAAAAAAAAAGCAATAAGGATTTCGACAGAGGTGTCTCAATGCCATAGGCCCTTTTAGCATCTACTGTGAGGCTGGATCTGTCCTGCTAGTTTGAGAGTGCTACACGGAGCAAATGTGCTGTAGTGACATTGTTTGGCTTTGTTCTTACTACTGGTAGTAATGACTTGACAAAATGAAGTTCAAATCATGTGCTGTCACAATTATTAATCTCTATTGTTATATACATGTTACTGGAAAGGCCTTCTATACTCAGGTCTATATTTATGGTGTTTTTATTCATATACACTTAAAACCTTTCTGTGTAGAATACATTCATGTGCCCTGGGTGAAGACATCTATTCCTGGCCCAAAAGGTAGTGACTGTTGCAGTGCGAGTCACTAAGTGAATCTTCCTAACACATTCTTCCTAACACAAAGTATCAAATTTTCCATGTATCCAAATGGCATCCACCCTTTCAACATGAGAGCAAAGTTGAGATCGCCAACACATAATAAGGAAAGATCGCAGGTGCACAGTGTGGCAGCATCTCCTCTCCTCCCCAGAGTAGGTCTGCAGCTCTCAGCCACCTCCAGACATTGGAGAAAGGAGATGCAGAAAGCCACACGCCCCCGGCCCATGTTTAAGAAATGTCACAGGTGGAGCAGGTGTCTCTACTTCCAGGGCAGACACCGTGGCACCTGATGATCTCTAAAACAGTCAACGGACCGGGTAAACACAACTTGGGGTGCCCGAGGTATCCCAAAGAACAACTATGAGTGTCGGAGCCACGGTAATAATAGTAATGCCGTGGTGTGGGACAGCTTCCTCATCAGCAGCAAGCATGTTTTATTTAGAGCCAGTGTGGCCTAGAAGCTCAGCGTGTCATCATAACCTTTAAATAAATCACAACAGCTAGACCTCAGGAAGGTGGTTCACAGTGTTAGTGGGTTTTCCCACTTGCTTTGAGGGTTTCCGAGGACTCAACACCCTGGGTTCGGGGGTTACCTCCAATATAAAGCTGTGAACGGGATCAACAGGAAATACTATTAGCCCTGCCAGCCCTAGCCGCCGTGGCCGCTACCATGTGAGAGCCTGGGGGGAAAAACGGTCCACCCGGTCAAAACCATTCCCACACTGGGGTTTATCTGAACATTCCCATGCTGCCAGACGAGAAACCGGAGCCCTGGAGAGGCTTAGCAAGCAGCCAGAGGTCAGGACAGAAATAGAAAGGAGGAGAACCAAGATTTACACCAACGCCCAAGCCTCACAAGGTCATAGCTTCTTCACTGGCTTCTGAGGTAAAGGAATGTCTTTACAATAACCGTTAAACCAAAATAATGGTGGAACATTTCAAATATTATTTCACACAACCCCAACTAAAAAAATAAAACAACATCAACAACATCATCAACAACAATAACCACCAGGGGCTGGAGAGATGGCGCAGGGATTTAGAGCGTGACTAAGGATCAGGGATTAGTTCCCAGAACCTACATGGCAGCTCACAACTGCAACTCCAGATCCCGGGGACTCACAACTGCGACTCCAGATCCCGGGGACTCACAACTGCAACTCCAGATCCCAGGGACTCACAACTGCAACTCCAGATCCCAGGGACTCACAACTGCAACTCCAGATCCCAGGGACTCACAACTGCAACTCCAGATCCCAGGGACTCACAACTGCAACTCCAGATCCCAGGGACTCACAACTGCGACTCCAGATCCCAGGGACTCACAACTGCAACTCCAGATCCCAGGGACTCACAACTGCAACTCCAGATCCCGGGGATCTGTCACCTTTCTTTGGCCTTTCCGTGCACAGAACGCATGTGGAGCACTGGTGGACACTCAGGCAAAACACACATTAAAGGAAAAAATTTTTACAATATTAAATAAAATACATAAATTATTTAAAAATAAATACATAAATAAAATCTGAGATTGGCCAGAGTATACCCAGCGCTTTTATATTGTGGATCATATCAGAATCCAGTATGAAGCTTTTTGAAAATAGTATGACTATCCGAGTGACTATAAAATGCATGTGCTTTAGTTTTTATAATTCCATTTTGAAGTATCCATCACAAGAAACTTCCCCAAATGTTGACAGAGACGATTGTTAAACAGTTCCTAATACACGATCACAGTGAATGGGACAGAGAACCAACCAAGTACCCAAGAGGTTCACTGTTGTCACACTTACACTGGGTGACCTATTAAACATGATCACTCCGTGGCATGTAACAACACGGAATGCCAATAGTTACAAGCAGTTGTGCTTCAAAAGCCACACAGGGCAAGGTTTCCGCATTAGACTCAAACTAATTCCAGGCCGGCGTTGAGTTGTGAAACTAACTAAGCACCATTGAGTTGTAAAACTAACTAACCTCCATGCTTACAGCTGAGGGGACCCCATGGCCCGGCTGAATTCTGTACTGATGATGTGAGGTCCTGTGTAACAACTACTTTGCATGCTGCCACGTGGCCTTCCTTTTTTCTGGCTTTCTGTTCTGACGTGCAGTGGGCTTGGAAGCCCTGTGGCTGTAACTATCGCTGCAATAAAAAATGAGAGCGTGCAGGCAGCGCAGGGCTGACTGCACACGGTGAATGAATAAGGTGAAACTTGGATGAATATGTTTTATAAGATCTTTAGCTCCTCAAAAGGAAGTATTAAACTGTCAATGTAGCTGGGGGGCTTTAAGTTACAGACTGCCTTAGAAATATATGTCCAACAAGAGTGTGTATGGGGGAAGTCAGAAATATAGAAAGCTGTTGAATTAATCCAATAAGTTAAAAATTGTATCTTAAGACCATTTTACAATTAAGGATGACCCAATTTAAAATAACATGTATATTTAGAGAGGTGTCCAGTTTTATTTCACAAGAACCATATTTTTTTTTAAAAAAATCACTTTAAGCTAAATTTATCTGTATAATAAATTGCCATCTTCTTGTGTTAGATGGTTCATCAATTCATGCTTCCCAAACAGTCATGTCATAAGCAGTTATTACACCTTAAAGCCTGAATTTTGACTTAGAGCTATACCAGTGAAAGTAATTACAAATAAGTTTCAATATGTTTAATCATTCAATAGGTTTGATCAAATGGAACCAGTTTTAATGTATTCATACTTGAGGTGGTCACTTACCTGAATTGAAAGCTGTAAACAGACTCTTCCTTGAAGGGCCTAGAACGGGACAGAACACAAATACTCGCTTTATCGGAAATGCTACGGAAATCTCAAGCTATTTTGCAAATAACAGTGGCTTCATTTTCCATTAACCTCTAAATTTTAGGTTCCAGCTAGCCACTGAGAAAAATCCAAGATATAAACAACTTGATCAAGTACACTTTTTCAAATATAGATAATATAGGAAGTATCTAAATAGTTAATAGTGAGAGTGATACGGATTAGTCATCAAAAACACAGTATCAGTTTTCAAAGGACAAAGCATGGTCTATTTTGTAGTCAAAGACAATTAAAGTTCACTTAAATTTTAATTCATTTATTTATTCTGTATTCTAGTGTCTGAACCCAGGGCCCAGAGATTGGGCGAACACTCCACCACTGAGGTACACTCCAGGCAAGGGGAGGCCTTAGTGCTTCACTTGTATTTTCCCTGTTCTACTGCACACAGGAAACAGGCTACACTTTGTGAAAGAGGGATGCTGGCGTGTGGCCTCCCAAGGGCCTGACTTCTATGCAGCTATGAAGGAAGAGTACACTGGAGATGTTTCTCCAAACTGATGCAGCATAAAATGCAACCAGGAACTTTACAGGTAGATGCTCCGGAGAACTGTAAGCGCCCGCGCTCAACATCAAAGACTCATCAAGTGACTGACCATCTGTAGCTGACTGGTCGGAAGTGCCAGAGTCCGTCTGCGGGAAGAGAAGATCATCTCCCTTTAAGAGTTATGTGGCATCATAAATGGACCTCCACGAGATGCCCAGAGATGCAGCTGTTGGGCTTTCAGGAGATTGGCATGTCCTGTTTTAAAGTCATCAGTGGGGTCTCTAATTCTCTGAAAATCACCTCAGGATCAAAGCTCCACCAACAGAGTTTATTTTTAGATACTGTTGCGGGGAGTATGGGGTTTTAAAAATCATGATTAAAAACCACTGCCATCTTAGCACGGGACGATCTGATGCCTCAGAGCTGTGTGTATGACAAATAAGACCCTAATGGCACAGTAAATAATCATCCCCCAACAGGACTTGCTCCACCCTGCATTTTTGTTTTTCTCCATTAACCCAGTAGAAAGGGGAAAAAAGCAGGCTGGAGAGATGGCTTACTGGTTAAGAGCGCTGACTGCTTTTCTGAAGGTCCTGAGTTCAAATCCCAGCAACCACATGGTGGCTCACAGACTATCTGTAATGAGATCTGAAGCCCTCTTCTGGTGTCTGAAGACAGTGACAGTGTACTCACATACATATTTTTTTTAATATTTTTATTTTCTATATTCTTTGTTTACATTCCAAATGATTTCCCCTTTCCCGGATCCCCACTCCCCATATGTCCCATAAACCTTCTTCTCTCCATCCATTCTCCAATCATCTCCCTCCTTTTTTTTCTCTGTCCTTATATTCCCCTCCAGTGCTAGATCAATCCTTTCCACGATCAGGACCTTCTCCATACTTCTTCATGGGAGTCATTTGTTATGCGATTTGTACCTTGGGTATTCAGGGCTTCTGGGCTAATTAATATCCACTTATCAGAGATTGCATTCCATGTGTATTCTTTTGTGACTGGGGTACCTCACTTTGGATATTTTCCAGATCAAACCATTTGCCTAAAAATTTTGTGAATTCATTGTTTCTAATTGCTGAGTAGTATTCCATTATGTAAATATACCACATTTTCTGTATCCATTCCTCCTTTGAGGGGCATCTGGGTTCTTTCCAGCTTCTGGCTATTATAAATAAGGCTGCTATGAACATAATGAAGCATGTGTTTTTATTGCATGCCGGGGAATCCTTTGGGTATATGCCCAGGAGAGGTATAGCAGGGTCCTCCGGAAGTGTCATGTCCAGTTTTCTGAGGAACCGCCAGACTGATTTCCAAAGTGGTTGTACCAGATGGCTCAGCGGTTAAGAGCACTGACTGCTCTTCTAGAGGTCCTGACTTCAACTCGCACCAACCACATGGTGGCTCACAATATTCTTCCAAGGGCTGCCCGCCCTTCTTCTTCACTCACATACATATAATAAATAAATCTTTGAAAGAGAGAGAGGGGAAGGGAAAGGGAGAGGGAGAGGGAGGGAGAGAGAGAGAAAGAGAGAGAGAAGGGGAGGGAGGGAGGGAGGGAAGGAGGGAGGGAAGAAGGTAGAGGGAGGAGCATCGCTAACTGTAGCCTAGGTCAGCAGCCTCAAGTTACCACATGATCTTTGACACCTATGCCAGCATCCATACATACAAAGAGAGAGAACACAGGGGAAGCTGTGGCAGCTGTTCCAGTTTTCTGATATAAATACCACACTCTTGGCTGTGACAAGGCTACGTGGAAACGCTGCAGGCTCAGTTTACGCTACACACTGCCTGTTCTCTCAGCAGCCACGGTAATTGCAAGGTGAATGCTACAGAAAGGTCAGACAAATGGCTGGGAGCAACGTGGAACAAGAACATGGTCTCGAACAAGGCAAGCAGGTAACAGACATGAACCACGGGCATGGGGGGGGGGGGGGACAGAAGCTGGTTCCTCTCTCTCGTCTGGAGGATCATCCTAGTAGAGCTGAACACTAGCTTTATCTGTTAGTGTCCCTGGACATCTCTGCTCTACCTGCTTTTTTTCTGAGATTTATTTCTTATTTTATGAGGTGGGTGTTTTGCCTCCCGCATGCATGTCTGTGTGCAGGAGTATGCACGTGCACATGCGGTGCCTGTGCAGCCCAACAGAAAGAACATCAAATTCCCTGGATCTAGAGTTACAAATGGTTGTTAGCCACTATATGGGTGCTGGGAATTGAACCTGGTCCTTTGCAAGACCAGTCAGTGTTCTTAATCAGAGTCACCTCTTTAGCCTCTCTACCTGTTGATTTTTACTATTGGGCTTCATCTATCTATAGAATTTGGAGACTCTTGGGGAATGAGAACATCTCATCATTAAAATGTATTTTCTTACTCACGTGGTGTTTAAATATATAATTGTTAAATTGTATCATAAGCCTACTTGTCAAAACTTAACCTCCTAAAAGCCAAGGAGTTTAAAACTACTTCCTTCTAGTCACAGTGAAGGCGATACCTTTTGGAGAAGTCTTGAGCAAGTGTGCATGAACTCTGGGTCCCAAAGGCTTCAGATGTAAGGGTCCTGACCCGTTCTGAAATGGTTGTTTGGGAGGCTTCTCTTCATACTTATTGATAGCAGCATTACCACCTACAACAAATTGAAGAGTACATCTTATTTAGTACATAAATACAACAGCAGTCCCCGATATTTGTCCCAAAGAGACTACAAATTGATAACAATCACCCAGTGTCAAAAACGGCAGAGGCAGTTTCTGGTCCCAAGTGTGCAAAATAAATGTTCTCAGAATGCAAAAGCGAACACACACACACACACAAAACCATTTTGTTCCTGAGCAATTTATGCACATTTCCAGCTTGGCTTTTAACCCAGAGAGATGGGAGATAAATGGCTGCCCATGGGGCTTAACACACATTTCCAGTCCACACACAGGTAAGCAGTCCTCTCAAGGAAGACAATACAGACTGTAAGCAGCCGATGCTAATGAAGTAAAAATACAAAAGCAAGAAAGAAAAAGAAAAACAATCAAAGTACTCAATGGCTTCGAGAATAAAATCTGGTCTCCAGAGAAGCACCCACTCTGTTACAAAGGTACTCAACCTCAAACTAATATATACCCACCTAAGTAATGGAAACCACCCATAATAAAACACAAAATTTCCTAAAAGCACTAAAAGAACCTGACCTGTTTTCTCCAAGACACTGCCAACACCTAATTCCAGGCATCCACTTTTATTCTACCATATAATAAATAAGTCATAATTTCTTTCTGGTATAGAATGTTCCACATGAATTATGTATATGTCACCCTGGTTCAGAGTCATGTCAGCATCCCTGTATCACTTTGATTTCAGTATATGCACTGTGAAGGAAGAGTGTAAATTACCAACTTCAGACATTTCTCTTGCTCACAAATTGTCAAAGTGAACACGAAATGTTTTTCACTAGGCTGAATGACCTCAAGCCCCACCAACAATGCCCATGCACATACACATGCTGTCCTGGTCCTTACCCAGCATCTATGCACTGAGCCATCTGTTAGCTCCCCTATAGCCGGATGATGGTCCTAATATTAGATCAACACAAATCCACCCTGCTGGCCAGCTTCTGCCTAGTTCCTGTCCTGATTTCCAATTCTCACCTAGCTTAGAACTTTGGGGGTAGGGCATTCCAAACTTGGCAGGATGTTAGTGGGCATGGTGGTCTAACATTTGGCATCATATTCTAAAGGACATATGGGAGACAATGACACCAGTCTTTCAATCCAATCCAAGGGAGTCCCTTCTGTTATAACAATTGGATTTCAGACTTGCTTTTCTTGGAGCAAGAAAATTTTTGTTATACTCAGCAGCAAGTTAAATAAGTCACTTGTTCTATTTTTGAAAAATTAAATCCAGTTCAGTTTATGAACAGGATATAAGATTGCCCGTGAGTCTGGATACACACTTCACTTTTCTGAATCTTACTCTCAAAGGACTCTTGCTTATAAAGAACTAGTGAAAGGATTTCTCAAGTATGCAAAGAGACCCCCAGCTGCTGGCCTCATAGAACAGTAGACACTGGCCTAGAAGTGCGGAGGATAGTCCTGGTGCTGTTTGTATTTTGATGCTAATTCCGCTTTCCCTGGAGGGGCTGCGGATGGCCTCAGGTACACAGGTGACTTCTTGTGAACTTTGTCCCCACCTTAACTTGTAAAATAAGGGCTAGAGCTGGTGAGTGGGCAGTGGAAGGGAAGGTGGAGCTCAAAAGCTTAGGGGAGAAGAGAGAGGACAAGAAGGAGAAAGGAGGAAGGAAGCCGATCCCAATTCTGCGTGACTTTAAGTAGCCACAGGTCGATATGAGCCTAATCTAGGTGGGCAGCTTCTATCATCATCAATTGGCTCTGAAATGATTGTGTGGGCGTCTTGAGAATTGAGAATTCATTGATTTATAAATCTGATTGATTACTTATAAGCTTCTAGAGTTTTGATTTACTGGCTTAAGGGATTTGTGACAGCTAGCCACAGAGGGTAGCCGGCTGAGAAGGTAAGAGCGGCCCTGAGGCAGGTGAACTGGAGCTGGGAAGACCACTGACCGGGGTTAGCCAAGAGGCGATGGGACAGATGACAGCGGTGAGCGCGCCATGGCAGAGAGTAGCTGGGCATAGCACAGGATGGAGCCATTTTTTAATATTTCCAAACATGGAAGTCATCTACCTGAGTGATTCTCTCGAGGGCTCATTATGGCGCCAGATTCCATCAACTTCTAAACACACCAGAGTCAATATCCGTATCTCAGGGATAAAAGACACTGGGCTCAGATACAAATATATTTATTTACATTTTTAGACATAATTACATATTTAAGAAATGCGCGTGTTAAGTAGTCATCCTCCATGATTACCCATTGTATGAGCACCCAGCCTTACCAGCTGTAATAAGTTGCACACTTTTATAACCTAACACTTAAGGGTTCTCAGTTTTCTAAGCACATTCCTCCGGGCTGGCACAGTGCTTTCCAATAAACTCCAACTTGAAGATTGAATACTACTATGAGGCGGGAGGCCCGTGAAGTGTTTCTCCTCCCTTCGTCTCAGCTCCTAGCATGATGGCTGGCCAGGGCCCTGCTGATTTCCGTTTCCTCGCCCAGAGCTCTCCTACTACAATCTTCTCTTGCTTATTCTACAACAGATTTTTCTAAAATCCATATTTTCATATCCCCAGGGAATGTTGCAAGTGGAATAAGAAGCAGAGAAGACAGGACGTGGAGAGAGAACACATTGACTGTTTCAGAAAAATCTAAGCAGCAGCAGAAATGTCCCCGCTCCAAAGAGCTTCTGTGTTCGGTCTCAACATTGGATTGTGAACTAGCATGTCTCGACTACATTCTGGCATCTAGTTGAATGAGTTTTTGATTGATTAAACTCCATGTAGCTGCACAGAAATAAAACCCGACTCATTTCTGGAACTCTTTGTAAATCAGCTCAATGCTCTACACTGTGCCTGATCTAAAGTTCAAAAACATTCAACTTTGTAATTACAAGAATGTCTCATATGCCCCACATAGACTAAAAGAGAACAAACAAGGCTAATAGTTATCTGAATATTTCCTCATGAAGCAATCCACTCAGGAGGGTGTGCACGCTAACATGCCCTATAACATGGGGACAGCACTATACACTGCCCACCTCTCTTTTCTCTGCCCATGCCAGATATCACTAGTCAAAAAAAATCTTTTTCTCTGAACCTGGAGGCTGTCTGAGAAAGAATCAATTGGTTCTTGTCAACTGCCTAGTGTTGATAGATATGACCATATTCACTAACCATTTTTGCCACAAGAGAAACGAGACGGAGGATCAAGACAACTCATCCTTCTGCCCACTGAGTTGGGCCAACTCAAGTGCTTTCCTTCCAAAAGATTAGGCATCATCCGGTGATGACGCCTAATAACCGGTAATGCGGTGAAGAAAAGGAGTCAGAGGCACACAGCTGGGAGGATCCTGAACAAAGTCCAGGTGTCCCTTCCTGGGAGTTCATCAGATTTAAGAACTGATGCTAAGATGACTGTCCAACTCGCCGTGAGAAACCAGGACAAGCCCCAGGTGAGTAGTGTCCTTTCCCAGAGATGACTTCCTGTCAGCCAGGCTGCCACCGAGTTGCAGGAGAGGACGGCTCATTTCTTTCTTTAGTCTTTCAGATGGCCTATTGCTGATTGAGAGCAAACAGCTTCGGTCTGCATCTCTGCCATTACCCCACACCATCTGTCTCTCAAAAATAAACATGATTTTGTGGCCAAAGGGAAAGAGGAAGGAAATCTCTAGTCTTCACAGTCCTGCTAATGTGGCGAAACCACTTTCTCAAGACCTGCTTCCAAACTGCACAATGATCTGTCTCGTTTGGTATAGAAAACTACCACACAATCTTTACACTAATATACAAATAGCTTTAACTTTAATTTTTCCTATGCATTCATTAAATAAACATGTTAAATCGTCAGAAAAAAATTGCCACATAAATCTTTTGTTCAACCAACTTATTACTCTGTAACATCGTTTCTAAGGATCCTCCCCCCCCCCCAAATACCAACGACCAGATGCCAATTTCGCAACAGTACTATGCTGTGGAGTTCTTAACAGACACCACTAACAACATAACATCACAAAGCAAAAGGAGGCAAAGGAAGCAAGGGCGGCCCTTCGAAGAAGCTCCAGTGTTGAAGCTAGTCAGAGTCGTGATATGCCAGCTAAAGATTAAGCTATTTCCTAACGTGATCCCTCCCTAACAGCAGCAAGAGGATTTCGGCTCAAAATGACTTTTTTTTTCATATTTTAAGGCAATTAAAAAACACAAACACATTTAATATTTTTATGTGAGTCATATATTAATTGTAACTGAAGACAGCAAAAAAAAATCTGACCCTTCCATTTAAATTCTAAGGAAATATTTCTCTACCTCTGCCAGTCACACATTCAAAACTTAGTATTTAATCAGAAATTAAATCAACAAACAGTCTTTTAATCAGAGATTAAATCAGAAAATGGTCTTTGGCAATAGGATAACAGATAAGCTGCATGATAATTTGTTTAAGCCCCCAGACCCAGAAAACACACAATAAAATTTGTTCCCAACAGATCCATTCACATCATACATATATAAAACCACGAAACACCACAGTCAACATAAATTACAAGCAACAACAATGCTAATAACCAAGAGGTCCTAAAAAAATCAATTTATTTAATACGAATTTAAGCATGCTTAGAAAGCAAAGAATCAAATGAGAAACCGTCAACCTACTTCTTTTCCTATTAAGCGTGGCTAACAAAGGAATTATACAAAGGCTGTAGGATCCCACGACCAGCAGTGCCAATAAGGTAGCATCGTACTGCCTTTCTGAGCCGGCCGGGGGTGTGAGTGTAGAATTGATAAAGATCTTTGAAGAAATACCAGTTTCTGTACAACTGCGAAATCCTCCTGGTATAGTCATTTAAAAAGGAACAAAGCAAGCTTAGGCAGGAGTCACTGCAGCCATGTTCCCGCTCACACCCCTCATGCCTGCTCCCAGTCAATTAGAATGGGGAGGGGGGAACTGTAAGCCGCCACGCACTACACGGAACAGACTAAACCAGCTGCAAATCGGACTAAGAAAGAGACTCACTGATGTGCAGGCTTCATCTGTAAGGGGGACACGCGGCCACTAGACCGGCTCTGTGGGCGCACGGCAAACCCTTTTGTTAACAGACAAAAAGAAAGGACAAAAGCCTTTCGAACCCTCCTTGCCAGGGTCAGGCAGGCTAGTCGGGCAGTGGCCAGATCAACATGGCTGCTCCATAGAAAACCCGGGGTGTGATATTAGGGAACGTGTCTGCTCCAAGCGTCACAAACTCCATCCTTATGGCTTTCAGGGTTTGCTGGTTTCTCTCTGGGTGGTTTTGAGGTTTTTTGCTTTTTTGGTTTTTTTTTTTGTTTTTAATTTACACAGTTGGACAAAGAAATGTAGATGGAAGATGAATTCAGAATAACAAATGCCAGTCATATTTTCAGATTCCCAGAGAATTACCCTCTTTAAATTCCCCACCCCTTTAAATTTCAAACAATACATATGAAAATAATAATCCTCTTTAAATTTAAGTAACATAGCCTTGTCAAGTGCCACTATGCAGCTACTGATGTGCCTCTGAGACCAGCAGCCGCCGCGTTCAGTGACCTGTGTGAAATGAAAGTCCTTTGTCATTAACTTAATGCCTATTGTCTATAATCCATTCTGTCACTTACTTGCTGCGAGAGGTTGAACCAGTAAAAGTCTCTGAGCCTCAGCTAAGTCTCTTCAAAGTCCAAGGTAGTAACCAAGGTATTGGGGCGGAGACAGCGAGGTGGTGGACAGTGTACACGTATGGTAGCCCTGATGCCATTCTGCACCCAGAGGGTTTGACGACTCTGGCCCCATTTCCCACAAAAACAAAAAACCAAAAACAAACAAAAACCAAACAAAACAAAATACCGTGGATTTCTTGTTAAAGCAAATAGCTTGCATCTCCAACTCTTCCTCACAAATGTACACTGTATCTTTCTCCTCACCTACCATATGATGATCCCGGGGACAGCAGGCCCTCCAAAGTTGTTTGTCTGAACCCATCCCTGGATTATTTTGTGAGGAAATTTAAAGAGAAAACACACCAACAAAACAAAACAAAAAACGCTTTTCTGAACACATCTTTTGAATAAAAGGGAACTGGGGAGAGCTTAGCTTCTTTGCCCACTTGACATATAGAAAACAGAATTGGCAAAAACTTTCAGAGTATTTTCAGAGTTTAAATTATTTATGACTATAATTTGTCCACACCCTGTATCTGGCATCTCAAGTAAAAGATTACAAAGCACCTCCACAAGACACTCTTTTGAAAACAAAACCAAACAAAACGGCACTGATGGGTCTCCTGGTCTCCAGCTGGATTACAAGTTCCTCAGCTACTATTCTTTTCCAACAGCCCCACAAACATGTCAGCAAACAATGTACTTTAGGCTCCTTTATACAGCAGGTGCCATTCCTACATAATCATGTCAGGGTCCCCTGGACGTTCATCCAAAGAAATCTATTCCTAAAAAACTTGTTTCCCTGGCAAACTTTCTGAGTAATTATAAAGAAGCAATGTGGAAAACTCCCACTAAAATATAGAGGTAAAATTAATTATCTGTGGACCATTGGCTTTGCCTATGACTACTGCCTCAACAACCCACAAAATGTGACAATCGTCTGACTTACAGTCACTGCTGTAGAGGCTCAGATCGCCGTGGGTGCTGGCCACTGACTGGGTGCTTCCTGCCCTGCATATCAAGGATGCTTTGGACAGAGGAAGTGGTCTAAGCAAATTCATCCAAGAAGGCTGTGCAGCTTTCAAGCACAGAGGCTTTCCTTGGGATTAAGAAAAAAAGTTTCTACCCTCTGAAAACTTGCACTTTAAGCTGGTCCACTCAAACTTCTTTGCTGTCTACTGAGTCGGAATGCAAAATTAATGCTCAGCACCGTGGTACTTCAGATGAGAGACAGGAGCTGCACACACGCTTACTTGTTCTGAATAATTCAGAAGCGGAAGAGCAGAAACGGTGAACCAATTAGGCTACAAGAGGTGTGGCTATAAACCCTGGAGCCTGAAGTAATTAACTCACACATCTTCTCTGATGTGCAAGAAGGATCAGGGGAAAAAATCATTTAAGAATGAAGCCTTTGGTAAAGTCAGGATCAGAGCAGAAACAATCTGATGCTATCCACCTTTCATTTTAACATTAAAATAAGCAGATTTCTCCAGGAGCACCTGACGTGGCCGTATTTAAAAAGAAATAAGTGAAAAATTTAAAAGCCCTCTGAACAAAATCCTGGTTGGGAGAAATCTTCCATTAAATAAAAAGGCTTGAAGCTGAACAGCAGGTGGCGCTGCGCTTACTATTTCCCCCCTATCCACACCCCCCCCCCCCCATTCCTCTTTCATTTTTACAGTTTATTTGCCAAACTTAAAGTGAGGAATGCTTTTCACTCAAATTTCTAACACTGTGTTGCTGGGAAAAAAGGCTTCCATGTGTCTATGTTTCTTAACCTCTGATGTCTTAGGAACACAACTGGATGCTCACACTTAGTGCCTAAAGGTGTACTTGCCAAGAAATTTTTTGGTCAGAACTCTTCAAATGTGCTCTCCCTCTCCTGAGAAGTATATTTGATGCGCTTTATGCTCTCCTCAAGGACTTACTTGAGACTGAACATCAAATTCTCAAGCTCAACCCCATCCTCCTCCTCAATACCAGATCCACTCATACTTAATTCCTTCCTGTGTTTCAGCTTGGGCTTATCCATGCTTTTAGGCAATCTTCAAACGGCTGAGATCACGCTTTCTCTATACATCCTGATGCCGAGTGTCTCCATGCCATCTACGCTGGTAGCACCACAGCCTTAAAGTGCATCAAGGGTTGGAAAGATCTTTGACGAAAATGATGGCGCCATATTTTACCAATAGCATATAAATAAGGGGATGGTGGCAAAATGTTACGTTCCCTGGTTTGTCCCAGCACGTGACAGAGGACTCGCCTGGCATGCATGAGGCCTGGGGTTCAATGCCAGGTACCTTTAAAAAAATTCTATTAAGCCTAAGCTAAGCTGTTAAGAATTATGGCTTCTCCACAAGCCACGCCTGCTGTCCCGGCTTTCGCTCACACTGCTTGCTTCGTGACCACGTTCTGGCGAAGTCGCTAAGAGAGCAGAAGCAACCCGAGTTCAACTCTGTCCCTTGGACGTTACAAAGCAAGTAGTAGAGTGAGCTGCAACAGGCGTCAGCTGAAATCAGTTTTCTTTCCATGCCAGGAGTAAATGACTTAATTCTGTTAATACACTCTCCACCTCTCCATCTCCACCTAGACACTCAATCTCCATCTCTCCATCTCCACCTAGACACTCAATCTCCATCTCTCCACCTAGACACTCAATCTCCATCTCTCCACCTAGACACTCAATCGCTCATTTTACAAGGCAATTTGACTCTTAAAAGTCTATCAATTAAATTTTATCAATTTTATTTATAAAATTCCTTGTTAACAGTTGCAGCAAGGGTTGCACATTCAAACACCAATTCCACTTCCGTTTCCTGCGCCAATCATTTTCACTGGCTTTAAGCGGAATGGAAAGGGGGTATGGCTCAGCGGTTAAGAGCACTGCCTGCTCTTCTGAAGGTCCAGAGTTCAAAGCCTAGCAACCACATGAGATCTGATGCCCTCTTCTGGTGGGTCTGAAGACAGCCACAGTGTACTCATATACAATAAAAAAAAAAAAAGAGGAATGGAAAAGATATTTAGAATACAAATTTATCAAACTGCTACCCAGACGGCAAAAAAAAAAAAAAAGAAAACCCAGGACTGCCTCTGGAAGAGCACTATAGCACTAAAGACTTACAGACCTTTCCTAGTGTGTCTCCGGTGACCTGCCCAAACGCACACTTGTGCATGCTCAGTTGCCATCCCCTTCCCTGCCCCTGCCCCAGCCCACGTCCCTTAGGAAGGTTCCAAGGAAACTCTTAACTGATATCTATTTCACCAAAAAGCTTAACTGGACTCAAGTAATCCTCCTGCATCAGCCTCCAGGGCAAAAACAGACACTTGCCTCAACACCCAGGGTTCCGGTATGTGTGTGTTCGCTCTGCATGCACAAAGAGGTCAACAGTGATCTTATTCCTTAGGACTACTCGCCTAGATTTTTCTTTTCTTTTTTCTTTTTTTTTTTCTTTTTTTGTTTTTGGAGACAGGGTCCTCCCCTGGCCTGGAGCTTGTCAATTAGGCTAGGCTGATGGATCAGTGCGTCCAAGGGTATTACCCGTCTCTGCTTCCCTGGCCTGGCCTGGCCTCCCTCTCTCTCTCTCGCTCTGTGTGTGTGTATATGGTTATGGGTTATGAGGTATTAAACACAGGTCCTGATGCTTGCATGACAAATACCAACTGAGGTATCTCACCCCCCCCCCCACACACACACACACTACACTTTTAATGCTGAGACTACTACTAGTAATTACTAGTTATGTTTTCATGTCGCGAAAGCAACTTAGATGAGTAAACCGCTTTCTTGGGCCATGTGTCTGACTGGGGCAGTGACTCTGATACCTAACCATCATCCCTCTGCTGTGCCTTAGAAAAGCAGCTTCCTGGGTAGTGATTCTGATGTCTCCATCATTTCTCTGCTGTGCCATGGGAAAGCAGCTTCCCAGTTAAAGAAAGAACTAGAGACTGAGGTAGCCAAGTTCCAGTCTGAGCCTGAGCTGCTAGGAGAAGTCGTCCACACAGAAGCCGTGAATGTCTAGCAGGCAAGTTCACCAAGCCTCCCACCATTTCCCTTGGTGCTAAGTGCAAGCTGAGGTGGTTATGTAGATAAACTGCACGTAAATCATGGACACTGCAGAAAGGCCCTGGGTAACACTGAGGAAAATGGGAGCCGCACTGCCGGAGCACCAAACATTTTACAATTTTACATCAAAATCACTATATTCTAAGTAACTCACAAAAACAGCTGGTTTAAGGTGGTAGGTCACTCAAGTATTTGGCTAGTCCCAAACACTATATACCCCCTGCATACATTCAGAAACAATGGCGCTCCACTCCGGGGTTTTCACTTTCACTACCAGTTATGTTTATGAATGGGTCCACTATAAAAACAGAGAAAGAAAAAAATAAAACTGGGAAAAATTGCTTTATGTTCTCTGACAAGTTTTTTTTTAAAGATTTATTTATGCTGGGCAGTGGTGGGCGCACACGCCTTTAATCCCAGTACTTGGGAGGCAGACACAGGCAGATTTCTGAGTTCAAGGCCAGCCTGGTCTATAGAGTGAATTCCAGGACAGCCAGGTCTACACAGAGAAGCCCTTTCTTGAAAAACAAACAAACAAACAAAAGATTTATTTATTTATTGTTATATGTAAGCACACTGTAGCTGTCTTCAGATACACCAGAAGAGGGGTTTGATCTCATTACGAGATGGTTGTGAGGCATCATGTGGTTGCTGGGATTTGAACCCAGGACCTTTGGAAGAGCAGTCAGTGCTCTTACCGGCTGAGCCATCTCTCCAGCCCCTGAGGAGTGTTCTTTCACCTGTGTCACGATCATCCTCACCACCTAAGGCCTCCTCTCTAAATGCTATGCTATATACACGCTTACGCTATTTCCATATACATGTGAATACACTGTAGGCTGGGATCTGCACATGAGGGAGACATGTGATTCTTATCTGAGTTTGGGCGACCTCAGCATACTTTGTAACTATTTTTCTTGAAGCTTCAAGATTTCACTTTTCTTTACAGCTGGATAATATTCTATATTACCACATTTTCATTATCTGTTGAGAGCCATATCTAGGTTGGTGTACCACCCTTGTTGTTGTGAATACGGCAGCAAGACAGCATGGTCTCTCTAGTAGAGCGTGGAATTCTCCCAGGATGGGCCCAGAAGTGGAATAGCTGGGACACTGGGTAGCTCTACTTTATTTTTACAAACTTCCAAACTGATTTCCAGATAATGTATTGATCTGTACTCCCACCAGAAATGAGTGGCAATTTCTCCGAATCCCCACCACCACTTATCCGGTTTCTTCATGACCCCCACTCTGCCTGGAATAAGGTTGATTCTCAACGTAGTCTTAATTTACATTTTTTCCTGAAGACTAGGAATATTGAATACTTAAAATATAGTCTTTGGTGTCTATTCTAAGAAGCGTTCATTTTGTCAGATTAGCAGTATTTTTTCCCCAGTTAGAGATAAGCTTCCTGCCTGAAGTGTGGGTGGTAACGATAGTCTCCTGTTTTGGGAGCTCTTTGGCCCACAGTTGATGGCTTCTTTTGCACAAACTTTCTAATTTCAGGAGATCCCGCTTGTTGCTCCTCGGACCTCGTTCCTGCGTTGCCGAGCTCTGTTCGGAGATGTGCTGCCACATCTGTCTTCGGGAACATTCGCTGCCTTTCTCCTGCAGCTTCACTTTATGAATTAAGAGCTTTTGATCTACTTGGAGTTGATTTCCGTCCAGGCTGGGTGATACGGATCTAATGTCTCTCCTCTGCACGTCCTTTTGTTGAAAAGGCCTCTTTCCACAGCTTGGTGTTCGGCTCTCCACCCTCCTTGCCTATTTACACATCTTCTCTTCTACCCCATTGCTTTAAGGGCGAATTCTCATACCCAGCTGTCTTTGTCATTCTATCTCCGCTTTATAATTTGAGGTTAAGAATCACGACACCTCCAGCCATGTTGACTCCTTTGGACTGCTTTGGTTATTCGCCATCTTTTTTTCTTTAGTTCAATATGAATTATGACTGTTTAATTCTTAATCTGTGAAATGACACTAGAATTTTGATGGCTGTTTCTATACATATGTAGACTCATTTTGTAATTATAACCATTTTCACAATATCAAGTTCAAGAGCATGAAAAAAGAAAAAAATCACACATTCTATAAATGTTAATAAATTTTATAATGAAACAGTCGCAGGAAAACCTATTGCAGTATTATGGGACGATCGTGGGGCATGACGAGATGGGGTATACTGCAAAAGGAAAATGCAGCGGTGAGACATCTCCATTCGCTCTTCATTACTACTGTTGAACCATTTATTGGTATGGATTTTCCCTGGATGTCGAGCACAGTTAACAACAAAAAGTCATCAACGCTGAAGTCAACGGGGCCACATTCAAACACGCGACACCCAGTACAAAGTGGATCCAGAAACCGGACGGACGAGGTAGATTCCAGAGTCCATCTGCCAGCAGGAGCTGGTTGTCCACCCTTCTGATTTCACTAAAGGACACTAAGTCAATGCCTCCATTCACAGCTTGTATGTGATTATTATGAAGGCAGCCTCTTTACTACTGGGAAATCGAGATTTCCTAATAGGTTTCCAAGCCTTGAAATGAAAGCCAAAGAATGCACCTCCCAACGGCCCCCCTTTGTCCTCCACTTCTGTGAAATACTTTAGTCTCCGAGAGAAAGCCCCAGGGCCTAAGGTGCATTGCCAGTCTCCCAGCGCTGACCCAGCCTGGAAAGGCCTGGGAAAAGCTGGGTGAGCACACACTGCAAGAGAAGGAAGGACAGAATCCCCAGAGCCACAAACCATCTACCAGCCCAAGTGGTTTCCCATCTCTGAACTATCGACCAGTCACCAACAGAGACTTAACACAGCATGGGAGACGGTTCAGCATCGGAAAGCATGTCTCAGTTCATATTTGATAAAATGAGTTGGGGCTGGAAAGGTGGCTCAGTGGTTAAGAGCACTGGCTGCTTGCTATTCCAGAGGTTCTGAGTTCAAATCCCAGCAACCGCATGGTGGCTCACAACCCATGACATGGTATCTGGTACTCTGGAGCGTCCATTCTTAGTGGGAACACAGATGACAGGGTAAAGCAAAGAATAATGATGTTGAAGATGCAGGGATTTCACAGCTGGGAGAGAGAGACCACTAAATGCCAGATGGGAACTGTAAACCTGAATTTTGGTAGTGGATATATAGTGGAGAGATGGAGAGAGGCATGGAAGGCGGTCAATATTTGAATCAGAATTTGATTGCATGGTGGAAGGCAGGCCTGCCCAAAGGGAAGGGCAGAGATGAGGAGCACAGATTAGGAACAGGCATATGCCTGAGCAAAGGGTACGGGAATTTTCTCTAGACTATGAGGAGGTGACTGAGGTCACTTGGTAACACTTAAACATTAATAAGGCAGGCAATCAGCAGGGACACTCAGGAAGACAAAGTGCCAAATGAAGAAGTGGGGTTCATTTACAGCTGTGGTTATAATGTCAGATACATGCAACGACATAAAAAACCTTTGTAGTCATTATCTACAGTAACTAGGAATTAGAAAATTAAAGTAAAACCCAAAGCAATAACAAATATCAAGTTATAATAGAAATAAATTACATATTCTCAAAATGACGGCTGTATATCCAATTGCAATTAACTCTAATGGGTCAAATGCTTTCATTAACAATGTACATCTACTAAATTAGTTTCACTGGAGAGTACTGTAATATTAAATGTCCTTCAAATAAAACTAATAGACTGCTTATAAATACAAACTAAGTAAGAGCTTTTGTGTATGTCAGGAAATTTTTTTAATTTTTAAGATTTGTTTCTTTTAGCAACAGAAGTTATACACATGAACAAATGTATACATATACCCTGTCCCTCCCAAATTCACCCAAAGATAGATTTGACTGTGAATACATGCTAACTTTCCCCCAAATCAACATTATAATTAATGCAATTTTAACTCGATCTATCTTTTAAAATGGTGTTGAGAAAGAAATACCTTTTTAAATTTTAATCATTAAGATCCAAATAGCAGGGTGTGGAGAAAGAGGAACATTCCTCCACTGCTGGTGGGGTTGCAAATTGGTACAACCACTCTGGAAAGCAGTCTGGCGATTCCTCCGAAAACTGGGCACCTCACTTCCAGAAGATCCTGCTATACCACTCCTGGGCATATACCCAGAAGACTCCCCACCATGTAATAAGGATACATGCTCTACTATGTTCATAGCAGCCCTATTTATAATTGCCAGATGCTGGAAAGAACCCAGGTATCCCTCAACAGAAGAGTAGATGCAAAAAATGTGGTATATCTACACAATGGAGTACTATTCAGCCATTAGAAACAATGAATTCATGAAATTCTTAGGCAAATGGATGGAGCTAGAGAATATCATACTAAGTGAGGTAACCCAGACTCAAAAGGTGAATCATGGTATGCACTCACTAATAAGTGGATATTAACCTAGAAAATTGGAATACCCAAAACATAATCCACACATCAAATGAGGTACAAGAAGAAAGGAGGAGTGGCCCCTGGTTCTGGAAAGACTCAGTGAAACAGTATTCGGCAAAACCAGAACGGGGAAGTGGGAAGGGGTGGGTGGGAGGACAGGGGAAGAGAAGGGGGCTTACGGGACTTTCGGGGAGTGGGGGGTCTAGAAAAGGGAAATCATTTGAAATGTAAATAAATTATATCGAATAAAAAAAATAAAAATAAAAATAACTAACAACAAAAAAAAAAGATCCAAATAGCTTAAAGAATTCTGGAAGGGGAAAAAAATGAGAAGACCATGACTCAACTGCAAAATATCCAAGCAATTAATTTTAAAAATAGGTCAAGGAGTTAGAAGCATCTCCAAAGAAGATACACCGGTGGTCAGTAGGCATGCACCAAGACAAAAGCTGTTCAGCATCCCTGCCCACTGGGGAGATGCAAAGCCAATTATTCGAGACCAACCACCTCACACCCACTGGGATGACCAGGATAAAACACCAAACGCTGGTGAGCATAGAGAGCTGTTACGTTTGTGATACGAACTAGGGAGAGGCCACTGTGCACAGCAACATGAGAGATCCTCAAACCCTTAAATCTATTCACCATATCATCCTGCAAGCCCAGGTCTAGAGGTACGCCCAGAAGAGGGGGAAGCAGGAGATTTAACACATGTAGACACCACGCTAACAGGGCAATAGTCACAGCAACCAAAGGCGGAAGCCACCAAAGTATTCATGGGCGGATGAATCAAGCACTGTGTCTGTAGACAGACACATGAGGGATTAGCATTCAGCCTTAGAAGGTGAGGAAATGTTGACATGGACACAATGTGAATTAGGTTGATGACATGATGCTAAGCCTCATTAAGTCAATCACAAAGGAAAATCATCTTGAAATCTGTCTTCTGTGAGCTTCATGGCACATGTGAATTCATAGGGACAGAAAGGATCTGGACAATTGCCAAAGGGCGGGGTGGGGGAGGGGGGAGGGAGACTTCGGAATTCAGGTTTAAATTTTTAATGGACTAATTAGAGCAGGCAAATGTTTGAGAAACGGGAAGGACGGCTCCACAACAGCAGGAACGCACTCAGCACTACAGGATCGAGCTACCCAGAACATTCTCGTCACTAAAACCAGAGCTTTCTGTCGTCATTGATACACAGCTACACAGACAGATGAATAAATTTGTAGACAAATATCAGAAGGAAAAATTCAGGACAGAATAAGGGAGGGGATTTCAATGAAAAAGATAACCATTTGTATTGAGATTTTTATACAAATTAAAGATTGAACAGTACCATGACATGTGGCTATAAGACACTTTCTAGAATCCAACAGCTCAGTTTAAGTCCATCTCCACTACATGGTGGGGTGGCTGGTTACTTAACCTCTCTGGGCTTCTTCCTCCTTGTGTCTGAGGATGATTACAGTTGCATCATTTCACAGGGCCCCTCATGCCAAACAAATGTCTTAGAAATGTGACTGGCAAAGAGCGGCAGGCGACTCCTAGCTCCTTGCTCTGACTGGTCACCAACATATGTTGGATAAAAAAAAAGTAAAATATCTTACTTTCCTGTGTACAGTCTCATTATATATAGAAATAAGAAAAGAAAAGCAAACTTTTGACAATGTAAAAAAAGAAATAATGATCACTAGCTACAAAATTAACAGTCATGTAGTAGAAAAGGGACTAATGGTGCCAGCTGAAATCATTTGCCCCAAAACACAAATAAACAAAAACCCTAATGGGTAAGCAAAGTCAATACAACATTTTAAGGTTGTGCTCCTGTCTCTAATGCCCTTTTTGGCTATCCAGATGCCATTTTTACTCTCTATACTCCCAGTACTCCCACAGAGAAAAAAATTAAAGCTAAATCCTTGCTTCCTGACCTCTTCTGATGTAAGGAGTGAACATCATCTCTGGTTGGGGCCAAGAAGATCTGAGAAGAATGCTGTGGAGAACTATGTTTCCTCCCCGGGAAACACAGCCAGGCATGTGAAGACAGAGCCACCACCCTACGATGCTGCCCTTGGCTTCCAGCCTTTGAGAACAGTAGTAAGAGTTTGCGGTGGGTGGAACTTTTGGCGACCATGTTTTAACTGATTTTTTTGTCATTGCGACAATAGGCTGAGCAGGAAGGGTGGACAGACAATAAAGCAGGAGGGGATATTATTTAATCGCCAAATGAGGAATGGCCTTCCTCCAGGCCTCCTTCAAATTAGATGTGCAGCCTTGTGTTTTAAGGCAATTGCCACCTGCTTCAAACTGGTCTTACTGTCCCTGCTAACTTGTCTGTAGTGTTTGATGCAGGTAACCGATTCTCTGTTGTCTCTCCTGACTGGCTTCCCTCGGCTATCTCTGGCTGTCCCTTGTTGACCCTTCTTTAGGATTTCTCCTCATCTTCTACTTTAAGATCGGAAGTTCCAGACAGGTGCCCCTGGCCCCCTTTCCACACATCGTGTCTTGGTGTCCTCAGGACCCACAGGCTGCTGAATCTGAAATTGTTATCCCTAGCCCGAACTCCTCTAGACTGCACATTGGCAGGTACTACTACTCCATACCTGTCTTATGATCTACTCAACTTAGCTCTATAACGGAGCTCCTGACCCCCACCCCCCTTCATCCCTTCTCCCTCGGTTAAAAGGCACCACTCCCCTGTTCCTCATCCCTCGTTCAACGCCATCAGCTCTCCTTCTAATATCCACGTATCGGCACACAGCCAGAACCAGCCGCAATCCTGGTGTGCTAAAAGATCACCACCTGCTGCAGGGGCACCAGTACCACTTCCTCTCCAGTTCCCAACCTCACTTGCATTCAGTCTATTCTCAACACAGTGGTCCTGTAAACACTTAAGTCGCTCAGGCTCAAAGACAACATCCGGATGAACGTTTAAGACTACATCTAAACGAGCTCTGCGTTCCTCTGCCTTCTCGGTTTCTTGTTCCTACTTGTGCCCTCGATTGATTCCTAGAGCACAGTTGCCAGAGGCCTCCTGTTCACTCACATTTTCATCTGTTATTCAGAGGGCTGGCTGGCGCTTTCAAGCCAGGACTCCCAACCCCCTCCCTACTACACTAAAATTTCATGCACATACATACCTGTTCTCATGCACAAACATGCACATGCTCACACATGTTCTCTGTCTCTGTCTCTCTCTGTCTCTCTCTCTCTGTCTCTCTCTCTCTGTCTCTCTCTCTCTGTCTCTCTCTCTGTCTCTCTCTCTCTCTGTCTCTCTCTCTCTCTGTCTCTCTCTCTCTCTGTCTCTCTCTCTCTCTGTCTCTCTCTCTCTCTGTCTCTCTCTCTCTCTGTCTCTCTCTCTCTCTGTCTCTCTCTCTCTCTGTCTCTCTCTCTCTCTCTCTCTCTCTGTCTCTCTCTCTCTCTGTCTCTCTCTCTCTCTCTCTCTCTCTCTCTCTCTCTGTCTCTCTCTCTGTCTCTCTCTCTGTCTCTCTCTCTGTCTCTCTCTCTGTCTCTCTCTCTGTCTCTCTCTCTCTGTCTCTCTCTCTCTGTCTCTCTCTCTCTGTCTCTCTCTCTCTGTCTCTCTCTGTCTCTCTCTCTGTCTCTCTCTCTGTCTCTGTCTCTCTCTCTGTCTCTCTCTCTCTGTCTCTCTCTCTCTGTCTCTCTCTCTCTGTCTCTCTCTCTCTGTCTCTCTCTCTCTGTCTCTCTCTCTCTGTCTCTCTCTCTCTGTCTCTCTCTCTCTGTCTCTCTCTCTCTGTCTCTCTCTCTCTGTCTCTCTCTCTCTGTCTCTCTCTCTCTGTCTCTCTCTCTGTCTCTCTCTCTGTCTCTCTCTCTGTCTGTCTCTCTGTCTGTCTCTGTCTGTCTGTCTCTGTCTGTCTCTGTCTGTCTCTGTCTGTCTCTGTCTGTCTGTCTCTGTCTGTCTGTCTCTGTCTGTCTGTCTGTCTGTCTGTCTCTCTCTGTCTCTGTCTGTCTGTCTGTCTCTCTCTGTCTCTCTCTCTCTGTCTCTCTCTGTCTCTCTCTCTCTGTCTCTCTCTGTCTCTCTCTGTCTCTCTCTGTCTCTCTCTGTCTCTCTCTGTCTCTCTCTGTCTCTCTCTGTCTCTCTCTGTCTCTCTCTCTCTCACCTCTGATATCTCCACTTGTCTCTTTTAGCAGTTTTTCTATCGTCTTAGATTATCAATACCCAACATACTTGATACATTATTCATATACAGCCACGTTACACAACAGGACAGAATATTCAGGGCCTGTTTTGGTCCTGTATTGTATTCACTGTTGTTCTCTAGCACATAAGTGAATCTACATGTACTCAGTAAATATTTAAATACCAAAGTTATAGGCCAATTAAAATACCATTTTACACCCTTCCTAAAGATGAATCTCTGGAAAGAACTCAGAAACAACAAAATATTGGCAAGATCTTCGGAAAAAATTCTTCTGTCATCAGAGGTGCTGCATGGACTTGCATGCTTTTTCTGAATGGCAGCTCAATAAAGTGTACCCAAAGCGTTAACAATGTCCACACCCTTTGAGTCCACCCAGAGGAATGTATCCAGAAATGTCTGACCAGAGTAGGTATGCCTGTACAAAGTTCTTCTGTGTAGGGCTGTTTAATGGAGCAGAGTGGGGGAAGAGCTGGAAACCTCCCTAAATGGTCAAAAAGAGCCTAAAGGCGTAGAACACAGCTGCTACTGATTGAACTTGTCTTCTGGAACATGTGTTAAAAAGAAACCAATGCTGCAGTGTTGGGAGGTGGGGCCTCATGAGGAGATGGGGCTGGGAGAACTCTGGACTCAATAATGCAGTAGCTCTCGACCTCCCTAATGTTGTGACCCTTTGATACAGTTCCTCATGTTGTGGTGACCGCCCCCAACCATAAAATTATTTCACTGCTACTTCACAACTGTAAATTATGCTACTGTGATGAATGGTAATGTAAATATCTGATATGAATCGTAATGCGGGATATCCGATATGCAACCCCCAAAAGGGGTCACACCCCACAGGTTGAAATTTGCTGTTCTGCAGTGCTTGGTGACTGGGACAGCAGGCTCTTTCTCCCACAATCCATCGCTCTGTGTCTTTTGCATGGGATAACACCAGCACCATATTCTTGGACTCCCCGTCCTCAGACTGCATGCCAAATTGATTTCTATTGTTTACAAATTACACAGCCTGTGGTATTCTTTTCTACCGTACCACACACTAGTACCATACTACAGACAGACAAACAGCACATGCAGAAAATGTACTTGTTGAAAACCGAGGTACTAATACAATTTAGAAATTTTAAACATGGGGCTGGAGAAATGGATCCTCGGTTAAGAGCACGGGGCTGCTTTTCCACGTGGTGGCTCACAACCATCTACAGTGGGACGCAGTGTACATGCAGCTAGAGTATTCAAATATATAAAATATGTAAGTAAATAAATCTTTAAACAGTAGGTATATCAGGTACCTTGAAAACACAAAGTGCCATCAATTAATTAGGTGACTGCCGATCCTTCAGAATGAATTTCTGTAAGTAGATGGTAGATACACTACCCCTGTAAATAGCTCTAAACAACGTATGGAATACTAGCCATCTACCCAGACAGCAGAGGTTATTATTAGTGGTAGGAAGCTAAAAGAGTTTCTTTTGCCCCTCCTGACTTTTCGTGCAAACCACCACCCACCTTTACAACAACCTACTAAAAATAGGGAGAAAAGAAAACTGAAACTACCTGGAGTTCAAAGCATTAAGGAAGTCAAACCAGGTAGGTTAGCTTTGCTGGAACGTTCCCCCTATGCATGTTCTTTATTACGGACCTGGCTTCTGTGTGTCCCCACGTCTCCATCTGACTGCCACACCACCAGTCCACAGACACCAGAGCACTCACTGACCACCCCCTTCCGCTGTATTTCCAGCCTCTCTGCCCTGACCTTGTCCTCAACCTTTACATTCTCATCTATCTAGTCTTCAACTCCATGTTCGGCCTCATTTTTATTTCTGGGTTTTGTTTGTTTGCTAGGTTTGACTTTTGAGGTGGTGCCTCTGTAGCTCAGACTTAGGGCAAACTCCCTGTCTCTACCTACCAAGGGCTTCAGTTACAGGCACAGATCACCACACCTACCCTACTGGTGGTTTTAAGCATCAGAAAGCATCAGCATCAATTAAGACTGACCTTTAACCCAAGTAAGGATGCGAGCCAATGTCTCAATCCCCACATTGTTATTTGTACAAGTGCTGCTAGTTAATTTTTTTTTTTCTGTTAGAAGAACAAATGAAATGAAAAGAACCCCTTACCTCCCCCACTCAGCTGTTACGGTGTCCACCCACTACTCTCTAAGTTTGGATTATGACATATGACCAGTCACTGTTCAACCAGATGTTAACTAGCTACCTTCCAGAACACAAGGTTTCAGCTCTTCTCTATGCTTATATACTGCCAAATGTGAATTCAGATTCAGCCACAATAATGCTCTCCTAGTAGGCAGGGCATAAGAAACTACCCTTGGTGTTACCACCACCGCTTGCTTAGATTCAAGGGTAAGCTGACATCACGAAGCTACAGCAGCACCGGTGAGTCACAACACAAACACTCCCAGTCCCAAGAGGGGTAATTTGACGATGAACAAGAACATCCACAAAGCAACTTTCTCACGATGACTTGAATCTCACAGAAGCTTGATGTTGACGGTGGTGCTGTCGGTACCTGTCTCTGCGAGTACTTTCACAAGGATCGGCTGTTTTGGAGTGGGGATTAAGCAAAAATAACTCCCTTAGTCATGGGCCTGGGAACCCGAGAGAACATTCAAAATTCAGAGTGTAATTAAAAAAATACTTGGGGGGGGGGAGGGGGGCGTGAGTACATCCTTTACCAGCTTTCCAGAAAAAGATGGACAGGGTCTTTTCTTTCTTCATTCTATGTTCACAGGGAAACTTATTTAGCATCTGGCACTTACACTGAGAATCCAGAAAGGAATGGAAGAAGAGACTGGGATGGGGCTCAGTAGGACAACCATTCCATTAGCCTACACAACTTCTTGGAGACAAACCCACAACCACCAAAGATAGCTTCCAGGCTCATTAGAAGCCACGTTCACAACAGCCCGCCCTTGAACAGGTAGCTTACTGAGACTTCGACATTGATCACCATCCTGAGTTTATTTCCTTTCCTAGGGTTACAAAAAAATGAATGAGTCAATTAAAATCTCTGGAAACTCTTGGGGTGAATCATCTCTGCCTGTCAGAGTGAGCTGGGAAGATGGAGCAAAGCTATGCCCTTCACTTCCACTCTTGTAACCAATACTTAGTCTCGATAATTTAATATCCGCACACCTCTCCATCCCCTGTATCTCAAAGATAAACTCTCCCATGGGCCACCCCACTGTGACTCTTTTGGTTTTTTTTTTTTTTTTTTTTTTTTTGGATTTGGTTTTTTCGAGACAGGGTTTCTCTGTATAGCCCTGGTTGTCCTGGAACTCACTCTGTAGACCAGGCTGGCCTCAAACTCAGAAATCCGCCTGCCTCTGCCTCCCAGCATGCTGGGATTACAGGTGTGCGCCACCACCGCTCGGCTCCACTGTGACTCTTTCAGTGCCTGGCCACTGCTCTCCAGCCTCGGTGTCTCCTTCCCCACAGGCTTGCTTAACCTCTGTATGTTTGCATCATCTTAAGTCAGAAACATGCATCTACCTTTGAAAGTACTTTGTAGGCATGTAGGTTAGGGTTTTCCTGCCGTGAACAGACACCTTGACCAAGGCAACACATATTTGGGGCTGGTTTACAGCTTCAAACCTCCTAATAATGCCACTGCCTTGGCCAAACACATGCAACCCATCACAGCATGCATTTCTGAAACCTTCCCTTGCTCTCCCTTCCCAATTTCGGCTTAGGACCTCTCCCCAAATACATCCGACCATCTCAGAAACAAATCTGTAGGCACACCCTCTCTAGCAAGCAAGAAGACCAGGACATCCACGATATTCTAGTTCCTATGCCCTGAACATTGGAGAAGAGTCTCGGGATTTGCATCTAGATGACTAGAACTCATCTGACTCCAGCTCCCTTGAAACAGAAGTTCAACTCTCAGCTGATCTCAGTCCACGGTCTAGTCCAGAACCTGGCCACGCTGTGGGCCAGATATACTACAGCCTTTCAGAAGCCCTGCTGATGCCAGCAACTCTGTCTACTGACACTCCTATGGAAACACAGAAAGATTAGCTGAAAATGCCCCCGTTCTCCCTTAGTCTTCCCTTAGGCTGAGCTGGTTTCTTCTCTGTACTGTAGCTACTCAGGGCTTTGTCTAAGTCCCCGATCAACGCCAGCTAAAGGACACTTTCAATGCCCATTATATAACAGGTACATTGAGAGAGTGTACTGGGAAATATAAAAATAATCATCCTGGACTCTGTCCTATGGATGTGAGTTTGTCAGGAGACAGGCAGGTAAGAAAATCACCACATAGCATAGTGCGCGGTCTAGGTGGCCAGGACATTAGCTGAGAATGCTCGGTTTGGACACTCCTCTCTCCGGTCCCCATCCCCAGCTCTTACAGGATGTTGACTTAATCACATTTGTAGTCTCAGAATCGAGGGGACTGCCTAACACGTAGCAGATACTCTTAATGCGGTGACGCGTCACACGTCCCTCTCTAGGCAATCTTCTCCGAATTACTACTGAGAATTGTGAGACATGTCAAGAAAGACTAAACTGACAGTGACATTGATAGGGAGGAAGACACATGCTTTGCCTACAAGCCCTACGTGCTCCAGCTTCAGCCACTCCTGTCCGTCCTCCAGCCCCCTCTATAAATGGGACCCCCACACGGGCTTTGCTGAAATGCCGGACGACTCTGCCTAGGAAATCCATGACCTGTGTGGTTTCCTCCTCATTTCCAGCTCTCAGTTCTCGCAGTGAGGTCTTTCTTGACATCAGTGGATAATCTAGCTCTGTACAGCGCTCTCTCCTAAGCACTTAGCCCTCACTAGCGTGTGCACTGAACATTTCACTCACTTGTTTTCTAGTTTCCTTCATTTGCATATAAGTATCACTAGGGCAGAAGTTGCCTGTCTCTTTCCTGTGTGTATATGGAAGGAGGGGTAGGGGGGTTTGGGACTGGATCTCACATGATAGCCCAGGCTTGCCTAGAGCTAATAACAATTCTGCTACTAGCCTCTGAAAACCAGAATTATAGGTCTGATCAATTCCACCTGGCTGTGGGGATTTTTTTTTCTTTTGGAATTTTTTTTTTTTTTTTTTTTTTTTTTTTTTTTTTTTTTGAGACAGGGTTTCTCTGTGTAGCCCTGGCTGTCCTGGAACTCACTCTGTAGACCAGGCTGACCTCGAACTCAGAAATCCACCTGCCTCTGCCTCCCAGGTGCTGGGATTACAGGCATGCGCCACCACACCCAGCTCTTTTGGAATTCTTTCTAATACTACGATGTCAGCATGAATAAGCAGTCACTGGGCCATTATCAAATTTATACCCCCTTTAATGCAGTCGTGTTTGGTAATGAACACATGTGTGTCAAGGCCTAGCAACAAAATTTAGGTGATCAGCGCAGCCCTATTCCCAGACTCCCTTCATTATTAGCTGTGTAATTTTGGTAGTTTCGAGCTTGCAAACCTTCAGCTGCCTCATGTGGAAACCAGGGATAACCACTGCACTGAGCCCTCAGCAGCTGTGAGACTGTACATACTAGAAATCTTGGGACAGTGCCTGCCACACTGTAACCTACGCCCAGGCCCATCAGTTACTACAGCATTGCAGTAGAAGTCCCCAGACACACTCTAACACGTGTTGTCGGTAGCTACAAATCCAGGAATATCTGTTACAAACTCTGAAAGACTTACTAACACACTGATTCATGGACATAAATAAGGAAATGTATACTTTTACTACCTCCCTCAAATGTAGCAAACACTGTAACATTTTTAAAGACTTTAAATTACTTCAAATGCCAAATAAATGAAAAAAGTGGGTTTATACAAACCAAGAAGCTGTACAATTGAATGAGAAGAAAAGTCCCCAACAACAGACAAGTCATTACAAGTTCTGGATATACAAGGAAGGGATTTATTAACCCACAATAAGCCAAATAAATAGGATGGTTTAAGTAGCCCCCCAACTCTCTTTCTCTAAAGTAAAACCAAAAACCCATCTCCCGCAAGCAGCGCTTACTCATGCCTTCACAGCTCTTTAGGTAGCTTTTTGGTTGGGGCAAGAGGGTGGATCAGGCTTTCCAGCACAGACTACTGTGCCAGGGGAAAAAGGGTGTCCTATCCTGCTTTGGTCACCCTGTGCTTCACACTGGTCTCGGAGGGGGCAGTTGACACTACCCAGAGAAGCACAATCGTAGCAGCCCAAATCAGTGCAAACTGAAAGGACTGGCGAGTGAATCTCTGTAGACAGCAGACTGACCACAGCACAATGGACCTCCTGGCTGAGCATTTCCTCTGTACCATTAGTTTTCAATAATCCTATCGAATATTTACGTCGTAGAGAACTGAGAAGATGGCTTAAAGTCCAGGGCCTAAAAAGCCCACGGTCTCTCAAATATTTAGCCAAGGACAAAACAATTTTTTATATGTTCAGAACTGATGATGCAACGGCACTACTTCTGAGTGACAGATAGCATCAGGCTAAGATAAGAGCTTAGCTTCAGAGCATCACAGCTTGCTTTGAATCTCACCTCTGCCCTTCCCAGCAGCAAAACCGCGGTACGTTACATCACTGACCTCAGTCTTGATTTCCTAGTCTGTTCGTCGGAAATAAGCCTCAGAAATTCATATCGAGGGTTACGTAAACTCAGAGGTCAGATGATTAAGTTAGAGCCTAGAAACTGGTATACATACGTTTAATATGAGCTGATATCATCGGTGCTGTAATAACTTAGGAAAATTCCCATCATTATCTAATCATATTTAATTGAGTTCATTAACAAAATAAAACAGACCTCCAAATCTAGCCCAGTGGTAGAGCACTTGCCTAGCATGCTCAAGGCCTGGCTGGTGTTCCTGAGTTCAGTCATCACTACCACCATCAACAACGACGCCCATACTCTCAAGGAGCAAAGTACCTGGGTTAAGACCCTATATTCTAGGATCATGTATAAATTTCCATATTTGACAAGTAAAATGGCGGTACCTCCATGGTTTAACTTTATTCTGATACTCAGTCTAAAGCTTTTTTAAAAAATCTCATTTAGACTCTGGGCCTGACTTTCTGCTTGGTTTTCTAAAAGGATCAATTGAAAACCCCATGTCAGCTGGAAGGCTGCGGACAGTTACCTTTCCGCCAGCAAGGGTGGGAGGGGGCAGTGGTGTCCATTTGGTTTCAGTTTGCAAATGCACAAACGCTTCATTGTACAGCAGGGGACTCAAAGGCTCCTGGGGCTCTCTCCTCTCTTTAACTCAGTGGTGTTACATTTCCCATCCACCCTCACCAAACACCTACCAGTTTATGGAGACTGTCCAAATAAGCTGCTAATTTTTAAACATAACACTGCACAGCCGAGTTAGTCTTCAGTCTTCTCTCAGCTAGCCACCACAAACAACACAGACTGGGCGGCCCAAGCATCAGGAATTTATTTTCTCTCATTTCTAGACGCTGAGGTGTCCAAGACCAAGATCTCAGCTAAACTGCTTCCCAGCAAGAGCCTCTTTCTGGTTTCAAGATGGCCCCTTGCTTCTGCACCTTACAAAGCTGAGCTCTGGCGTTTCTTACCCTTCCTGTAAGTCGGGTTTGGCTTAGGGTCATATCTTTATCTTAACTGTGAGACCCTCCTCACAGGCCCTAGCTCCAAAGTTAGGCTTCCACTTTTAAATTTGGGGTGACACAAGCCTCCAGTCCACAGAAGTCTTCTAATCATACAGAAGTAAAACTTAAAATCAAATCCATAATGGTGGCAGTTCCATTTTCTTCCACTCACATGTAGAAAAGTATGTGTAGATAGGCATGGTGACATATGCCTGTACCCTAAGTATTCACACGGCAGAAGCAGGAGGATTGCTGCAAGTTCCGGGACAGCCTAGGCTACGCAGCAAGTTCCAGACGAGCCCGTGAAACAGAATGAAACCCTGTCTCAACAACAACACCAAAACGAATAAAACGTTTCGTTTTTTAAAGTCAGACTGAAAATTTAAATACATAGTAAGTCACCAGGGTCACCTGGATTCAAATTCCAGCACCTAGATAAAATAAAAATAAATTTTTAAACTAACAGATCCACATCTCTCTTAAAACACTATTAACAGATCTATATCTCTCTTAAGACACTATATAACACATGGCAAAGGGACTTTTATAAAGGACTGATCACCTCCTTGAAGAATTCCATCTGCTTAAATAGATCTTGGGCAGGGACCCAACTTCTAAAACCACGTGTGCGTAAGTATGCAAGCATCATATTGCTCAGATAATAATGTGGGTAGCAGTCATTTCTCAAAAAAAAATTTGGTGAATTCCATATCATCCCTAATAAAACATGTCTGCAAAAGCTATTGGATCCTAAGATTCTGAAACCCTTACTCTTGTAAATGTCCATGCCAACAGAGGGGAAATATTTGTCAGGCCTGGCAGTTCTGTGGTACTAGAATGAAACCCGAACATAGGACTCTAACTTCAGGCCAGGGTGCCAGTGGCCACAGCACCATATAGCACCAAGGCCCAGATGCTCCAAACACCAAAGCAGGAAGGGTGCTCTCTAGCCCTGGCCTCTGCCAAGAGCCCCACCAGGCAGCAGCAACAGGGACCAGAACGCAGATCCCCTTCCTGGTCGGCGCCCAGGGGTGACAATATGGAAAACAAGGACCACTGCTTCCAAATATATCTTAGCTTCTCTTCTATTTTCCACCCAGATTATGACACTTAATGGGGACACGTGTCTCTGTCCACTCAGTTCCCTGGGGATGGAAATTACCAAGCTCTCTCTCTCATCATCTGGGGTCTGCTTCTCCACCCTTCTGAGCCTGGTATTATCCTAGAAACTAAACAGCACATGCTTGGGCATAGCAGCTTTCTCACACTGGCAGCTTTGAGATAGAACCCTGCAAAACAAATCTACAAATGCTAATTGTAGTGCAGAAAAGAGACCCTCTGGGATCCGGCTGGCTTTATAGGCTCTAGGAAGCATTCTCGCATGTGAACACATGGCTTTTAGAGGCACATTTTTTTTTTTAAAGCATTCAATAGTAGTCACTATTTTTACAAGGGATCTATCCAATATGCCTTTAATTTGCTCAAGGCTGTACCTGCAGCAATAAGGGGTGTTCCCTGCGGACAGCTCTCTGCGCACTGGGGCCTAAGCAGGCTTTTCATCTCAGTTTATGAAACAGATGAAGTTCGCACGTGCTCTTCCGGCTTCATAACACAAAGCAACGTGCACATCTGCCAAACTGAGTAAGGCCCTTAACAGCCCGTCTTGGTGCTATCAAATTTCAGCCCGATTCCACTTTAAAATGAGAACTTCTGAAATCCAAGCCAAGGTAAACGAAAGTTCAAGTTAGAAAAGTTTTAACTTTTTAGGTGCTGTTCTGCCCCTAAATTGACTTTGAGTAAACTTCAAAAGGAAAAAAGAAAATCCCTGCCTATGTGCTGGGAGCACATTATGAACCTTCAAAAAACACTACAGTAGGTTTACTGCTTAGCAATTTGTAAAAGTTTTATTAAATTTATTTATTTAATATGTGTGTGTGTGTGAGAGAGAGAGAGAGAAAGAGAACACACATGCCAGTGTGTACGTGTGGAGGTCAGAAGATAACTTGTGGGAGTTAGTTCTCTCTTTCTATACTCGGGTCATCAGGCTTGGCAACCAACACCTGAGTCAGCTTACATGCATGCATATGCATATATGTGTATGTGTATATGTATATATGTGTGTATATAAATATGTACATGCATATACACATGTATACACATATATACACACATATATACATCTATACATACATACATACATATATGTATACACACATACATACACACACTCCCAGGTGGGCCTTGACCATGCAATCCTGCCTCTACCTTCCAAATGAATTATACAGGTACCCCACCACACTTAGTTAAAAATAAATAAATAAAATTCTTGTATTCCTTCTTGCTTCCTGTAGCCATGATAAACACCATAACTAAAAGCACCCTGAGGAGGAAAAGATGAATTTCTTATTAAACTTCCTGGTCACAGTCCATAACTGAGGAAAGTCAAGCTAAGAACCCAAGGCAGGCAGTGAGGCAGAGGGAACGGACGAGGGCTTCTTTCTGGTCTGCTCAGACCTAGGTTGATGTTCAGCCACCTTCTCTTCCCAGAACAGGCTCACCTGCCTCAGGGTGGCACTGCCCACAGTCTGGTCCCTCCCACACCAATCAGCAGCCAAGAAAATGCTCTAGACATGCCCTCAAGCCAACTGATGAAAGCAATTGCTTAATTGAGGTCCCTTCTTCCCATGTGTGTCAAACTGACAGTCAACATTATCACAGTGTTGACTGCAGCTAGCCAACTGCATGGTTACATATACATGCTTTGGGACAGCCTGGAAGTTTAGGCACATCAGCCACTCCCCAAAGATGCTGTGCACCGCTCAAAGGGCGGTGCCATCTCCTCAGACTCCCCATCTCTCCTGTTGGACCACAAAAAGCTTGCGCTTTAGTGACATAACACATTAGTTCTAAAACCAGATGCTCCTCCTGCTTTCTGCCAAGCCTAATTTTGACTGCAAAACATTCATCAAGCGCTACATAAAAGAGTAGCTGAATTACATTATTCTTACCGGAGCCGGACACACGCCTGATCCGCTGAGGTGACAAGGCCCTGTCGGAGCTTAGGGTTCTACAGTCGCTCTTCCTCCGCAGGCAGGAAGCAGCAGGCCCCACTTTGGCTTTCAGCCCTGGTGTTTTCCTCAGGCAGCGGGAGTCTGGCTTGGAACTGCTCCTTCCTGGAGTGGTGGAAGTTTTGGGTGCAGAGTCCTGCAAGGAAACCGGTTAAGATTTCAGTCTCACCATGCTTTTCCCCCAATTCCAGCTCTATGAAAGAAACCCTCTGTCCTGGTGGCTGACCAATGTAATATTTACCATTTGTACTATGAACAATTAAGACTCCTTGAAGCCGGACAGCGGTGGCACATGCCTGTAATCCCAGCACTCTGGGAGTCAGAGGCAGGCGGATTTCTGAGTTTGGGGCCAGCCTGGTCTACAGAGTGAGTTCTAGGACATCCAGGGCTATACAGAGAAATCCTGTCTCGAAAAAAACAAATCCAAAAAACCCAAAAAGCCAAACAACAACAACAACAACAAAAGACTCCTTGAAGCAGACTTCAATGGCCCTGATATTCCTTCAGACCTATTATTAGAACTGTTCTCCGGTGCCTGGAGCAGACTTCAGCGATACTGTTCAGTCCTCCAGAGTGGGCACTCAGCTTGTTGCCCCTCTACCTGCATGGTTATTCCTTCCCTGGGCCTCATTCCTTGCTACCTTTCGAGGTTAGTCTTAACCAGGGATTCATCCTGGTCTTGTCTTCCCTCACCATCAACTCACCCTGCATTGTTTGTCTTCAACCACGAATGATGCTCTCAAAATCCAAGCCAACACTCACTCTCTCCTCTTCAGCTGCCCCTGCATCTCCCCACTGAGATCTTTCTCTTCAATAACAATGATCCTATTATCGTTGGCATTCACTAACACAGAGCCCTCACCTTACCTAAATTACCATTCTAAAGTTTAATTTTTAGCCAGTCTACAAAATAATGATGTTGTAGGTCATATAAAATGTGGCAGTTTTATACACACACAGTTTGATTTTCTTTATACTCCACCCTTCACTACCCCTCATCCTTCTTCCCAACTCTTTCCTCCAAAACCAAAATATGCCTTCTACTTTTATGTCACGTGTGTGTGCATGTGTATACATACGCCTCCATATAGATACTTAATCTAGCATACATGAGACAAAATTGCAATTTTTTTAAACCTGCCTTCTTATAAAAGCCAGCCTCACTCATTTCTCAACATGAGCACTGAAGTGATGTCCTTGGGGTTTGTCTGGTCTCCCCAGCCTCTGCTACTTCTTATATTCCCCTACTACAAAAACCTTCCTCAAATTTTAAAGGCACACCAAACCCTTTAGGATGTAGCAGCCACTGTCACTGTCTCCCATCACAACCTCTACCCTTACCTGGCATCCCCCTGCCTCAAAGTACATCCCTATGCTCTTCATCTTTATACTTGGTGTTCTCTTAGCCCAGAAAGAAAGCCCTGTGAGCTATGGCAAGAGACTAAATGGCCTTGTCATCAGAAGCTTCCCGTGATAGCCCTCAACTGCTACTACACTTTCCTCTCTGGTACCACAGCAAGCCAGTCACGCTCATAACTCAGTACCCAGCATGCCCCCGTGGCTATTTTCTAGCAGCCCCACTGCATTAGATAAAACATTTGAACCAAAGCGGTCTTTCTCGATACCCTAAAAAGTACTACCATATGTGGCATACACAGTAGATGCCCAACAACTGTTTCTACTATAGGCGTAAGGAAACAGGAGCCTGAATCTTACTCCTAGTGCAACTTCTAACTCTATAAACTACAATTACCTTCTCCCTTTACATAGAATAAAACTGAGCCTCAGAGAGGGGCCACTGTACAGTGAATGATAGAGCCACAAATGTAAAGTTATCCAAAATCCATGCTCAGACTTGTGTATCCCCTATCTTGTGCCCCTCCTCTGTTTATAGGATATATCCTATAACTATCCTATTGTGTGTGTGTGTGTATACATACACATATATTCCTATATTATTCCTATTTTATATATATATATATATTATCTATATATATAATATAGATAATATATATATATATATATATTCCTAACACCAGTATCTATTTAATCCATATACTAGGTGAAACCAAAACTAATCCAATAGCTATCATTCCAAGAGAATGGCTACAAACCACATTGACACTAAAACAAAACAGATTCTTCCAGAAAAAAACTTTCTTGTAAATAGTAAACCAAACTCCAACTTATAGAAGCAAATCTCCCACTAATCACTTGTTTTACCTCCCGAGCCCACATTTCTGAAAATTTTGAAGTCTGTGAGACACAGGGGACCTGAGTTTGAACACCCAACAGTTGTGTACCGTTTTGTTTTGTTTTTTTTCAAGATTTATTTATTTTATGTATAAGTGCTCTAACAGGCCAGAAGAGGGCATCAGAACTCATTACAGATGGTTGTGAGCCACCAGGTGGTTGCTGGGAATTGAACGCAGGACCTCTGAAAGAGCAGCTGGTTCTCTTGACTACAGAGCCATCTCTCCAGTCCCGACACCTGTGAGTTTTTAAACCCTCTGAAGCATGAATGTGTGGATAACAATTGCCTTGCTGTTGCAAAAAAAAAAAAACCAAAATCAAACAAATACAATGCACATAAGCCCTGAGACAATTAAATGGCAGCCTATAGGAAGGCAGCTGAGCTGGGGTTCCCTTCAGTACCAGCTCCTTCACTGCGCCATCTTGACCATGTAACCTCTGCAGCGGGCAGTTACTTTTCACCCTTATAGCTGACCAAATCAAATCACTTCTCCCAAATAAAAACTTTTCTTAAAGTTTCAGGTGAACCGGGACCACCAAACAGCCATATCATGGTAGGGAGTTTTATATGAATTAATTTGACTAATGGCCAACACCTACATACTACACAAGAAAACAAACATTCTTCAATGGCAGATAGGGTTCTTAAGTATTACTGAAGTGACCAACAGAAAATGCAATGTGAGTTCACCTCTTTAGCATAGCCTGTGGTTACGACGGTTGGTCTAGCCTCTTCACCACCCTCTTTAGAAGTGTGGTAGTTGAATTAGATGAATTAGACAAATTAGACCAAGACTCTGCTGTATTTAAGACTCGATCACAGAGGCATAGCTCTGTATTCTAGCTGGTAAGTAAAATCAGCAGTGATGATACCCGTGGGCCCATGGGACAATCCTTACAGCCTTACAAAGCACTTCATGTCTAAGTCTGAGCTCTCACAGCAATACTGCTAGGTGCAAGCTGCTGGAATCCATCTTACCTGACCATCTCATGGCCTTACTTCAATGCTACACACAGATCATGGGCCCGCAGCTTCCAAGACCGAAACTCTCCAGGATTCAGAACTACAGGAGCAATCTACATTCAAGACCAATGCTCCAGGAACATCCTGCTGTTTTTTCCGATACTCAGAGATGACAGCCATGAAATGTCTCTCATAAAACAAGACATGGTAGTGCATAACTAACCTAACTAAACTAAGGATGATAAGCAAGTAGACCTCAGAATCAAGGCCAGCCTGGGCTACCGTTAGCTGAGTTTTAAGCCATACTTGGTTGCATGTCTCACAGCAACAACAAACTTCCCATAAAGTAATGAAAAACAAAATCTTGATTCTATATAGGTCTATAGACACCTAAGATTGTAAACACCTAAGACTATTGATTACAAATTAGAGTTTATTGTAAACCAGGTGGTGGTGACGCACGCCTGTAATCCCAGCACTCTGGGAGGCAGAGGCAGACGGATTTCTGAGTTCAAGGCCAGCCTGGTCTACAGAGTGAGTTCCAGGACAGCCAGGGCTATACAGAGAAACCCTGTCTCGGGAAAAAAAAAATAGAGCTTATTGTAATTTTATTTGGTAAAACATTAAGATTCTAAATGACCAGCTTCCTCGGTTAGACATTAAAAAAAAAAAAAAAAAAAAAAAAAACAAAGAAAAAAAACGTGAAAGATCTTGTAATGAAACAAAATACAAGCCCATTCCTTTAGAAATCCCTGTGACATTCCATCCTTGCCAAAAGAGTTATTGATAAAGCCAAAACATCTCTCTGTAAGCTGACCCAGGTCAGTATCTCTCTTCAGCATTTTCTTATCATGGAAAGGATACCTACATGACCTTCTATGTAACCTGAAAAAAACCAAAACCAGCCTCATGTCCTTGACCGTGCTGTGTTCCTACACAAGAGTCCCCAAAAGACAGGCTGTGTGCATTACATCTGTCTTCCTCCCCTGCACTCAGATCCATTCCAGGTCCAGAGGACAAGCATTTCAAGGACAAGCAGTCAGTGTGGGGCTGAAAATATACCTTAGTCTCCACTGCCAAAAATAGAGCCGAGGGCACCCAGGCAGTCCCAACAGCGAGCAGCCTGGCCAATGTTTTCAAAACTATATGTTAACATACAATTGTCGAAAAACAGGTGCATGTTTAAACAAAAATAACCCTTCAACTGTGTATACTGCTTCGACTTTTTTAGTGACTCTATCTAGTCTGGATCTGTCAGGCACCGTTGCAGGCAGACTGCTTCGCTTACCACATAAGGACTTTGTTTCTTTCATGCAACGGAAACCAATGCAAGTGACCCACAGCACAAGCCTTTTCCTTCTGGCCGTGGCAAAATGACCCATGTCACTGAGTGGGTGAGAAGTACACTCAAGTTTTGAAAAGAGGCTCGGCCTCCAGGATTTCTGTGCTGCTATGTTTACCAGCACTGCCTAGCCATTTCTCCACTGTGTCACAATATGTTCGAATGCTTAAAGCTCCTTTTTGTTTTTTTTTTTATTTCAGAAAAACAACACACAACCTGATTGCATCAGTTATTTCATTTCAAATATCAAAATATATTAAAAATATTAATTTACTCTTTTAAAGCACTATCAGAAGGAATAACCACATTCAAGAAAATACCAGATATGAGGTTTTTTTAAATATGCATTTTTGTTATGTTTTGACTCATTCACACTCTATACTGCCTGGCTGGACAGAGAACAGCTGACTGCAGATTACGAACCAAGTTCATTGATGATTATTAGCAAGTACAGGCCACTCATTGCCAATACACCAGTTTTCTTCACCATTCCTAAAAGCAGACTGTAGAGTTCACTTACCACAAACAGAGACTTGGATTCAAAAGTCTCATTCATGGCTGGCTTTTCCATCGGAGCCTCCTCACAGTCCTGCTTGCCCTCTTCAGGGCTAATCTGATCGATGTGGGAAACATAAGACACTTCCAAACACTCTGAGCTTTTCATTTTAACGGGGAGAATGCCTTTGATCTTCTGGAAGAAGGCAGCTACAGAGCCGGGCTCGCTCCCTGCATGAGGAGAACCTGTCTTGTCAACATCCTCCTGATTCAATTTCGTGGCACATGTTGTTCTTGGAACCCTGAGCGAAGCATTTTTAGAATGAGTTGTAACTTGCGCAGCCTGGCTGGTAAGGAGTTTATTAAACTGTTGCTTATGTGTCTTGTTAATTGGGATTTCTGTTTTTTTGTCGGCTTTAAAGTCAGATCTTGGTGCTTTGTTTGTAATCTGTTTAGAAGGCACTGGTGAGGGTGAGGAGCCCCCCGAAACCTGAGGGTTGGGTGTGTCCTTCATTAGGGAAGTGTCTTTGGGTTGCAACACTGATCTGGATATAACTTTGGCTTTAATGTTTTTGAAGTTTGGTCTGGGATAACTTATAATTTCTGTCTTCCTAACTTTACTGCCTACAGTGGTATTCGTTTTGGTAGCTGATTTTCCCAGATTAGGTTTTGGCATATTCGTTGGTTCCCCTTTCAAGTTTGGTGCATTTTTAGCATCTCTTGGTCCATTCGCCACATTATTGTACTTCTTCACTTCAACAGATGAAAGTGTGAAGCTCACATCGGGGGATTGCTTAACTGGTGATGACCCGAAAGCCATATTATCTGTGCCAATGGCTCCGCCATTCTCGTCCCAACCCATCTCACAGGATGAAACCCTCTGCCCTGGGACATGCCTCAGGTTCAGCCCTTCTGTACTACCTTGGATGTCTGAGTCATTGACAAGGGAATCGATGTGTGGGTCTTCAGTCACAGTGGCTTTGCACTCAGAGTCCAGGACTCTAGTTCTACTCTTATCAAAAGCTGGCGCCAGTCCTGCGCCTTCACCAACAACACGGCAGCCAGACAGTGTTCCTCTTAGATTTTGGCCCATTTCCTGCTGAGCGTCCGAGCCATGTGAATGTGTCTCACTGTTTGGGTCATCTTCAGATACACAATAGAACTCCTGTAATACAGACCCATTGGGGACCTCCATGCCATCAGAAACCAGTGTCACAGCTTGTATCTCTTTTTCTCCAACAAGTCCTTGCACTCTCCCATCTGTGTACTCTTTGGTGGCATTTCCTAAAGAATCCTGACACTGAATTTCAATGTCTGGACCGTCAGTTTGCATCAGCGTATCAGAAATCAATGTATAGGTTGTGTTTAGGGCCTTTGATGGTGTGGTTTGAAGGTTTTCAAAGTCCTCTCTATTATAAGTAATACTTCTCCCACACATCTTAGAGGAATGGGGTGGTGTCCGATCAGAGCTGGACAATGCATTTCCGTCTCTCATTGTTGGCTGCAGACCTCCAGGAGCACATAAAGGCTGACCCTGTTCAGTAGCATGGTGTGCTATAACGGTGCAGGTCACTGTGTCCACTTTCATGTCATATGTTTGCTTTAGCTCCAAAGTTTCAGGGGTGTCTCCACATGCATTATTGTCATCGGACTCACACACACAGGGCTTAGAGGGATCAGACTTCTCATCCTGGATCGCCTCTCCGGAATCGAAGTTACTGTGCGGGTTTGGGGGCTTCCCTGCTTTCACAAGTGCAGGAGAGGGGCAGGTGAGCTCACTATACACTGCAAGCTCACACTTACCCATGAAACCGCATGAAGGCTCCGGGTAAGCAAGTGCTTCAACACACGGATGGCTTAAAGACACACTTCCACCGCTGTCCTCAGCAGGATCCATTTCATAATCGACCACCATGTCATCTGGGGTGGCCAAGCTCCAATCCCCGTGACTCACTGGAGGGCGCTGGGTAGATGGTAATGTTCTGTAGTATCCAGATGGAGTCAGGTTTTTATCACGGATAAATACATAATGCGATCCATCTTCCGTCCTATCTGAATTATCATCATTCATCCTGAATATTAACCTTAAAGCTCTGCCATTTTATTTTCTCTTCAAGTTCCTTTTAAATGAGAGTAAATGAAAGACGGTCCAGCTCCTCGCCTTTCTATTGCTTTCAGTCGTGTTCCACAACTGTAGTCTTAGATGCTCTGAAGTTGAAATGACTTGTCCCCTGGAAGAAACAAAACAATAAGCTCAAATAAATGTTAGAAAAATTTACAGCTCACTCTTAATTAGTTTAAATCACAGCTTCCACATCAGCTAATCTACCACTCTTTTTCAAAGAAAGCTTTTGATGTGTGAAGAAATGGAGTATGATAATATGGAAATGCAGATAAAGTTTCCTGCTGATGTCACAGCTGACATCTTCCTTCCTGACTCCCAGAGACTTCTTAGAGAAAGGAACTAACGCAGCATGCAACCATCTTTTCTTCTTACTGGTCAATGGTGAAACCATTCATCCTCATTTCCCTTGGCAGTCCTGATTTATGGCCACTGTCCCAGCATAATTCCTAAGTGTCCTTCTCACTGTCAGAGGGTTCCTACTCTGCATGATTGCCAGGGAGATGATCCACACCGCACAAATAAGTTAAAGAGACTCGGAGAATTTGCATTCCTCTATTCATTCTATTTCATTCCTATCTTAACCCCCCGTACCCTTCCCAAGTGTGTGAGTGTGGTGTGTGTGTGTGTGTGTGTGTATGTTAAACTAGGTGGTGGTATCTCCCACCTTTAATCCCAGCACTCCAGAAGTGGAGGTAAGTGGATCTCTGTGAGTTGCAGGTCAGCCTGATCTACAAAACAAATTCTACAACAGCCAGGTATACACAGAGAAACCCTGTCTTGGAAAACAAAACTAAAAACAAACAAACAAACAAAAAGAGTTGAATAGCCTCTATTAGAGATTCCTCAAAATGTGAACAAAGTCACTACCTGCTGAACTGCGTAACAGTTCCAGGTAAATGGATTCACTGAAGCCAACCCCATGCCTCAGGTTCCACTATATACTGGAGTCTGGAGACAAGGTCTTTAAGGAGGTGAGAAGGGTTAAATAATAGCATAAGGGACTTATCCACCTGCCTTGCTATCCTTCTGAGAAGAGATACCTGAAAGTGTCCCCCTTTCCCCCTTAGAACTCAATAAAAACAAACCCACAATCTTTAACAGACGCACTATTTACAACAGCAGAAAAATAATGGTGGGGAAAACCTAGGCCTATCGACCAGTAAATGGATATTTAAAAAAACAAAACAAAACAAAAACTTGTACATTTATACATCACAATGCTCTTTAGCACAAGAAAAAATGAAAACAAAAAGGTTCATTAGATACATGGATACAGTATTGCAACAAGAAAATATTACACTAAGAGAAAGAAGTTATTCAAAAGACTCTCTATTAAGATAACTACTTATACAAAAATGTCAAGAACAGGCAAAATGATAGACACACAATACAGATACACTGGGGATTTGTGTGGAAAAGGACCAAGGGGACGATGTTTGAGGGGGGTAATAAAATGTCCCAAACTCTGTATTTTGCTCCTAGTTTCACACTGCCATAAACAAACTCAAAATAACTCAATTGTGTAATTAATAGCAAACTTTTAAAATGTCCAGAAAGATCTCAAAAATCTAGGCTGTGGAGGTGGCTAAGAAAGTATAGGTGTTTGCTGGAGTATTGCAGCTTAGGGTCCAGAGGCCACGTTAGGGTGGAAGGAGAGAATGGACTACACAAAGCTGTCCTTAGGCAAGCAATGTCTACACAGGTGTCATGGTGCAGGGAAGGGGGATGGGGGGAGGGCACATGCTCTGGCTTTCTCTTCCCATCTTTGTACCAAATTTCTTCTCCCCTAAAAATTAAAATACAGGGTTTTATTTTTTTAAACAAATAAATTTAATTACAAGTCTGATATGGAGAGTGTGTGTCCTCATCCCACTTGCAGTTGACTCTACTTCTTGTGTGTGTGTGGCAAAATGTGCTCTCTCAGCTTCCAATGGGCTCTCCATCTAGAACTGTAGGCCACAGTAAACTTCTCATGTCATGGTGCTGAGTTCCGAGTGAGATATCTGATGGGGACAATGACACCGAGTAATTGTCTATAAAATTCTGAATTAAGAGCAGATCTGATTTCCCCACTTTGTAATCTTTATTGCTCCATATTCAAACTCCAATAGGAACCGAAGAGTACCCAATGGCTCCTGTATTGTCATTAATAGTTTTGTGTGTTCTGATCATGCATACTGAACTTAGCATCTACTGGTGCAAATTATTTTTGCACCAGTGGAGTATTTATCTCTACAGCATGTGTGCACATATGTATACATTGACAGCATGTGTGCACATATGTTGCATCCACATAGACACACATATCCTAAACTTACATGCTAAGGGCTCTGAATCCCACAATGGCAGCTGCATAATTTATACATTTACTGTAAAGATTTTATTAAGATCTCTAAAGTTTTTATGAAGTACAAATTATCGCTTTATTACATGGGTCTACTGTGTATGTGTGCGGGCTGGAGTATATGCCTCTGCACTCTCTGGAGTATATGCCTCTGCACTCGCTGGAGTTCAGAGGACAGCCTCTGTCGGTTGCCTCTCTCCTTCCACCACACGGGTCCCAGGTTTCAAACTCAAGACTCATTAAGCTTGGTGTTGAGTCATCTTGCTAATCAGTCCCACAGATTGAGCATTTTCAACCTGTTATAAAATATATTCAAGCTAACTTTTAAAATCAAGAATGTTTACCCATTTCAGGAGCACCAAACGATGCACCTCTCCACTTCTTGAAGGGAAGCGGTTGTTGAAGAAAATGTGACATGAGGGGTCATTTTAGTTATTTTTCTGTTGCAGTGATAAAATACCATGACCAAAAACAACTTCGAAGGTTTATTGTGGCTTAAAATTCTACAGGGAGGGTCAGTAATGGCCTGGAGGGCGTGGCCAAAGGCGGCTTGAGTCGGAAACTGAGAACATTTTGCCACATACAGGAAGCAGAGAGAATGAACAGGAAGTAGGGTGAGAACACAAGCTCTCAAAGTCACCACCCTCCCACACCCTACTCCCTGTGACACCTCCAACAAGACTCTTTAACTCCTTAAAGTTCATTAACTTCCTCTAATCAGTGCCCCATCATCAAGTGTTCCAGTGTTAAAACCTATGGGGGCATGTCATTCAAACCATCAGAGACTAAAGACAAAGTAGGGGATGAGGGGGTGAGAGAAGTGGCAAAAAAGAACAAATAAGATACAGACTTATGGGCTGGTGAGATGGCTCAGAGGTTAAGAGCATTGACAGCTCTTCTGAAGGTCCTGAGTTCAAATCCCAGCAACCACAAGGTGGCTCACAGCCATCCGTAATGAGATCTGATGCCCTCTTCTGGTGTGTCTGAAGACAGCTACAGTGTACTTACACATAACAAATAAATCTTTTGGGCTGGAGCTAGCAGAGGTCCTAGGTTCATTCCCAGCAACCACATGATGGCTCACAACCATCTGTACAACCACAGTGTACTCACATACATAAAATAAATCTCTAAAAAAGATACAGAGAGATGAAAATCCCACACTAAAACCCATTATTTCATATGCTAATGAAAAAAAAGAAAAAGAAAAGGAAATGCCTGCCTGGGAGGGGGAGGGGGAGATAAGGAAGGTGCGGGGAGGGAGGGAAAGAATCTGTAATAGGTAGCTGTAAACAAAACTGCTAAGTATAAGCCTTATTAGCATGATTATAGAAGTTATGAGCCTACACTACAGGAACAGGGTCACCAAATTCAATTAATAGAATTTTTTATTACCCAATCGCTCTTTTCCAAAGTACATAAAAGATGATTGCATAAAAATATTTTTAAACGATATATACTTAATAAATGGTTCAAATGGCCAAATTCAGTTATTCTGAAAAGACACATTACTGGAGTATGTTATTTAAGTAGTTGAAAGTTTTTCTCTAAGATGCACTAAATGAAATGTCTTTGCCAACTTTGACTTCTCATAACTCCTCTGGAAATTAAAGTCAAAGACTAGGACTACAACGTAAGATGAGACATGGTGTTTCAGCTTTCAGGGGTGTTGTGACTCCCGATTTATTTTGGGGGGGCTGTTGTTTTGTTTTTTCAAGACAGGGTTTCTCTGTGTATTATTGGATATCCTGGAGCTTGCTCTGTAGACCAGGCTGCCCTCGAACTCAGATGTCTACATGCCTTTGTCTCCCCAGTTCTGGGATTAAAGGTGTGTACCACCGCCACCCAGTGTCAGCATTCTCTACCATACACATATTAGCTTGTATAAATAACAGGCACACAGATATACCACATTTTTTGGAGTACTATTCAACCATTAGAAACAATGAATTCATGAAATTCTTAGGCAAATGGATGGAGCTAGAGAACATCATACTAAGTGAGGTAACCCAGACTCAAAAGGTGAATCATGGTATGCACTCACTAATAAGTGGATATTAACCTAGAAAACTGGAATACCCAAAACATAATCCACACATCAAATGAGGTACAAGAAGAAAGGAGGACTGGCCCCTGGTTCTGGAAAGACTCAGTGAAGCAGTATAGAGTGGCTCTGGAAAGGTAGAAAGGAATCCATTAAATAAGTAGCCAGTTTGGCCTAATAGAAGAGTTCCTGGCCAATAAGAACCCTAGCTTGTTTTTGAGTTTAAAAACCAACAACAAACAAACAAAAGTGACTAAGGAAAAGCATGCAAGTATTATCCTCTGACTTCAAAATACATGTGCGCTCTCTCTCTCTCTCTCTCTCTCTCTCTCTCTCACACACACACACACACACACAAGCATACTGTCTCTGAAGCAATTTCATTCCTCCTTACTTTTAAAAATTCTACCTAGCCGGGCGCAGTGGCCCATGCCTGTAATCCCAGCACTTGGGAGGCAGAGGCAGGTTGATTTCTGAGTTCGAGGCCAGCCTGGTCTACAGAGTGAGTTCCAAGACAGCCAGGGCTACACAGAGAAATCCTGTCTCGCAAAACAAAACAAAACAAAACAAAACAAAAAAAAAAAAAGAATTCTACCTAATGTGTAGAATAAGTGCTAGTCACATATTCTACGACTTTATCTCACCTGACTCAGTCTTCATATTCCTACCATTACCATATAATTTGCCTCAGTTTTAAAGAAGCCTCAAAGTTACTGTCTTGAAAGCATATTTTTAAATCAAAATGAATTTTAACAGAGAAGAAAAGAAAAGAAAGTTAAAACCTTGGGAGCAAATCTTCCTTACACCCAGGGGATGGTCTCGAGTTCATCCAGTAGCACTGTCTAGCAGGGCAAAGCACAGCGATAGAGTTCCCTTTTGAAAAAGAATTATCTGGAAGGAGATCTTCTCTGAGCACAACTTGGGCAGGACAGAACAAATTCCTCACTCATTACCATTTGGGAATACAATAGACAGTTCATCCAGAATTTTTTAAAAATTGATACATATTCCCGAAACTTTAAAGGTCAACAAGAGTTGACTCGCCCCCAGGAGGGAAGACTGTGTTCAAGAATGACTACATACAGGTGTGTGTGTGGCGGGGAGGGGTGGGGGGATTGGTGGTGGCACACGCCTTTAATCCCAGCACTTGGGAGGCAGAGGCAGGTGGATTTCTGAGTTCGAGGCCAGTCTGGCCTACAGAGTGAGTTCCAGGACAGCTAGGACTACACAGAGAAACCGTGTCTCGCAAAAACAAACAAACAAAACAAAAACAAAAAAGAATGACTACATACTGTGATCTTGTCTGGCAAATAACAACAAAACAGTCAAGAACTGGAAAACAGTAATTATATTCGAAACCTCAGCTTTAAAATGGCTAACTCAGCTCAGTGGGTAAAGAGTTCAGATCCCCAAAACCCATGTATACCAGAGACAGAAGCACAGGTCTATACACCCAGTCCCTCTAAAACACAGTGAAGGCACAGCTGAGAGAATCCCTGGATACGCATAGGTCAGCTAGCCTGGCATACACACTGGAGAAGAAGAGACCCTATCCAAAGTAAGAGACAAGCACTAACACTAAGGTTGTCCTCCATGTCCAGTGTGTACACTGCGGTACAGGTGTGGCTACACTCAGACATGGGAAAACGCATACATACTTAGGAGGAAAAGTGCTCCAAAACTTGAACTACCATCCTATAATTGAATTAATGACTGCTGACATTCTTAATCCTGGAAGGAATTTTAGAGATCCGACTCAAATTGCTTAATCTTCCAAATGCAAGGATGACCTCTGAGAAATCCCCGCCCGGCACGCCAACGCTGCAAATCACTATGAGGTTAGACACCTCTTGGTTGTGTGCTTGGTTGTATTTTACTAACTAGCCTACAAGCTCAGGGGATGTTCTTGTATTAGCCTGCACTTCCTATTTCTCTTGCCCACCAAGTCTATTCCTACCATTCCAATTTTTTTAAATGAAGTTTTTATTTTTATTTATTATATGTAAGTACAGTGTAGCTGTCTTCAGACACACCAGAAGAGGGCGTCAGATCTCATTACAGATGGTTGTGAGCCACCATGTGGTTGCTGGGATTTGAACTCAGGACCTTCGGAAGAGCAGTCAGTGCTCTTACCCGCTGAGCCATCTCTCCACCCACCCCCCATTCCAATTTAATCCAACATGTGTTAATTATGAAATGTGTTTGCATAGGTCAAACAAAGGTTAGTGTCACTATTTTATGACCATACAGGACTTAATTTTATACCTCTGAACCATCTCTCCAGCCCGAGCTGCCATATTTTAATGTATATAAATACAAATATACGGTTAGGAATTATAGTTTATAAATCACAAAATCAGTTTCCTTAAAAGCTTGTTGGTAAGTTTTCAAACTGGGGACAAATAGTTCAGGTACCTATTTAACATATCAAAGCAGATGCTGGCCAACAGGCTCACCCAGCACCCCTCAGCCTTAAGTGTTACAGGGCCCTCCTGGCTGGCATACCAGGGCCCCCTCCCTTAATGCCCCAATGCAGGGGGCTGGACTGCTCTTCCCTGTATAATCCAACATTTGGTTACCTGCTCTCCTTGTACTTTGGGCCTGCCACACCTCTTCCCTTGCTCTCTCCTCTCCCTCTCCTCACAGGAGGGCACAGTCTGGGTCAGGTCCACTCTGGACTCTCCCAGCAGACCCTGTCTCTGGCTATGCTCTCCCACATATCTCTAACTAAACCTCTTCCACTATACCTAGGAGCCGGCATGCTCCTCTCTGCCTTTCCCGTATATATTTTCCTGTCTACTTTTTTGAACAACACATAAGTCACAGCAGAAGTTCAACTCCAACAAAATATGCACTCACTGGTAAAGCTGTGGCGCTGTGCTGGCAAGGCCACTTCTGCTAACAGCTCACTGTGAAGCCATAGCCAGTCTCAGCCAAGTCAGGAGGGACAAACTTCCCTTCTGCGCAGGAGTGGAAGAACTAGAAACAGTTGTCCAAAGACTTAGAGGAGTAAGGGAAGAATTCCCTTATGAATTATGTCACGTACGAAGCACACGATACCAAATTAAGATGTATACCTATACCTGTCTTGAGTGACACTAGTTCTTCTGCCTAAAGGACAGCCTTTCAGCCAGTGTCATTCAGTGATTCAGAGCTTCCTGAGAATAAAAGGAAAACCGAATGGGAAGGGAGGGCAGGCTCCTGCTTGTCACTCAAAACAGTGGCTTTCCTGACTAATGGGGCTGTCTGGACGGACACTTCGCCCATTTCCTCTTCCTTATTGTGCTCGGTACTTGTGAATGCTGTGCATTCTAGACAAGAGCTTAGTGGACATTACAGACACCAGCCCCTAGGCTCGCACCGTAAACCTCATAACCCTTCACGTTCTTGTTCCTTCCTACTGGGCTTGACACAGATGAACAAAGCGAGGCCTTCATGTGTCAGCATGTTAACATGCCAGGGCCATGGATGGAAGAGGCCCAGATCCCCACTTCATTGACTGGAGAATCAATAACCAATCACAAATCAAACTACCTCAGTAAATGAGCAATCAAGTAATGCTGTATTTGAAAATGACATTTTCCTCTCTGTGTGTGTGTGCGCGTGCACGCGCAAGTGTGTATTTGGGTGTATGTTTGTGTATGTTTGGGGGTGTGTTTGAGTGTGTGAGTGTTTGAGTATGTATTATATGTTTGTGAGTGTGTGTTTATGTGTGAGTGTATGTGCTTGTATAAGTGGATGTGGGTGTGTGGGTGTATATGAGTGTATGTGAATGTATGTGTGTTTGAGTATATGCATTTGTGTGAGTGTGAATAAGTATTTATAAGTGTATATGTTTGTGTCTAAGTATGTATGTGCTTGTGTGAGTGTGTGTGACTGTATGCAAGTGTATGTGTATTATTTGTATGAGTGTATGTGACTGTGTATGTTTGTGTGGTAAGTATGTATGTGCTTCTGTGTGTGTGTGTGTATGTGAATGTTTGTGTGTGTATGTATGTTTTTGTGTGTGAGTACATGTGTGTATATGTATGTGAATGTGAATGTGTATATGAGTTTTATGTGTGTGTATGTATGTATCTATGTGTACTTTGCTGTTATTTTATTAGCATGACTTCCATAGATAGATTATATGCTGATAATACCGTTGTTGTGGAAGTAGAGAGTAGTTAACCAGGTCGCTCTAGTCATTCCTTTTTTTTTTTTCCTAGACGAAGACTTCACAAATTAACACTTGTCTAATAGGAAAAAACTATTGGGTCAGTAATTCCTTGGGGGTTGACTAAATGAGAGAGGAGAAGTCTAACTTCCCTCTTTGGGGACATAGAAGATGCTCAGACAGTCAAACAAAGAGCTTCTATGGTAGCTTACCAAAAAAAGGAATTTCTATGTACTTTCATCACAGAGCAAGAAAATAGTTCTCACCAGACAATAGAAGTCTATCAAAATGAGTTCCTACATGCTAAACAATTCCCTATTCCTTTTCTGTTATTAAATCTTCCCCAGGTTTGCTTCTGAGAAGTCTCCACATGTTAACTAGTTCAAAGGTTGGCAAACAAGTTCTATAAAGACAAACTGTGTGTATTTTTAGGTTTTATAAAATACATAATCTGGAATGTGTTTACTCAACTCTGTTTTTCTGGAATAAAAAAATAGCTGTAGATAAAAAGATCATATCCAAGTAAGTGTGCCCGAGTGAGTGTGACCCATTAAAACAACTTACCAGAAAGACAGTGGGCACATGGGCACCAAAAAGACAGTTTGCATAAACCTGGACTGGTGCAGTGGGTCATACATCAGCACCAGTCACCAGCTACACTTCACAATCATCAAAACGCACAATTCTTCTGGTTTTGTTTCTATATCTTGACTCAGAGAAGTTACTATTACAGTGCACCTCAGCATGGCTCAGTTCTCTCATATTTACCTCCATAAAATATCACCTCCAAAATCTGATACAGCAGATTTTTTTTAAAACAGCAAAATCTGTACCAAAGTTGTTTTCCAATTTTATAAAACCTACTATCAATTATGTAAACTATCATCCTCAAAATATTACTATAAGATCTTTGTTAAAAAAAAAAAAAAAAACCTACCCTAATGATGGTAAAGCATACCTTTAATCCCAACACTCAGGAAGTATAGGCAGGCAAGATTGGAGTTCAAGGCCAGCCTGTTCTACAGAGTGAGTTAAGGACTAACTTTCTCTGTGTATATTAAAAGACCCATGTTAAAGCTCATGTTAAAGCATGAGAATTAAGCCCTTGTTTACTGAAGATGTGTTGACCTGTTCAAGTTGGGCACAGATACCAACGACAATAGAACTGAAAGCTCACTCAAATAAATAAATCTCTGTAAAGTACACTATGGGAGAACACCCAGTACCAAAGAACAAGGGTATCTGTCACATCCATCTCAATGGCTACATGTAAGCCCAATCCTCCCATTAATGTCTTCGTGATGCTACAACTTCACTGTGTCCTGGGTCTCCAAGTTCCCACAGTTCACAATCTTATATTGGATAAATTAGATACCTCGTCACTACTCATTCCACTCTTCTTTTATTTTTTATTAAGATTTATTTATTAATTATATGTAAGTATACTGTAGCTGTCTTCAGACACCCCAAAAGAGGGCATCAGAGCTCATTACAGATGGTTGTGAGCCACCATGTAGTTGCTGGGATTTGAACTCAGGACCTTCGAAAGAGCAGTCAGTGCTCTTAAGCCCTGAACCATCTCTCCAGTCCCATTCCACCCTTTATTGCTGATAGCGTACAGATGCTCACTCCATTCCATTTAATTTAGGAAAAGATTCCGTCCCCGGCTTTAATTTTGACATAAATCATGAAATCTTATTTGCCCCTTGGTAGATCCAAAGGCCTGGCATTATGATGCTTTAAAACTCAATAAAAAGCATGCACACGATGAACCAATCAATATGTGGCTCAAAGAGCTATTCTAAGTACATTCCGTGAAATTCTCCAGTATTCACAAACAAGTCTTCAGCATCAACAGTGATGCTCTAGATGGATGTGGTGATCCATATATCTATACTCCCAGTCCTCAGGAGGTTGAAGGAAGTTGAATTTGGGGACAGCTTGGGCTACACAGCAAGTTTGAGGCTAGCCAAAGCTAAAATAGTGATACCCTGGTTTCAGGAATGGAGGGAGGGAGGAAGGATAATTGTACATGGAGGAAAGACCTGGTAGAGCTGCCCAGTCGGAAGTGAGGCTAAGCTTTTTTAACTGCTGAGCTGAATAAACTCCAATGACAAAGAGAAAGGATCAAGTATCAAAGGCTGGAAGTCCCTAAGGCTGGAAGACAGAAGGGCAGTCTTTCCAGTTTTGAAGCAAGCACCTCTCGGGCAAAAAGGGCAGGGGCTTCTTAGCTAAGCTACAGAGGTGTGGGGGATTGACTAGGGTATGGCCCCCATAGACTCCTATGTTTGAATGCTTGGCCATGGGGTGTGGCTTATTAGGAGGCAAGGCCTTGTTGTGAGGAAGTGAGTTGTCTGTGTGGGGACATACTCATATAAAAATACAATTCAGACATGGTGGTGGACACCTAAAACCCCAGAGCTAAGGGACAAAAACAGATCACAGAGACTTATTGGCCAGCCAGTCTAGCTGAAACCAGTGAGTGCAGGGTTCAATGAGAAACCCTATCTCAGAAAAAATAGAAGCAGTTTAGGAAGACATCCAACACCGAATTTTGACTTGTAATCGAGCGTCAGGGAAGCTGATGTAGGGACATTGCGAGGTGAAGGCCAGACCAGGCTATGCCATGAGACTGTCACAGAAAGAAAAGCTCAAGAAATCAAAGCATGATATATTAATGATGGACAGTGGGTGTTGACGGACAGAAAGAAAATGAATTCTGTTTTTAACATGGGAAAAATTAAATACATGACAGAGGAAGGACAGAAAGTAGCGACTTCAGAGTGCTGAGCCGTGGGCCGCTCTCCTGTAGAATTCTCTTAAAGACAAAGTGGGCCTTTCTTTCTTTATCTGTGGTTTTCATTTTCACGGCTCAGTTACCCAGGGTCAGCCTTGATAAAAAAAAAAAAAAAGAAAGAAAAAAAAAGCCTACATGGAAAATCCCAGAAATGTACAATTCATAAGTGCTAGGTAACTTTAACCACAGTGTTTGGTTCCAACTGTTCTGTTCTTACTGTTAAGTTCTTGCTATACCTACCTGATAAAAGTAGCCTTTATCATAAGTTTATATGTATAGGAAATAAACAACATCCAGGCAGCTGGGAACCACTCGCAGGTTTCAGTTATGTCCCAGAAGTCTTGGAATGAAACTCTAATAGACAGACAACTATCTTTATCTAACTACATTTCGTACTTGACACAGAAAGAATTTTAAATTATGTTAAACTATAACACAGAACCTTTGCTCACTCCTATTCCCTCTGTTTAGAATTCTCCCCCCCCCCCCCCCTTTTTTTTGTTTTCTGTTTGTTTTTTAGGACAGGGTTTCTCTGTGTAGCCCTGGCAGTCTCAAAACTCTGTAGACCAGGCTGGCCTTGAACTGACAGAAATCCACCTGCTTCTGTCTCTTTCTCTTGAGTGCTGGGATTAAAGGTGTATACCACTTCTACCTGGCTGAATTATCATAACCAAATGAAGCTCCTATTCATTTTCTTATTTTTTTTAATTTCCATTTTAGGGGTGTGTGTGTGTGTGTGTACATGAATGTGTGCATAAAAACATACGTGGATAGACCAAACCCAGGATTTCATGCATGCTTACTAGGCAAGTTACTGTTGAACTATACCCCTAGCCAAGAAAAAACTTTAAAAGAAAAATCAATGTACATTGAAACATAGTTCAATATTTCAAAGCCACTGATTCTCAGGGTTAGAAAGATCATCTATGGAATTTTAACAGATACCCAACACATTAATTCTCTTTCAGTCTATAATCAAACAAATCCCTGCCCACACCAAAGATGTCTATGATGTTCCAGATTGTTTTATGTCCAGAGTCATAAAACATGCTACTGAACTTAATATATAAATTCTAGTTAGATTCAAATACAGAAAACTGTTTGGTAAATGGGGAAAGACACAAACTGTCCAGGTCATGCAGAAGTTTGCATTGGTTATGAGGTTGTCTTGCTTATGTTTACATCAGTTTCCCAATCAGCCATCAGAACCTAGGCTCCACCTCTCCCCTTCTGCCTTCACGCATGACCTAGGATCTGCGGCCCAATGAAGCCTTATCTGTGTTTTGCCGGGCAGGGTGGTAACAGGTATGGAATCTGTTTCTAACACCTCACCCTAACCAGCAAGGGGTATCCTTGCAGAGAAGGCAAACGGAACTAGCTAGCAATCCTGGCTGGCTGATACCTAGCATGAAATCATGTATAACAAAAGATGAGAAAATGGAAACTGATAACGTCTCTCCTGGCTGCCTCAGGCCTAGTGCTCAACCCAGAGAGCATTGTTTGTCAGGAGCAAAGCAAGCACTTGTTTGTACTCAGATCTTCTTAAGATTTACATCTGGCGTTCCCTGATAGGTTCAAATTTGCACTCTTGGTCTCCAGCATGGGACACTGCTTTGGGAGGCTGTGGACTCTTTAGTCCGTTTCCTGAGGTGATTAATGGTAGCTTTGCTTTTGGAACTTGGAGCAAAATATGTATTGTGCCAAAGATGTAAAATGATAATATGAATTCCATGCTATCATAATGAATACAATTAGGGATACTAATTTAAAACATGCATTTGATATTGCTATGTGCCGAGAAGCTACATATAGACTGGATTGGCAATAAATGAAACATAGTAACAATTTGCAAAGTTGCTTTGGAGCGAAAACACCCACGTCACAGTAGTAAGGATCAGGACATCTGAGGGGATGCTGATCTTCACAAAGAAGTCAGAGGACAATATAGAGGGCTTTGTCCAACAGAGAGCCAGGATCACAGAGGATAGGATCCAAAGTGCAGGGGAGGCTGGAGCGTCTCGGGGAAGAAACTTCAAGAGGCAGGGGCAGTAGTATGGGGTAGGCAGTGGGGTCAGCTCGGATTCTATTTATATGCTCGGGAGTCGGCCAGAGCAGGGAAGATAGATGTGGACACCTGCCTAGGCCGAGTGTCGATCACACTCTACTGGATGGAGACAAGCAGTAGGCAGGAAACTGTTAGGACTGAGCTGAGTTGACATAGTAGTGGGGAGGAAATCCAGACGAAAACTCAGACATGCTCCCAGGGCCAGGCACTGTGGAATCTGCATGGCTCACAGCAAGCGCTCAATAAACGTCTGTTCAATTAAACATAATTTAAAAGGATTACTTCACGTATATTAATATTTAAAGAAGAAAGGCAGAGAAGATAGTGTGGGAAGCTGCGGCATAAATAATCTATCATGCTCTTTGTTGGTTCAGAAAGGGTTTCAAGCTTTACTTTAAACTAGAGGAAACATGAGGTCCCCTTTTCTTCATAAAAAACTAATATACAAGTTTAGGAGCTGACTGTGTAGCAATAAGGGTGGAAAGGTTTACTACCCATTTCAGACAAAGCTTAAAGAGTGCCAGAGAGATCTGGGCTAAAAAAAATGAATAATTTATTAAAACACAGAAAATGATACTATTTAATCATCCAAAGGGAAAACAATTTGCTTCTTTTTAAAACACAAATTTAGGAATTTTTAAGCAGAAAATGTAACAAAGAATGTCAGAGAAACTCTTATAACATTTTTGTTGTTGTTGTTGTTTTTAGGAAAAGAAAACCATTAAAACTACCTCAACAAAGATAAAATATTCATCTCCCACTCTCACTCAAAAACTATTTAAGTTTGTATTTAAGATACATTTAATGATGGACTTGATGGGGCATGCCTTTAAACCTAGTGCTCAGGATTAAATCCTAGTGCAGAAGCAGGCCAATTTGAGTTGGAGACCAGCCTGGTCTACACAGCGAGTTCTAGGCTATCAAGCACTACAGAGGAACACACATACAAATACACACATGTAAGTTATTAAAAATACATAAAAATACCATAAAGATCCTAATTTTAATTAGAATACTTTATAGGGATACTAAAGTATTGCCAGGTATCCAAGAAACTGGTACTTACTTATCAGCCCCCCAAAGAGAATCATGGTAAGCCGAGCAGAGACAGAACCCTGGTGAACTGGAGCACACCAGAACTCCCAAAGCTGCCATCATATACCCCCAGGAGATCAAAACCAGCAACCAAAAAAAGGTAACTATTTCACATCAATAAACAGAGAGGTAACACATCACTCATGTTTGGTTTAAATTTCATGTTTAAAGGCTTGTGTGTGTGTGTGTGTGTGTGTGTGTGTGTGTGTGTGTGTAGGGGATAGAGGAAACCTTTGGTTTTTTTCATTTCTGCCTTTTTGTTTTAAGGTATTGGGGATGGAATCTACAGCCTTACACATGTTAGGCAGGCACTCTACCAATAAGCTAGCTATAGCACCTATTTTTAAAATAGATTTTAATTCTATTCATTCATTCATTCATTCATTCATTCAGAGACAAGATCTCAGTTTCCTGGTTGTCCTTGAGCACTTTGTAGTAAATGGAGGCCTCCTGTCTCTACCTTCACGGTAGCTGAAATCAGAGGTCTGGAACACCAGGCCCAGCTCCTATGGTAAAAAATGTAAAGTGAATACCAGTACTAGAAACTGACTTCCTCTGTTACAACCAGTATAGCCAGTAGGTCTTAGATAATTTGCAATCAAAAGCCTTGGGGTGTGACCCACGTCAAGGTGGCATACACCTTTAATCCCATTACTCTGGAGGAGGAGGCAGGTAGATCTAGGTTGAGGTCAATCTGATCTAAGAGTTCTAGGATAGCCAGGGCTATATAGGGAAACTGTCTCAATAAATCAAACGCCTTTGGGGGAGAGGGCCTAGGAAGACTGAAGACCTGGTTGACTGTGCTAAGGATACCACCATCGAGAAAAACTCCTAGCCATCACCTGCTAGAAGAGTTACCACACACAGCCAGTTAGCTGGCCTACTGAGGCTCAACAATCTGATTCCTGGAGCTCGTTCAAAAATATACTTTCAGTCCTAAACTTTCTGGCTCAGGAACTTCCTGAAACTGCCAAAGCAGCATGTGAGGCTCCACACTCATTCTTCAAACCACGGTCCCAGGAGCTAAGCTGTCTGACCATGTTTAATATGGGCCTTTTACAATAACTATACTCTAGAATACTGTACACCCTCTAAATGTTCTTGATTATTCAGGGTTCTCCAGATGATCAGAACAGATAGATGCATTCTATCACATGACCTCATATGACAATTATCCTTCCCAACAAGGAGGTAATATTTGTTCACAGTAACCTCTAGAGCCGTGGTACAATGGGCTCCCACTCTTAATTCCAGCCTTTGGGAGTCCAAAGCAGGAGGATTGCCATGGGTCCGAGACCAGGCAGGGCGATATGGTGAGTTCTAGCTTAGCCCGAGCTACAAAGCAAGATCCTATCTCTAAAAACAACAACAACAATCTTTGTATTTTCCCACATTCTGGAATTTATCCTGAAGCAGAGGTGATTTAACATAACAGAGACTACAGATGAAAGGCGAGTGGTGGGAGGTTCATAATGTTCACTGCGGGGCTTCCAGTATCATTTAATAGTTTATCAATTCTCATGGTTTTTACTCAGTTCAAATACTCCAACTATATCCAACTCTCCTATCTCACCCACATGCTTCAGAATGGCCAAGTCAGCAGCTATAAAGTTAAGCATGACATATTAAGTTATTTGTCAAAAAAGAGAAAGCTATAACTTTTTGAATGTACCTTAAATAATCTTTTTTAGATCAAGGCAGAAACTACAACCAGACCACAAGAAATCCCATCAGTCCATATGATGAATCCTCCTGTCGACCATGCTATTTAAAGACAGGCACAGCGTCCCAGTAGGCAGGAGAATTCCACTCTGGACCAGTTGGAACTGCTTGAGATCTTGTCTCAAAAAGCAGAAGCAAAACAGTAATAAGATCTTTGTTAACCTGCCTATATTTTCACTTCTCATATACATTCTTAAACATTCATATCCTTTAAACTCAAGATGCTCTCCATCTCTACATTCAAGCTAATAATATCATTTAACAATATTAATATTATAGCATTAATGATAGAATACAAGAAAGCGAAACTATCATGATGTGTGGTGACCATTGGCAATGATTCACTCTCAGGCAGGAAGACAGAACAGAGTCCTTTAGCATTATGTTTGCTTTATATTCTTCATTTTCTTTGAAAATTTAAATACTGAAATATTAACAGATTCCTGCACCAACAAAATAAAACACTTGTGTAGGTTGTATTTCTTCATCATGTCTTTCATAGAAACTGGAGCTAAAAGATCTGGAACTCATTGGTTCCACGGGCCAGCATACCTGCTCCTTCTCTAGCTTGAATAACTCGTGTCTTCTGAGCCAGTTGTGATTTCACAAAACAGAAAATGCAGTAGTTTAAAAAAAAAAAAAACTGCTTTCCAAATTCCAACAGCAGATTAAGTGACTCAGACACCTGAAATGCACGCCAAGGAGTTTTGCAGGCAGGCAGTGTACATACAAAAACACAGACACCGCCACAGAGGATTATTTCTTGAATGGAAATAGTGTCTTCACTAGCAGCGAACAGCACCCACTCACAGAGACAGGCTGATTTATGGATGAGTCGTGTTCCTGGGCTAGAGTGTGTATGTTCATTCAATCCAATCAAGTCATTCTGCATCGAGAAGGGAGCCCTGCAGGGAATTGAGGTTTCCAGTAGCTCTTCATGCTCTGCTTAGCTCTGGAAGGCAGGCTCACCCCAGAGTCTACAGAGCAGAACTACAAGGGGTGGCCTGTGCTTTGAACATAGTGCTCATGCTGGTCACTCCGCAATTACCTGCAGTAAAATCAGGATTAGAATCCCTCCCCTCCTCCTCCTCCTCGACTCATCTTCCCTCACTGAGGTTGGAAAAACAAAATGTCACCGCACATTTAGAACAAAGTGCTAATTTTTATCTCCTTTAACTGTGTACTTACAACTACGTTAGGTGAAATGGCATGAGGTTCATACAGTGGTACTGCATGAAGAATATACCACATTCATTACAAGGAAAGTCAGATGGTAGAAGCAAGGCTGCAAAGCAAAACAACTTTGAAAAACAGTCAGGCATGTTGATGCTACCTGTCATCCAAGCATTCAGGAAACTGAGGCAGGAGACTCATGAGTTTAAGGGCTAACAATAACAAAAATCTCTAAAGGTGTTCCCATCCTATATCAATATACATAATAAATGTTCTGTGGCTCAAAGGTACAGGCCAAATATTGCCAATTAGTTTTTGTATGAATTTGACACATGCATTAAGTCAGTCATAGGAAATAAAAGAATCTCAGTTAAGAAAATATCTCCGTAAGATCCAGCTGTAAGGCATTTTCTTAATTAGTGATTGATGGTGAATGGTCCAGTTGATTGTGGTGGTGCCATCCCTGGGCTGGTGTTCCTGGGTTCTGTACGAAAGCAGGCTGAGCAAGCCAGGAGGACCAGGCCAGGAAGCAGCACCCCTCCATGGCTTCTGCATCAGCTCCTCCTTCCAGGATCCTACCCTGTTTGAGTTCATCCTGACTCCCTTCAATGGTAAACAATAATGCGGAAGTGTAAGTCAAAAAAACCCTTTCCTTTCCAAGTTGCTTTGGTCATGGTATTTCATCACAGCAACAGTAACCCTGACTAAGACACTTTGTAAATGCAGACTAGAATCCCTATTGTTTGGAATAGCTGGTACTGATTATACCACAGGAGATTTAAACAAAGGGACTCATAATTATGACTGTCACGCCGTGTCCTCCAAAACAAAAATTAGTACTCTTGCTTCCGAGTAGAAGCGGGCTTCTTCCGTATTGATGTCATACCAAAGGAGCACTGTTGGCTACAATCCTTCATACCAATTAAGATAAGAAACCAGTACATTCAGTACTCTTCTGGGTCACAAAGCTGTGTAAATTTTTCTGCAAAGAAAAGCCAGACCAAAATTCAAGAAAAGTATATCCAACCTCTTTGATAGCACATTATTATTCAAGGATAAAGACAACATGAGCCCTACGTGAAAACCTTTCAGACCTTGCTCTGAATAGCTAGAGTAGTTCTTCCAGTTTTCTGACACTACACAGTCACCCAAGACTCATCCCAAAGAAACACAAAGAGATAAAAATAGGAGACACAAAACGGACACAAGGGACCCTTGGGAGAACACTGGCATAGAACCAATTTGAAACTAGGTACCATGGCTGATGAATCTGTATTTGGGAAACAGGAGGCTAGCTTCCCAAAGGCAGATTATCTGCCACAATCACACTAAGTTTATTCAAGATTATTTTAAAAGTTCAATTAGGCTAAATAAGTACTTCTTGTCTTTACCTACCCCCACCATTCCTGGCTTGCCAGTAGGAATCCAGGGGAGGGGGGATTAAAAGGAGAAGAATTTAGGAATCAGAACCAAAGAAAGTAGTCATTGTGTACCTCCAATGGAATCTAAGCCTTGTGCATGCTAGGCAAGTGGTCTAACCACTGAGCAACATACAACTCAGCCCTGAAGCTTTTTACATCGTCTTGTAATTCTCCCATCACAAAGCCCAGATTAGGCAGCAGGGAAATAGGCCTCATGGGTCATCCTGGTCACACTGTCCTTCAGGATAGTCTGAGGATTCACTGAGGTTACCTGAGCCCTGGGTCTTCACCACTTTCCTACATAAGGGCAAAATGATTCCTTACTTCAATGTGGCATGCAAACCCCAAAGGACTTCTCATGAATTCTGACCTCCTCAACCACTCCAGTTTACGGCCCTCAGCTCTGGCGCACACTCCACACTCCTCTATCAACAGCTAGCACTTCCAAAGAAGAGACACAGGACCAGAGCACTGGGTGTGGGGCAGGGCTGGCTGAGATGCTAACCGAGGCCACACCCTCCCCATTCTGACTCCAAGCATCACCTAATTACACAACCTTCAGAGGTAGGCCCCCACTCTTTTACCTATTGTCCTTCAAAGTCCACTTGGTGATCTTAAGCGGACACAGGTTACCAGGCTGATTCCCAAGATGAAAATCCCTTTAATCCATAATCCAATCACTAATAATTCGGAAAAACCTATAATTGTGCTTTGAGAAATGTCCCTCAGAGGCACCTGTAATTATCAGCGGATCCCCAGTTGGCGGTGCTGGAGAGTGGCTATGGACTTTTTAGGACATGAAGCCATGCTGGAGGAGGTCTATCATTGGAGGCAGGCTTTGAAACATTATATAACCTCACCCAGCTTCCTAGTTACTCTCCCTGCTTCGATCCCTGCCGCTGTGGCTCCTGAGCCTCCCAACCCTGGTAGGCTCAGCCCCGTGGAACTGTAAGCTAATAAATGAGATCTGTAAGTTCATTTGGAACATACATTCATTTTATCACACCAACAGAAGTCAGTAAGCTATCGCTGTGAAGAACCTACCCTTGTTTGTTTTGTTGTGGGTTGTTTGGGTTTTTTGTTTGTTTGCTTTGTTTTGTTTTTTGTTGTTGGGGGTGGGGGTTGGGTTTTTTTTTTTAATCATTTTTATTTTTGGTTTTTGGTTTTGAAGCCTCTGGGAAACTTTGGCATTCAAGAGTGTTACATTATTACCTAAATGGCCTCTAGCTGTTCCCAGTCGCCTGGGAAACCTCATCAGCACTGCCTTCTCCATCCACATTACTCTCAACACCCGCTGTCTTCTAGGCTCTGCAAGCATGGCCTATTAATCCATGCACATATTTGGCCAAAAATTTGAATGTCTTCTACCCTCTTCTAAGGGCTTGCCTAAGACCAAATTAACACACAATTTACTAATTTCTTTGGTAAATTCCAAGACAAGTTGAGTCTGTAGCAATGCTTTCTCGTTACTCTAGTGGGTCTATGATGACAAGGAAGGTGAAGAAATACAAAATGTATAGACTGGAGGAAAGGGCACAAGGAACCTTAATTTTGCCCCTGAAACATATGCTGGAAAGGATGCTATAATAGTTAAAGAGATTAGAGAGAGGACTGCTCGGCACAGGAATCCCGGAGCGAGTGCGGGGGTGGGGGTGGGGATGAGGGAGGGCCCGGGCTCCACCCTGCTAAGCTTAGAAATTGTGTAAGAAATTCTAACACTGTTTTTCTCTTACTAGAAAGCAACTGCGTATCAATGCTGAGAATATAGCTTAAGAAGACTGAGAGCGCCGCCCACACGGGGCTAGTTTTAGAAACATGAAAGATATAAGCATGAGGGGCTCATGGATTCTTCCTCCACAGCTTCGAAGAGCTGCTGAGGTCAGACAAGACAAAGCAGGGCTACAGTCTGTGCGAGAATGCTCTGAGAGACCAGGGAGCCCTGCGCGAGGTGTAATCATGAGGGGCAGGCGACCCCAGTATGCTGGGGTGCCATCTTGCAAGGAGAGTTGCATGCTGGGAATGAAGCCATCGACCCCAGTATGCTGGGGTGCCATCTTGCAAGGAGAGTTGCATGCTGGGAATGAAGCCATCGACCCCAGGATGCTGGGGTGCCATCTTGCAAGGAAAGTTGCATGCTGGGAATGAAGCCATCGACCTCAGGATGCTGGGGTGCCATCTTGCAAGGAAAGTTGCATGCTGGGGATGAAGCCATCCAAAAAGAGATGTTTGCTGCAAGCAGCAAAGGCTGGAAGAGTGGAGTTGCCTAAGTGCATTGAAAGCCCAGATACCAGGCAGAGTTACATAGGGATTTGGTGTTCGTCTTGCTGGGCTAGGTTTTACTTTAGCAGTCAGTCTTTCACTATATCCCTGTACTCCTCTGTGAGTGGTAACATTTAAAAAAAAAAAATTTTTTTTTTTTGTTTTGTTTTTTTTTTTCGAGATGGGGTTTCTCTGTAGAGCCCTGGCTGCCCTGGAACTCACTCTGTAGACCATGCTGGCCTGAGAAATTCGCCTGCCTCTGCCTCCCAGAGTGCTTAAAGGCATGTGCCACCACCAGTGGCCCGGCTAAAAAACATTTTTTTTTTTAATTTTTTTTATTCGATATAATTTATTTACATTTTTTTAACGCTAAGAGATTGCTCTAAGTCTCAAAAGAGACTGGAGATTTTGAACAGTATTGAAAACTGTTAAAGACTTTTGAAGGGGGACTTTTGAAGTTGGACTAAACACATTTTGTATCACGGGGTAGTCACCAGCCTGAAGGTCAAAACTTGGGATGTGGTGGCCTGATAAAGAAATGTCCTTCAGAAGCTCACATATTTGACACTTGATCCCTAGTTGGTTGTTTAAGGAATATATAGAACTTTTAGAAGGCCAAGCCTTGCAGAATGAAGTCTGTTGCTGGGGGCAGGATTGAGTGGTCACAGCAGAGCTCACACACCCTCTCTGAGCTCCCGGTTTGGTCTAGAGGTGTAATCTCAATCTCCTGCTCCCAACATAATGGACCTTTATCACCCTGGAGCAAGTCAAAATAAACACTTCCATCTCTAAGCTGCTTCTGGTTGTTAGGATTCTGTCTAAACCCCACCCCAGTTACCTGGCAACAGCCAGGTAGGCCTGGCCCACTATAAAAGGGGCTGCTTGCCCCTCCTCTCCTCTCTCTGTCTCCTAGCTTCTCTCTTGCCCTCTTAGTCTCTTCTCTCCCCCCTCCCCTTTCCCCTCTCTCCACGTGGTCATGGCTGGCCTCTATGTCTCTACTCTTTCCCTCTCTCTGCCTTTCTCTGCCTCTACTACCCCCTAACTCCTATCCCCATGCGCAGAATAGACTCTATTCTATACTATACCGTCATGTGTTTGGTTCCTCAAGGGGAAAGGGATGCCTATGCATGGGCCCACTGAGGCACCCCCTTCTCCCACATCACCTATAGAACATATCTAAATAGCTGCTTTCTCTTTTTATGATCATAACACTGGTTATGCTATTTCATCACAGCCACAGAAAATTAACACACCTACCCATCCCTTCATGTTTCTACCATTACTTCAGTGGACTGGAGGGAGGATGGAAGAGAGACATTCCCACGTCACTCTAACACTCTAGAAACTTACCACAGAGAAACTTTACCACCACCTTAGTCCCAGGAATCCAGAATATGAAATGAATGACATTTTTCCACTTCTACCAAGAACACAACAGAAGAGAGGGAGAATCAGTTCTACCACAGACCAGGGAAAATCTCAGGAAAAGACACTGAGCATTAATTTACAGGAAATACAAATCAAAATCATAAGAAGATATCATGCTAAGTGCATTAGGAAAGCCAATATTACCACATGGGTGTCAATGTGGAGAAACTACAGTTCTTGTGTTCCCAGTGAAAATGGGAAATGGTGCCCTGTCATGAAAAACAATCTTGTGGTTGCCCAGAGAGCTACACACAGCCATCACCATATGATCTGACATGTCATTCTAACACCCAAAGCAGAATTGGGGAGATATATATACCCTGTGTTCACAAAAGCATCATTCCCATTAATTAAAAAAGTAGATGTCACATAAATGTCCATTGAGAGGTAGACAACCACAAATTCTGGTCTAAACCAACCAAGGCAAGTAGATTCCATTTTCATATGGTTGTCAGAAACAAGGACAAGAGAGGGTGAGTTGTTTAGCTTGCACAGAACTTCTGTTTGGGGATGAGAAAGTTCTGGAGCCAATGGAGATGTTCCAAAACACTGAAAATAAGACCACCGAACTATGTGTTCTAAAATGGCTATTATATATGTTTCTACTCTCCTTCCTATATAGCTAAGGCTAACCTGAAACTTACAATCCCCTGTCTATGCCTCCCAAGTGCTGGGATAATAGACAAGTACCACCTCATCCTTGCTATCCATAGCTTTTCTCACAAGGCAATAGTGCCACAGATCACAACAGTCAGAATTAGTGGTTTCAGACACTTTTCCGGCCACACAGAATAGACTATCTGCCCCCAGAAAATAGAGCTGCCTCATGAACACCTCACACATCAGATGTTAAACTCACAGTGCTATGTACTCGCCATTGTGACTGACCACTGAGCAACTACAGGATATGCATCTAGAAGCTTCTCTGGGCTCATGAGTCACATAGAAAGAATGTATTTGTAAAAATAAAAAAGGAAATCTTTACGTTTATTAAAGTTTCATTCTTAAGACCTTTGTTTTTCAGATTCAGGATTTCTCTGTATAGCTGTCATGGAATGCTATAGACCAGAGTGGCCTTGAGCTCAAAAATCTGCCTGCTTCTGCCTCCCACGCGCTGGGATTAAAGGTGTGTGGATATCACACCTTTTTATTCTTAAAACCTTTACTGAAATCCTTACTTTACCAACCAACTCTTATCACTTAGCTTAATGTTTTCCACATTTATCCCATGTTAGAATTTCAGAATCTTTATTTCTTGGTTTTTCAAGATTGAATTTCTCTGTGTATAGCTTTGGCTGTCCTGGAACTTGCTTTGTAGAGCAGGTTGGCCTCAGACTCAGAGATCCACCAGCCTCTGCCTTCCAAGTGCCAGGGTTAAAGACATGTGCCACCACTGCCTGCTGAGAAACTTAAAATTCTCACCAATTATTTCATGTTTATATATATCACATCAACTCTGAGTCATAAAACAGACAAATTATTGTAGAAAGAATAAAATTATCAGTGTCTAGAGCAAGTTTGCTAATAGATTTTCTTAGCGAAAGTAGGGGAGTCTGTTGTTTCCCTTTATGCATACAGGGCTATAGCACAACATATAGAAATGAGATGAAGAGATATTGAGCACGCGCGCGCGCGCGCGCGTGTGTGTGTGTGTGTGTGTGTGTGTGTAGGAGTAGACCACAGGTGTAGAATAGCCTGCTGATACATGGGTGACTCCCAGTAGGACTTGAGAAATCAAATCAAGGTGGCAATTAGAAACACTCCATATTGACTCACATGGTCTAGAAACAGGATCTAGATCTGGAGTCAAAAATATGAGGCAGAAGCTCATGCTATGCCCTAAGAGAATGCAACACCAGTCCTAACACTGTTTACAGACAAAAGACACTTAACTCTCTTTGCTGAAAATTCCCATTCATGGACCACTTGACCTAAGAACATCTTATCCACAGTTAAGTAAACCCGGTAAGAATGTGTAGTTATGAGTTTAAGAGTTGTCTAATGAGCATGTTTGTATTCATTCAGAGGTCCAGAACATGATTTTTCACACAAGTAAGCTTTCAATAAACAAACACTATACATTAAGGTTTCCTGACCATTCATTAAACATCACTCAGAGAAAAATCCAGAATGATAGACAAGTATCTCAACACAATAAAACAGACATGGATTCCCTTTTAAGACCTAAGAGCAGCTAGGCACGGTTGCAAACAGAAGTCCAGGACTCTGGAGGCCCAGTGTTGCAGATTGCTTTCTACTGCTGTGGTAAACAGCATGACCAAAAGCAAGTCGGGCAGGAAAGGGTTATTTGGCTTACACGCCCATCATGGAGGCAAGCTAGGGCAGAACCTTAAGGAGAAACAGAGATGTCAGAACTGAAGCAGAGACCTCAGGACTGCTTCCTGGCTTGTTCTCCATGGCTTCCTTTGCATCTCTTCTCATACACCTCAGGACCTCCAGCCAGTGGGTGGCACCACCCACAGGGTGTTGAGCCACAACAATCATTAATCAAGAAGATAGGCTTGCCTACTCCTACGCTTGCCTGCAGGTTCAATCAGATGGGAGCATTTTCTCAGTGTAGCTTCCTTCTTCCCAGAAGACCCAAGATCGAGTTGACAAGAAGCTATACAAAACAGCAACCTATGGAATGGAAAAGATTTTCTCCAACTCCATCTGACAGGGCTAATTAATAAATGAATATATACATATACATATAGACATCAACAAACCAAATAATCCAATTTGAAATAGTACAGGATCTAAGCTGAATTCTTAACCGAGGAATCTCAAATGGCCAAGAAACACTTGCATTCAAAACTACCTGAAATTCCATCTTATACCTGTCAGAATGGCTAAGATCAATTACACGACAGCTCATGCTAGTGAGGATGTGGAGCAAGAACACTCCTCCATTGCTGGTGCAATGGAAGTGCAAGAAAATAAAGATTTCTAATGATCTTCTACTATACTTGTAGGCTGGAGCCTAGCATAATAGTCATCAGAGAGGCTTCATCCAGCAACATGACAGGCTCCATCCCTTCACCTCTCTGTCTCCCTCCCTCCCCTCACATCTTATTTTAAATATACTTGTTTGGGAAGGACACACACACACACACACACACACACACACACGTACGTACGTATCTGGAGCCCCAACCCTCCCTTAGAACTTTTGAATAACATGTAAGTTTGCATTTAAGTCATCTCAAACTAAATGAACCCCCCTGCCTCTGGACCCCAGCCAAGTGTCTTCTCGGGTGCTCCAAGGTAGATCAGGTGACCCAGGTAGCCAAGGGCCCAAACCACAGGAGGCACCTCTTTTCTTTTTACCCCAAAGCAATCAAAATTCATCCCCCAAGAAAATTTTAAAAACATATGCTCTAGTTGTAACTATTTCTCCCCTTCTCTAATATCCTCCGGCACAAACCACTGTCTCCTTGACAGAGTTGGCAAGCTCTCATCTCCGAGTCTCCTTACAAGAGATGCCCTCCACCATATAACTCAACTGATCTTTTTGATTGAAATGCCTTTAAGCCTCCTTGTGGCCTCTCATCACATTCAGGAGAAAAAGGAACCAGTTGATTTAAAACAACATGGTTCAGATGAGTGTCCACACCCCACCCCCCACCCCCCTGGCCCACGTATCAACACACACACACACACACACACACACCCAACCAATGGTTGTTATGAGCTCACATTTAGAAATCTGTTTTGTCTGTAAACTATATGCACTTCTGATATCTAGCTGTCTGCCCAATTCTTTAGTTCTTTTCTCATATTCATAAAATACACTGATGAAGACTGGATTGAAGCTACTGTTCACATACATGTGATCTTTTCTTTCTCCATTATCTAAAATACCTTGCTGTAGAGTGGGTTCAAGTTCTTGAAGTGATGATGCCAGATGAAGTGTGCCACAATTAACATATATTCTATATAATATTAATATGTAACAATAAAATGTATCAAGATTGTGTTAATATGTATTGTGTTATGTTATACATTATATGTTATATATTGTATTTTCTGCTGTGTGTTATATGTTATGCATTATATATTATATATTATATATATTATATATTTAAAAAAAAACTTAGTCCCTAGAGAACACTATTGGGAGGTGCTGGGGCCCTTTAAGAGTTGGGACCTAGCGGGAGGGCATTCTGTTATTGGAGCATGTCCCTAAAGGGATTATGGGATCCCATCTCATTTCTTTCTCTGTATTTCCAGGCTTGTGCTCTATTTGACCTGCTACAAGCTACCCACCAGAACCTATGGAAGTACCCCCATTGTGACCCCCTGTTTGGAAGCTGGAACCTTCAAAACCATTGAGCCCAAACTAGACTTACTGCCTGAAGCCTTTCATCATAGTGATGAGAAACTGATTAACACAAAGCATAATTAACCTTTGTACTACATGTGACAAACGCAGCCAAAGGCTAGGGACGGTTGGGCCATCCCCAAGGGAGCTTCCACTGCCCACCCACACAAGGAGCCTGACATCCAGGGCGGCACAATTCCCCATCATCAACAATCATCCATTCCTAAATCCTCCCCGTCCCTCACCAATCAGACTTTCAGTTACTCTGACAGCTGGGAGAGAGCCCTGCTTAACTGTCTTAAACCCCACACGCATTCAGAAGAAAACGTGTACCACGTGGCACCCCAAAGAGAAAGAATGTCCAGTAATCTCAGAATCTTCCATCGCCAGCGCATGGGTGGACCTTTGTCTAAACATCCTACTGTCTGCGAGGCGCAAACAATGCTTCACTGTCCTCCCAGGCAATGCAAGAAAAGAGACAAGTTACTGTTTCAAGCCCTCCCACTCTTACAGTGGGATTAACTTGAAAAACAAAAGAATTTCTTGTAAGTAAGAATCATCTAGAACTAAGGGTACTACCATAAAATTGCCTAAATATTTACTATTTCTACATTCTTTTCAAAGTAGACCATTAAAACTTTCACCTCGGGCTAGAGAGATGGCTTAACAGTTAAGAGCACTGACTGCTCTTCCAAAGGTCAAAATCCTGAGTTCAAATCCCAGCAACCACATGGTGGCTCACAACCATCAGCAATGAGATCGGATGCCCTCTTCTGATGTGTCTGAAGACAGCTACAGTGTACGTACATATAATAAATAAATTTTTTAAAAAGGTTACATGCACACCCTGTCATAAAAAAATAAAAAATAAATTAAAAAAATAAAAAATCTTTCAGCTCTGCTTCATGGACCAGGAAGGGGACACTGAGGCTCCGCCCCCTGCATACTGAGGCTCCGCCCCCTGCATACTGAGGCTCCGCCCCCTGCATGCCAGCCTGTTCTTGCTTCCTTTCCCAGTGCAACTGCTCTGTGGCAGGTGGATCTGTGCCAGGTAGATGTTCATTGCAAGCAAGGGTTATTTTTAGGCCGATGGCTCCTCTGATTCCTGAGCTGCTCCTAGATAATCCTGAGGCAGTCTACAGAGAGAAACCCCCAGCTAGCACAAGAATCTCCTACAGGCTCCAGGGGGAGAACACTCCGAGGTCAGCCAGCTTGGATGACAGCCACATCTGACCTCCCAGTGCCCTCTGCAGCCAGACCTGAGGCTGGGCCTCCATTTCCAATGTGAAAACAGTGCCTAGAATTTCATCAAACACAGCTCAAAGAGTCATTGCTCTTGGATAGATATTCCGTACCTATAGACCTCATCGATGTGATACTGCTGTTTTTGAGATGGTATGTCTATTATCAGTGTTGACATTATAGCCTTGGAAAGGGATAATGAAAAAAAAAGACAAGATTCAAAGAAAATTCTTAAAAAAAACAAAAACACACCAAGATGATGTGGTAAGTTATCCAACCACTACATTATTTAAAACCACAGCCGGGCGAGGGTGGTGCACGCCTGTAATCCCAGCACTCTGGGAGGCAGAGGCAGGCAGATTTCTGAGTTCGAGGACAGCCTGGTCTACAGAGTAAGTTTCAGGACAGCCAGGGCTATACAGAGAAACCCGGTCTCGAAAAAAACAAATCCAAAAAAACCTAACTAACTAAATAAAACCACATGTTTTTATCATTTGTATTTAGAAAAGGCCTTCTAGAAAACTAAGCCTGCTGCCATGCCCCTACAGACGCCAATTATAACAAGATTCAGGAGAACAGGTGACAGAGTATTAGACCCAGGCCACAGACAACTTCCAGCACAAGGGATGCTAAGGCAGAACTCAATCCCAGGCTAGCCTGGACTAACAGCACACCAAAAGGAAACCCACTACCCTCAAACTACAACTAAATATCTTTGCTTCCCATTTTTTCCTGTTTATATATAGGTGTTTAGGCTACATGTATATGTATGTACCATGAGTGTGCCTAGTGTCCTTGACTAGATACCCTGGACTAGAGTTACACACAGTGTGTACCTCCATAGGGGTGTTGGGAATTGAACCCAGTCGTCAAGGACAACTAGTGTTAACTGCCAAGCCATCCTTCCAGCCTGGGGACTAAGTGTTTTAACTATAATTTCTTGGGCAATATATATGCAAATATATGGAGAGGGTATATCTCACCATGCGGCTTTCCTCCAAGCACAGTCTGACATAAAGATAGTCTCCTCTTTATTCCCCACCTAGGTTTTATGAAGAACTGTGTTAACATTTCCAAACCCACAAGTCTATTGTATCAAAATATGTGCTCAGCTAAAATATTAGCCCCCAGTGCTCTGGGATTTAGTATTTGCTCCAGGGAGTCTGGCACTGATGGTCAGCACACGTCTACCCTCCCTGTTGGGTGTGCTCCATTGCATCTGATGCTGGGTTTTTCTACAGACTGCTAACTCTGCGAGTATTCTAGAATAACAAAGGAATCACGGCCCCTTGGGAACCAAAATGTCCAGCCAAGTCCACTCCCTTCTCACTGCCTCAGTAGTAGCTGCTTTCTGCGTCTGTTAAATGGGGGCAAGAAGAGGGAAATTACCGCTATCTTAGAACTGGGCCTTGAGAGACGTGGAGGAACACATGACAGAATATTCTCTGAAAAAAAGTGTTCCATGTGTATGCTGTGGGGATAGAACAATTTGGAAATTCAGAACGGATTTTGTTGGCTTGACACATATTTCTGGGGGTTTAACTCAAAGCCTTTAGCACCATCAACTGGTCTGAGCTTAGCTCCTAGGTATGTGACAGCCTTTGATGCCGCTTGACAAGTGGAAGTCAATCAAAAAGTAAAACTCTTGGCGGTAAATCCTCAATGCAAACAACTCAGTGGGATGCTGAAAGGCAATCTCCGTGGTAGCCATTAAGTTCTGAAACCACCAAGGCCAGGACCCCATCACCCCTAATCTCTGAGGGACTTGGCGGCAGGAGAGGTCAACTCTGAATTCATAGACAGGTGAGGCAGGCAGTCAGGATGCTCACTAAAGGACAGGAGATGAGACACACACACTAAGCCACCAGCTACCTAATGTTCTAATCCCCACTTACCTGCCCACCACCACCTCCCTTTTGTCTTTAAGACAGGGTTTCTCCATGCATCACTGGCTGTCCTGGAACTCAAGCTAGCTTCAAAACTCAAGAGATCCCCCTGCCCCTGCCACCTGTGTGCTGGGATTGAAGGTGTGGGCCACCATCAGCTGGCTCATCCCTCCCCTTTCTAATAAACTATTCACACACACACACACACACACACACACACACACACACACACACACACGTCTTTCTCCGAATGTCTCTGATCCTGTAAAAAGATTTTACATCACAAGCAAGCTAACATTTCTCCTTTAGGATTCGAACTTCCTAGCTTAGCTGTCGGAGGAGAGCTGGCTGGGAGAACCATGCGGACTTGTTGAGAGTAAAACCCTTCTCTACCTGTTTGCTTCCTGTTTGCAGCCCACACTGGTCTGGATTTCAATGTGCTATCCTCCCGGTCCAGCCTAAATGCTGGGAATATATGTGTGACCCAACACACCCGGCTTCACTCCCCACCACCATATAAATATTATATATTCGAAATCCAAACCCAGTCAATTTCTCTAGAGCTATTCTCTTCATAAAAAAGATTTCTGCCAGGCAGTGGTGGCACGCGTCTGTAATCCCAGCACTTGGAAGGCAGAAGCAGGTGGACTTCTGAGTTCGAGGCCAGCCTGGTCTACAGAGTGAGTTCCAGGACATCCAGGGCTACACAGAGAAACCCTGTCTTGAAAAAATAAAATAAAATAAAATAAAATAAAAAAATAAAAAGGATTTCTGAGAGAAATCAACCTTGTGTCACTTTATCACACCGGAGAGCCCCCAATCAGAAAGCTGCGCATTAGCACTCAGAACAACCCTGGATAGACCAATGGCTTCTGAACTCTCACAGTTCCTTTATACACCAATTCTGCCCATTTTCTTGTCCCTGTAACAAAGGAGCTTTTCCATACTGAAGCTTTTGTTAAAAAACCTTGATTTCCTATATGCTATTTGGCCAGGACTGGAGACACGCGGTGGTGAGTGAGACACCTTCGCGGAACAAAAACATTTCAGTAAGGACAGCAAGAGAGGACGAGGAAAAAATTACAGAAACTGGAAGTGTGTATGTGACCAGCACCCAGGGTGCCTCAGAGGCCATCCTGGCTGTGTATGTGGAGAGGAGAGAGGCAGGGTAGCCAGATCCCTAAGAGTGAGGAGGCACAGAGAGTCCTTTGACGCCTTTCTCATCTTCTGTACTCATGAACTGGTCCCTCCTGTGACCAGGAAGGGTCCACACAGGCATACCAGCTTTTAAACCACCATGGAGAGCGTGTCAAACCAAACTCGACAGACCACTGTCACATTATGAAGGACATTTCAGCACAAAATGGAGTGCCCGACTGCAGGTACAAAGTATTCATTTAGCTTGGGTTCTTTAAACACTGATTTAAGAAACCTTGGTATGTGGTGAACGCTCATCAGTCATCCTGGTAAACACTTTGCTGCCAAACACCCTTGGGTCATAGATCTGCAGTTGGAACCTCTGAGCTCAAGTAAAAAGGTAATAAGAGAGAGCTATGGAGGAGTCTCCCATCCTCTAGAAACACACGGAAAGAGCAGACCATACAAAGAGAATTCGAGGGGGGAGGCATGTGCAAGATAACCCCACCAAGACCCAGAACTCAGCAACCCTTAGGAAGTCACCAACCTCATGTGCACTGTTTTTTTTTTTTTTCATAAACAAAATTAAAACAATTTAAAAAAAAAAAAGATTCTTTCCTCCTTCAGCTCCCTAGGACTGTGGAAGGGGACTGGAGTAGGATGTGAAGCTTTTGAAAGTCAGAAGCACCTAGAAAACCTTGTGTAAACACAGCACACCAAGGGACTGACACGTTGTCACTCCACTCATCAGCCCAAAGGCAGTAGCATGGGGGGGGGGGTGCAGGGACAGAGACATCAGTAGCTACCTCTTCCACAGAGCTAATGATATACACTGTGGGCTTCGGAGTCAGGAAAGCATTCTCATGCTGATGGTCCCTCAGACAAACCACTAGACAGACGGTCGTATACATTCTCATGTTGATGATCCCTTAGACAAACCACTAGACAGTCATATAGATCCTCATGCTGATGATCCCTCAGACAAACCACTAGACAGACTGTCATATACATTCTCATGCTGATGGTCCCTTAGACAAACCACTAGACAGTCATATACATTCTCATGTTGATGATCCCTTAGAGAAACCACTAGACAGTCATATACATCCTCGTGCTGATGGTCTCTTAGATAAACCACTAGACAGTCATATACATCCTCGTGCTGATGGTCCCTTAGATAAACCACTAGACTGACTGTCATATACATTCTCATGCTGATGGTCCCTTAGACAAACCACTAGACAGTCATATACATTCTCATGTTGATGGTCCCTTAGAGAAACCACTAGACAGTCATATACATCCTCATGCTGATGGTCCCTTAGATAAACCACTAACTAGACAGACTGTCATATACATTCTCATGCTGATGGTCCCTTAGACAAACCACTAGACAGACATTTAAGGAATGCTCACCCAGAAGTACAGGGGTAATGCATGGAAGCCATAGACAGTAAATTCAATTCAAATGTGTGAATTTTTTTTAAAAAGATTTATTATACGTAAACACTGTAGCTGTTTTCAGACACACCAGAAGAAGGCATTGGATCTCATTACAGATGGTTGTGAGCCACCATATATATGGTTGCTGGTATTTGAACTCAGGACCTTCAGAAGAGCAGTTGGTGCTCTTAACTACTAAGCCAGCTCTCCAGCTCTCTCTCTCTCTCTCTCTCTGGCCCCATTTGCTGTAGCTGTCTTCAGACACCCCAGAAGAGGGCATCAGATCTCATTACAATGGTTGTGAGCCATTGTGTGGTTGCTGGGATTTGAACTCAGGACCTATGGAAGAGCAGTCAGTGCTCTTAACCGCTGAGCCATCTCTCCAGTCTGAAACTTTTTGTTTTTTTTTTTTGTTTGTTTGTTTGTTTTGTTTTTTTGTTTTGGATTTGGTTTATTCGAGACAGGGTTTCTCTGAATAGCCCTGGCTGTCCTGGAACTCACTCTGTAGACCAGGCTGGCCTCGAACTCAGAAATCCGCCTGCCTCTGCCTCCCAAGTGCTGGGATTATAGGCGTGCGCCACCACTGCCCAGCCAGTCTGAAACTTTTTAAAGTGGTCTTCTTATTGTTTGGGATGGCCTTGAACTACTCCTGGGCTAAAGTCATCCTCCTATCTGAGCTTTCTGAGAAGCTGGGACTATGGGAATTAACCATATGCCTACTTTAAAAGCAATTCTCTTTCCACAATCCCTCTTACCTTAACCTCTTCTAACATTTTGTAAGTCTGTGGACATGGCCACAGACCCCAAAGGCACTGGACATGCCGGCAGTTGTTGTTACCTGTGAGGCTACCAAACTGACTGACTGTGTGTCTGCATTCTGCTTAGAAACCTAAATGCTTTCGGCCTCATTTTTCTTACCTATGCAACAGAATCAACCCATCCTGGGGCTAAAAGAAGTGTCTGGAAACTCCCTGACCGCTGTTAGCTACTGCTGTAATTTTAACAACATTGCACAACAAACACACTAATCTCACAGTTCTGAGGACCAAAGGCTGACAACTTGTTTATCTGGCCAGCAAACTTTTCCAGAGTAAAGGAGGTATTGTAAGGCCTGATTGCTGCACTGGTTACACAAGGATGTATTTAACAAAACCGATAGCCGTACACTTAAGTTAGGGGCATTTTACTCCACGGTGCTTAAAACAAATGTTTGGAGAGACCGGGTCTTGCTATGTAGCCTAGGCTGGATCTGAAATCAACATCAGACCCTTCTGCCTCAGCCTCTGGAGTGGTGACATGGTAGGTGTGCACCGACACATCCATTGTCATGGGATTGAATTTTATCTTAATTTTTTTTCTCAAAGCACATTCAACCAATAAGCACCAGTGTTATTTTCTGGAACTTACCTACTACTTCATGTGGAGACCAGTGGATTCCTTCTTTTCCTCCTTAGTTCTCATTCTCTGTAATCTACTTTCTGGCTAATTCTTCCTGCCCACGGGACACACCTGAAGACCTGCCACTTTTCTACTTATTCAAAATTCTAAGCTTTACTGATCCAGCTTGGATGGTTTCCACCTTGACCCTTCCCTGTAGCCAGAGCATGAACCAGAGCAAACCAGAAACACCAGCCAACAGACTTCTGGGAAATCAAAGGCAGCAGCACTCTGCAACAGCCTGTTGAGCAACTGTATGTGTAAAACACCCTGAATACTCTGGTGGAAATACATCAAAAGTTTCCGTTTTTATTCTTTGGGCTATCGTTTCATGGTATAAGCACACAATTTCATCAAAACAGGCATTTTTAAATCAAAGTCAGAAAGCACCCACAGCAGTTGAAAACACTTCACGTTCCAAAACAATACTGAGCCAATACACACTGACTGTACTTACCAAAGTAAATAATTAAAACCAAGCCAGTCGTACCCAGTGCTTATCAGGTATGGTCAAAGGCTACATACGCAGCTGGGCTAGAAAATGACTCCTGTAAAATCTGCATGCTTTTTGTCAGTGATATGCACTTCATTAAAGAAATTACCTAAAGGCTCATTAAGGTCAATGAGAGGAGAGTCGGCAGGGCTTATGGCTAAACTAAAATCTCTTCCTGATAGTGCTAAATGACCATGAACAACTTCTCAGTCAGGAGATTTTGGGCGGTTGTCACGACTTTTCAAACTCCACTTGGCTAAGAGGAAATAATTTTCCATCTAAACCATGCCAAGACCAATTGAAACATGTCATTTATGTATGTGTAGTTACGCAAACCAGCACCTCACCTTATACCTCCCAACCTTTATTAAACAGCAACTTCCTCTACCCTTTTCTTGAAAATGATTACCTGTCAGACTTTCCATTGGCCATAAAACATTTTCAACAAAAGGGCAGCGTAGGCACACAGCTAACTCAAGGTGCAGCCAAAGGTAGAGTCACTCTCTATAAAGGGCCTACTTTGAAAGTCCTAACACTGTACATTCCTTAGCAGGTACTTGAAAGACATGATCCTCTATCTTTATGGCCAGAAGACATGCTTGAGGCTCAGATGTCACCGGGCTATTGGGACGTTAGCCTCTTCTACTTCCAGCTGGCACGAGGCCTCACCTCCTAGTTAAATTTTCACCCAGGATTACCTCCTTGTCCCAACTGTCCCCTATCTCTGCACAGATCAAAAATAAAAGGATTCAGGGGCTTCATAGAGAAACATAGTCCAGGAAAGTCTACCTATTAGCCTTTAGTTAGCAACCAAGTGGTACTCTGCAAAAATGGGAGACAATTAAGTGATTCAGATGATCATTCTTACACAATTGTATCATGACTTTTTGAAAAAGCAACCTGAAAACTTATAGAAATGGAATATATCACCCAGCACACACACAAGGCTGAAACAAAAGGATCCCTGAGCTCTAGATCACCCTAGTCTACTACATAGCAGAGCTCCATCCCAAGCACTGGAGGGGACAGAAAAGAGGGAAGCAGGTAAATTTGTTGTTGTTTTGTTTCAAGACAGGGCTCACTATGTAGCCTCAGCTGACCTGAAACTCACTATGTAGACCAGGCTAGCCTCAAATGCACAGAGATCTGGCAGCCTCTGTTTCCCGAGTTCCAGGGGAAATCTTTTAAAGGAATGCAATATGTTGTTATGAAAGCTGCAACTGTCAATGTTGTGCCAGGCAGCATTTGTGAACCCCAGAAGACCACCAAGGAGCCGTTTCTGATGTAATAGCATTAGGGTCTCTTTATTACAAGCTCGGGCTTGGTCTCTCCTCCAACCAAACCCTGACACAGCAGGACAGGAAGGGAAGATGGAGCAGCCTTGAACCCTCAGCAGGACAAGGTTTTATAGGAAATTAAAGTAAATGGGGGTGGGGTGTCTATCCTGGCAAGTATCTAACAGAATGTCTGTTGTAAGCTGACGGGTGGGTGCCCTGAAGCAAGACCATATACAGTCACAAACTGTCTGAAAGTACATCTGAAACAATCAGACTAATCTTTGATTAACTGTTGCTAGGAAGTAGCTAGGGGAGTAACTCTGGCCAAGGACAAACTGTGGGGTCCTTTCTGGTAAGTGGGTGCTGCTTGGGTTCAGCTTCCGGTCAGGTTGGCTTTTTATTTTCTCTGTAAGATGGAGGCCGGTGCCATGATGGAGTAGGTATGGCCTCTCATTCCCACCTTTCTCTGGAAACTGGAAGGCCCAATCATGGGTCTTCCTGAAGTTTATCTAATGTCATGAAAACAGTAACAGGTCTATATCTTTATGACTCAGTTAACTCAGGCCTGGATGTATTGGTGACCAGAAAGGACTGGACCATCATATTTTAGAGGGGTCAACGTTGTCATTGTCCAGTCCATTTAGTGTCCCTGGGGCTTGGATAGGGGCCCTATCAGTGGGAGACAGGGTTGGGGGGGATGAGGGTGGATGGGGGTGGGGGAGTTCTGAGACTGATTTTCCTCCTGTTGGTCTGGGTTTGTCTTCAACTGCAAATGTGTCTGTGATTCCATGTTGTAATCCTTTCGACCTCAGGGGTGATGGGAAGGACCTTTCTAATGAGGCTCTAAGGACTCCTGACTGAAGGGAGACCTGCTTCATAGAGAATGTCAACTTTAGGCCAAACATGTTAACGAGCCCATTGGACACCTTTGAGATGTCAGAGCAATTGACTATCTTTGAACTCAGTGAACTCTGCCTGTATGTTAAGAGCAATGGGGGGTGGGGGTGGGGGTGAGAGAGAGTGGTATTCCAAACATGATTTCAAAAGGGGTGAGTCCCATCTGGTAAGGGAAGTTTCATACCTGGTAGAGAAAGAGTTATTCAGTCATTACCAGTCTCATAGGTCAATTTAGTTAAGGTCTCTTTTAGGGTTTTGTTTATTCTCTCTACCTGCCCTAAACTCTGGGTCTATATGCACAATAAAGTTTCTAATCAAGCCCCGAATACTGGCCTGTCTCTGACTTACCTGGGACACAAAAACTGGTTCCACTGTCTGACCCTATCGTCTGAGGAAGCCCATACCTTGGCAGAATGTCGTCTAACAACTTCTTTGTCACAGTGGATGTAGTTTTCTGTTTACTGGAAAAAGCCTCAGTCTAACATGAAAAGGTATCTATAAATATCAGTAAATATTTGTAGTTACATTTTTCTGGTTTTACCTCTATGAAGTCTATCTTTCAGTAGATAAGACTCTGGGCTTTGTGCCTCTGAACCTATTACCCAGGGTTCTTCTCATTAGTCATTGAATTAGTTCACTGGCAGGCTGTACAGTTCTTGACCATCTCAGCTATCTTTGAGTTGACATCTCTAATCCTGATAGTAGCATCTCCCGGACGCCCATGTGGGAAGAGTAGTGAATCTTTTGAAGTATGTGTAGTTCTGTTTCTTATACCACAGTGGGTTTGTAATCTGCTGTTCTCTACCATCTGTCATAACGTTGGGTACATTTCTACCTCAAATGATGTCATCTTTTGAATATTTGGGGTGGCCAGGGAATATAGGATCCCTCCAATCCAGGGAAGTCAGGGGCAAAAGAGGTCTGATTTCTAGGGCTGCATGATGGGCTGATTTGCCCTATTGTTTGTTGCCCTCTGATACTGGGTCCTTTCTTTTCTGGCATCTTAAGCAGTGAATAAAGGCCAGCTTCTTAGGACCTCGTAGAGCCTTTAGTAGGGAGAGGATTTCATCTTTATTTTTGATAGTCTTTTCTTCTGCTGTCAGAAGGCCTCTCTCCCTACAAATAGCCCCATGGACATAGCTTAAACATTCTGTTTTACATTCTGGGCTTAGAGAATAGAAAAATAGTTAAAAATGAGTTAACTTACACTGTCTAAACTTTCACCTATCCACATAATCATGTAACTTTGATCTCTGTTAAATGTCAATATAATCAAATGTGCTAGCTCCAGTAATTCATTATCAGGAATAGCAGAATTCCACGACAATAGAATTGTAGTGGAAGGAAGGACAAATGGACAAATGCCACCTTAGGATGAATCAGTTATCCAAAGAGCTCTGGTTCCTAATTTCCTTATATATAACACACAGAGCTGATGTGCTAGCTAAATATAAATGTTCTTAATGTGCTTCAGGCACAAGGTGTTTTCCAACAACCTGGATGCAAGGCATGTGTCACTTTAGCATATATGTGCATAAATAGTGGCATTTTTTTATTGAAAGTCTTCAATACAAACATTTTGGACTAAGTTAAAGGTTAAATATGAGATGATGGGTCTTCAGTACTTTAAAGTCAACATATCATGAGTTAAAAGTGATGACTCAATTTTAAACAACACGGATTACAGACTATATGAAAGAAAGAAGTATTTGCTTTGATTGAAAAGATTCAGCTCAAATGTAAGAAAACACCAGATGTTCACCAAATTCAACACTCAAAAAAAAAAAAAAAACAAAACCAAGAGGTGATAAAACTGGAGTCCAAAATAAAGTCAAATATTCCTGTGTAAAGCAATTATTTTTGAGAAATGGAAAAAAGTATCAGGTTCTTGTGCCTGGAGTTTAATTCCCACAAATGCACCAGCAGATCCAGGCAACACCTTCACCAAAATTTAGAGTAATTACACATCCACCTGTGAATCAGCAGATTAAAGACAGACTAAGGGAGGCTTAATAGCACCTATTGATCACACTCCAAATACCTGGCACTATAGTGACATAACCCCAAAAGACATGCACTGTCCCTCAGATCCTGCCAGCTAGGGACAGAGGGAAGGAGACAACTTACTAAAATCACCCTAGCAACAGAGAGGAGAGGAGCTCTGCACCCAGCTTTATGTGACGAGCCAGTGTGTTTCCTATTACAGGTGCCTGCTCCAAGGGTTCTGGCTCCCATAACATTTATACCAACTCTATAACAAAGTATGTCTCTTCAAGGTTTTATAGCTGACGTCGAGATAGCACACCTGTAATCCCAGCACTTTGGGAGGCAGAGGCAGGTGGATTTCTGAGGCCAGCCTGGTCTACAGAATGAGTTCCAGGGCAGCTGGAGCTACACAGAGAAACCCTGTCTCAAAAAAACAAATCCAAAAAAATACCAAAGCCGGGCGGTGGTGGCGCACGCCTGTAATCCCAGTACTCTGGGAGGCAGAGGCAGGCGAATTTCTGAGTTCGAGGCCAGCCTGGTCTACAAGAGTAAGTTCCAGGACAGCTGGGGCTACACAGAGAAACCCTGTCTCAAAAAAAAAAAACCAAATTAAAAAAACCAAATAAAAAAAAACAACAAAACAAAACAAACAAAAAACAAACAAACAAACAAAAAACCCCTCAGCAAACCCTACCCCATAGTTATAGTATAGTCTTCAGCAGGTAACACCAAAAAGCAACAGAAATATTTCTTAAATGTGAAAAGTTTTTTTAAAATCAAGTTCAATAATGAGAGACCCTAATGAGCTACAGAATATTCCACGGGAATGAAAAAACCTACACACAAATCTTAAGTGTAATATGAGGGAGAGCATTCTCAGACTGCAAAGTCATCTGCTCTCCTCTGTACCTTGTAAATACCTAGTTCTCTAAAGAGAAAAACAGCCCAAATCTCTATTCAAGAGGAATGGTCAACTCGTGACTGTCTGCACACATGGAGACAATAAATTATCACTGGTGGAATTAATTCTGTAAAAGTATTTGCACGTGGGTGAGCCAGATGTTCCAAGAGTGACTCCTCGTAACTACGCAGGAACTTTAATAGGAATCTCTGCGTCTTCCAGCTCTAAGACATCCTTTCCCAAAACCCAGGACAGGCTGAGCTGCCTTCATTCTTTGCCTGGTGAATAACACTGAATGAAGGAGTGGGGAGAGCCAGAGAAGTTAATAAAGAAAGTGGAGAAAAATACCAGGGAAATAAACATCTGACTTAAAGGCTTCTAGCATCTGTAACTGGGGAAAGCACCGGCAAATTCTCGTGCCAACTAGAAGACATCCCAGGCTGCATCCACAGCCCAGCACCGTTATGTTTCAACTCTCTTGTCAAAACGCTTACAAAAGGTAATGTAGAACACTACTGGGAGAAGAAGGGAAGCCATAGTGCCCAGTAAATGTCTAACAAGGAAAACTGTACTGATGACTAAGGAATTTTTTTTTTTTAAGAACTATGTGTGCCCCAGGTGGTGGCACATGGCTTTAATCCCAGCAGTCTCCGGAGAGGCAGAATCAAAAGGTTCTCTGTGAGGTCAAGGCCAAACTTGGTCTCCATAGCAAGTTTCAGGCCAGTCAAATTGATACAGTGACATTCTTGTCCCAAAAAAATAAATAAATAAAAGAAATAAAGAACTATTTTTAGGGGTCAGGATTTGGGGATTGAACCCAGATCTCAGGCCTACTAGGCAACTGCTCTACCACTGAGCCATAAATAACCCCACCTCACCTTTATCTTCTTACTTCATCAAGGCAGGGGGCCAACTCGCATGCATAGTCTGGCCTTGAATTTATAATCCTCAAGTCTCAGGCTCCTGAGTAACTTGGAGACTAAGCCCAGCAAGGATTCTTTAGATACCAAATTTCTTACCAAACCCTGGTCAAGGCAACAGACATAGTTTCCAACATAGTGGAGACTATAATAAATTACGTGTTAACAATTTATGAGAACGAGAATATTTGTAACAACATAAATACTAATGCTCTCTGAGAACTGAAGCCAAATAAATCCCTTCTGAATCTCTGTCCCTCAACTTTGCAATGTTCTACACAGGGTGAGTTCCAAATAGGGCTTGAAACAGATCAAAACGAAATACAACATTTTAACAGCAGAGATTTTCTTCGTGCCTTGTTCTCTACAGCATGCAAACATATTTACAACGACACCACGTATAAATGGCTTGGTTTTACACGTGGACTCTAGAATGAGCATTTAATGAAAGCAAGTTCAGTTTCCATAGTCAAGAGATCCTGCCTCTAACCCAATTTTTTTTTCATGTCTCCAAACCTTGTTACTCAACAGCAAGCTGGAACTTCTGCAATTCTGAGTTCAAATCTATGGGATTAACTTAGTAGTGGTAGGCAAACAAATTTCAACTATGTAACATACCTAAGATGATGTCAACATAGGAATCTATATAATAAAAGGTAAGGCGTATATAGTACAAGTTTAGTATTCTAGTAAATACAACTCAATCAGTTTAACGGAGAGGAGGGGAAGGGGGGGGTGTCTAGGTTTGAATGACATCTCTTAGATTGCGTAGGTCTATACTGGCTACTATTTTTATTCCACCAAGCTAGCTGAGTTATGTTTTAAATAGACACAGGGTATCATGTAATGTCAGTAATCATTAACAATCATCAAAAAAATTTACAAGGGACCAGAGCAGTGGTTCAGGGATTAAGAGCACTGGCTGTTCTTCCAAAGGACCAGGGTTTGATTCTCAACACCCATATGGTGACTTAGAACCATCTGTAACTCCAGTACCTGGGGATCTGACACCATCCTTTGGTCTCTGTGCAAATTCAGGCAAACATTCATATTCGTAAGATAAAAATAATTAAAAGTTCAATTTTTTTATTGTACAAGATGAACAAAATGAAAATTAATTCCTTGTGTGACAGCAAATACTATTTAATATTCCCTACGAATTCCTTAATTGAAATAAAGGGAAGAAATGTTTATTTTCCTTCCAAATTGGTGTATGTGTAAATAACACCCAAGTTAAATATTACCAAGTTAGCAAGCAATGTACAAAAGGCACAGAAGATAAGCTAACTCCCATCAGTCCAGACTCAGCAATCACTGGCAGACATTTTTAAGCTCCATGGTTATTTACAAAAGAATGTGACTTTAGTCCTAGTCAGTCCTCTTCTTATTCTTCAAAGTATAGATATTCTTGGGGGGGTGGGAGTAAGGGGCAAGAAGTCTTTCTCCAGGCCAATCTAGTACACAAAATTTCCTGACATGATTTCACTGTAGATCAGGGTAACTGTGACCAATTTGCTCTCAGACTAATATGTCAAGTATAAGTTCAGCATCAAGCTAAAAACACAATTTCTTTTCAAGGTACAAATCTGTATTAAATGCACACTAAAGAATTACAGTAGCCTAGAAATCTTTTCCAAAGCAGCTCACTGAAGCTCACCAGCTTGCCCTGTCTCCCCAACATCATGAACTCAGAGAAGTCCCTGCACATTCCTTCCTCCTGTCCAGTTAGTCTACACACACACACACACACACACACACACACACACACACACACACACACACACACAGAGAGAGAGAGGCACATTTACGCAAGCAATGCTATTTTAAAGAGAAACAAAGCCAGGCGGTGGTGGTGCACACCTTTAATCCCAGCACTCCGGGAGGCAGAGGCAGGTGGATTTCTGAATTTGAGGCCAGCCTGGTCTACAGAGTGAGTTCCAGGACAGCTAGGGCTACACAGAGAAACCCTGTCTCAAAAAAACCAAATCCAAACAACCAAAAAAGAAAAAAAAAGAGAAACTTAAAGTGACTTTAAAATTATATTTCCTTTCACAACCTCAAAACAAAATCATTTCTAAATGAATCCTAGGTAAAAACTGACTGGCCTTAATAAACAAAATGTTTGTTGAGTTAAATGTTTATGTTTATGTTCCTGGAGTCTGGAGGCTATCAGGTAAAGCAACTGTAGACTCAAGTCTAGAGCAAATTAGCTCACTGTGTAGGAAAGAAATGTTGCTCTATTTTTCTACAAAGTAAAGATAAAGCCCCAAATATACCGTCCCAGAATGCACTTTTTTTCTTTATCTTGGGCCAAGTGAACAAGCTAAGGCAATACCTTGTGCCACCATGGGAAAAAAAAAAATGCCCACAAGAAAAGGAGGCTGATTTCAAGAAACACTGAAGTCATTTCAAAAACTGTAACTGCCATCAAGACAATCTTTTATGAGATTTGGCTCCGAAACAAACATTTCGAAGAAGAAAGTCATATTCAATCCCTAATTATACTGAACCATCCTAAGCAAAGGAAAGGGCTGCACCCAAAGTCTGCATGCTTGTCAAAGCAGGCTTTTAAAAAACAAGACTTCAGACTAGCTTAACCAATTTCCAGAGCCTCTCTCTTCCTTCAGAGGACAACAACATATCCGGTCACTAGTGCTTTCTCGCTCTGGCTGTTGTCTGTCTGTCTGTCTGTTGAGTGTCATCTTCTCTTACTGGAGACACCTTTGGATGCCCAAACATAAACCCTGACCAGCCATTCTTCACTCTCAGCTTGGTGGCTCCCCCCTAGGGCCTAAGGACTAAGGGCAAGAAGGGGGGGGCTGATGATAAACTTGCTCAAGGTCTTCAGAGACCCAGAGTAGACTCAACATTCCAGAGCAGAGCTATCTCAAGCTTTCAAAGGCTTTTTGTCCCCTTCAAAAAATAATTTAGTCTATTAAGAGTGTTGGAAATTAATTTGGGGAGCTGGAGAGGTGGCTCAGCCGAAAAGGGCACTGACTGCTCTTCCGGAGGTCCTGAGTTCAATTCCCAGCAACCACATGGTGGCTCACAACCATCTGTAATGGGATCCAATGCCCTCTTCTGGTGTGTCTGAAGACAGCTACCCTGTATTCATGTACATTAAATAAATAAATAAATCTTTAAAAAAAATTTAATTTAGGAAACAACTATAGATTTGAACATCAAGAAAACACTTGTATCAGCAATTGAGTATAAAACTAAACTACAATAATATTAAAATAGCATATGGACCAGGTGATGGTGGCACGAATCTTTGACCCCAATACTTGGGAGTCAGAGTGTTGAGGGTCTCTGAGATGGGAGCCAGCCTGGCCTACAGAGCAAGAACTACACAGAGAAACCCTGTTTCAAAAAGATGGGGAAAATGGTAAAAATTGCAAATGGATTATCAGAAACATAGACTTCATAATCCCCAGAGCCAAATTCCAAAGATTTTAATCCCAAAGATTTAAATTGTTCTCAGATTTTGTTTTGGTTGTATATACCTAAGTTTCTTGTCTATGTACAAGATTTCAGCTGTGTTAATAAATTCACTTGGACGAGAGACAAGAAAGTCCAAAAAATAAACAACTCTAACCATTTGAGCTGCTACAGAGAAATCTTTAAAGATATGTTCTCTGAATAGTCCATGTGAAAGGTCCTTCATATGTGAAAGTTGTAGAGCTCTGTCAACTTTGAAATTTTATTTTTTGAGATAGAGACTCATGTAACCCCAGCTAGCCATACTTTCTTATTTTGTAGCCAACACTAATCTTGATCCTATTCCATGTACCTCCCCAGCGCTACAACTGCAGGCATGCATCATGAGACCTGCCTGTGGTCATGTTCTACACACACACACACACACACACACACACACACACACAGTGTCCATTGCTACACAGCTATGGGTTAATGAGGAGAATGCTCTTTCCAAGCCAATTGCTATTACTTAGTTTTGGATCATACACACAATGTTACCTCTTTGGATACCATAAAAATGCCAAGCAAGGAGCTAAGAGAAGACTCAGTGGTTAACAGTGGTTTGTACAGAGGACCTTGGCTCAGCTCCCAGTAACGACACGCTGGCTCACAACCACCTGTAACTCCAATTTCAGGGGATGTGCCGCCCTGGTTCTGACCTCCATGAACATCAGACATGTATGTGGCACACATAGATACATTCAAGCTAAACATTCATACACATAGAATAAATTCCAAATAATTGGATGCCAATTACAAAGTTTCTTCAAAGACATCTCTGAATGTTGAATCGTTGGCTCTACTGGTAGCACAGAACACATTACAACACTCGTCAATGAATTCAAAAGCTCACAGACTACACAGCCATAATGATAAGATAGGGAGTTAAAAAGGTTGACCCCAGAATACTAGGAAGCACACAGATCTATGTAGGCTGTTACCATTGAAAAGATACATGAATGGGATCATCAGACAGAGGCTCACAGCACTGCAAACACCTAGATTCAGATTGTCTTGGTCATTTTCTCGCTTTAGGCTAGGGCGAGGCAAGACATGATAAACTTACCAATACATTCTATGGATGTATTCAATTCAAGGTTTTAGAGTAATTGCAAGGCTTCCTGGATAGAAAGATATATGAAACATGTCCTAAAGATTGAATAGACGGTTTCAAGATTCCTCAGGTCCCAAAGAACCAGGAAAATTATTGTTGCAGGAAATATTAAAAAAGAACCAGCATAGCTGGGTGGTGGTGGCACACGCCTTTGATCCCAGCACTTGGGAGACAGAGGCAGGCAGATTTCTGAGTTCAAGGCCAGACTGGTCTACAGAGTGAGTTCTAGGACAGCAGGAGCTACACAGTGAAAACCTGTCTCAAAAAACAACAAAATAAAAAATAAAAAATAAATAAATAAAAGAACCAGCATGTTCCTGCACATATAGTGACACTGGCAGGCCACAACACTATGTCCTGGCATGGTCTTGGTAGCTCTGTCCCACATTTCAATAACCAAATAGATCCACCATCCTCGAAGTTTGATAACACAATAGATCTGCTAAAAACAAGTCTCAATGCTTTTAGTTAACCAATCAGATTTATATCAGTAAATTTTCAATACACAAAATGCCAATACAATAATTTCAAAAGCAATTGATAATGATAAAAGCTGCCCATGTAGATTAGACAAATTATCCCAATATTCTAACCTTTGCTTTCCTAACTGTGGTTGGTTCAAGCCATGCTGGTTTATGTAGGCCTCCATTCTCCTTCCCTCTCCTCTGAGTCCTCCCTGTCTCTGCAATTTTTAGCTCCGCCTCCCTTTTCCCTGTCCAATCACAGGCCTCCCACTGACCTACTGTAATAGGAGAGGGAAAATCCTGCAACATTTCACCCTGTTTAATTAAATAAAAAAACCACTTTCTCTCAAAATATAAATTGAGCATAGCTATTACCATTTTGTAAGTTATATGGTATAAGATAGATCTAACACCCAGTACAACAGTTTTACCAATAAAACTGAACACAGTCCTCAATCCTAACTTAAAAGACTATACTCCTGCACCTGGCTAATGTCCCAGCTTCAGATAGAATGCCATCTGAAAACCATCCTCTCAAGTCTGCTCTCTCAAAATAATAGCCTGGGTTGGCCAGGAGACTATACGTCTTCAACCCCATCAAAAATCTAAGAACGACTGATATTAACTAAAAATATATAGGAAGCCTAACACAGCTTCCAAAACTTAGCCAATTTATAGAGACCACTGATCACCTGGACAGTTCCTTACTTCAAAACACTGGAGCATCGGTCTTCAGCCTTCTGGCCAGGGTCATCTGACAGACCTTAGAGAAACAGAAAACTAAGGACTAGTCTATTCTGTCTCCGCAGAACCAAGCTATCCCAACCCGTAATTGTGTCCTATTTTGGACAGTATTCTGTCTGTAGATGAAATGAGGCAATTCTTGCCTAGTGGCTGTCTCCCTCAATATTTATGAACAGACTCTCTAAATATCCTGATCTGATTGAATGCAGATAAAGGCCTGAAGAGACTGGATGGTGGTGGCGCACGCCTATAATCCCAGCACTCTGGGAGGCAGAGGCAGGCGGGTTTCTGAGTTTGAGACCAGCCTGGTCTACAGAGTGAGTTCCAGGACAGCCAGGGCTACACAGAGAAACCCTGTCTCGAAAAAACCAAATCCAAAAAACAAACAAACAAACAAAAGGCCTGAAGAGGACATTAGGGAGCTGGAGCTGGAGTTAGAGTCAGTTGTGAGCTTCCTGATGTGGGTGCTGGAAACTAAACCCAGATCTTCCGGAAGAAGCAGACTATGCCATTTCTCCAGCCAGAAGAAATCATAATGACATACACCACTCTTGACAATTTGTCATTAACACATGCAAAAGAAAAAGTTACACAACAGCAGCGACTGCAGAACACAGACGTTGTAGTCATAGATATAAAAGGATCTAACTCAGAATTCCAAGAGAAGTGACAGCCATACGTGGTTCTTAAACTATGATTCAGAACTACTAAACTTCCATTCTGAGAAAAACCAACATGTTTGACAACACCGAAGTATACTTCTGGAAGTCAGAACATCAATAAATGTGTTTATAGGGCAAGCACAAATTGAGGAAAATATTTGCAATATGAACAGATATATACCAATGGCCTGAAAGAGGCGTTTATAAGTAGAAAAATGCCAATATCCCAAGAGGAAAATGTGATGCTACATTGAAGTAATATATATATCTTGAGCTGGAGAGATGGCTCAGTGGGTAAGAGCACTGACTGCTCTTCCAAAGGTCCTGAGTTCAAATCCCGGCAACCCCATGGTGGTTCACAACCATCCATAAGAGATCTGACACCCTCTGCTGGTATGTCTGAAGACAGCAACCGTGTACTTGCATATGATAATAAATAAATCTTTAAAAAAAAAAAAAGAACAATTATTTTTTAAAAAGAAATATCCTGTCATAGTGGCACATGTCTTTAGTCCCAGCACTTGGGAGGCAGAGGCAAGCAGATCTCTGAATTCAAGGCCAGTCTGGTTTACAGGATGAGTTCAAAGATGGCCAAGGCTACACAGAGAAACCCTGTCTCAAAATGAAAAGAAAAAAAGAAAAACTGGAAACACAGGTGGGGTACTTGGTAACATTCACAATCATAGAAATGGAAACTTAAATACCAAGACTGCACTGTTCACCTATAAAGTTGGCAAGAATACTTCCTTTTAAGGGTGGACTAATTACCGAGTTAAAAAGATAACACAAGAGCCCAGTTCTGGTCTGCTTAGTTTGACTAAATAGTTTTGGAAACCAAAGTTCAATTTTTTTTATTTTTGTTTTTGTTTTTGTTTGTTTGTTTTTCCACCTGCCTCAGTCACCCAAGTGCTGGGATTAAAGGCCTGCGCCACCACCGCTCGGCAAGTTCAATATTTTTAAGAGAAACTTTTACACCACTAATTGTGATTTCCAAGGACTTTATCCTAAGGAAACCTACCTTCCAGACAAAGAGATAAGTGTTACAACAGCATATCTAATTACAGTAACTGCAAATGAAAACTTCAGCTTGTAAAACAAGGTTAAGTAAATCAACATATCCAAAGAATATAATGTGTAACACTAAATTAAGATTTTGAAGACTTTATACAATGGGGGAATTTTCATAATATTTTACAAATTAAAAAATAGATGTCAGGGCAGTGGTGGCGCACGCCTTTGATCCCATCACTTGGGAGGAGGCAGGCGGATTTCTGAGTAGAGGCCAGCCTGGTCTACACAGTGAGTGAGTTCCAGGACAGCCAGGGCTACACAGAGAAACCCTGTCTCAAAAAAAACAAAACAAACAAACAAACAAAAAATGGTGGGATTGACTCTTTTCTGAATGTATCAAACTGTATATATCAGCTATTCATTCCGGTTGAAGTTGGAGCTCTCAGGGTTACTAAGCGACACGCCTCTTAAAAGTATAATTCTTGTAACTCAAGTCTACTTTCCAAAAATTTTACATGAAATTCATCCAGAATTTCACAATCCTAGTTAAACACTACAAAATGTATCCTTGGACTCCTAACGGTTAATTAAAAGGTACAGACCTCTCCCAAACACATCCCCTCCCCCCCCCACACACACACACATAAATCTACTTTTAGAAGGAACAGGTGAGGGGTTGGGGCAGCCAGTGATAATCCAGATGTTTGGTATTTACAAAACTCTTTCGGATCCATCGGTAGCACAAGGGGTGGGGCAGTGGGGGAGGGTACAGGTGAAGATCGATACAACATTTTAAAAGTATTTGAAACTAAATTCTATGCCTTTTAACAGGGTAGGAACAAATTTTCTTGCATAACTTTTCTTTTTGATAACGTTCTTGAGAAACAAATCTGTAAACAAGGAGTTTAAACACACCCACACAGCAGAGTACTGATTGCCCTAAAGGAGCTACTGCTGGAGAGAACGGGAGATGAATTATTTAAACTGATAACCTATTTGTAAAACATCCCTGGTGGAGGTCATATGTTCAGGGGAGCATGACCCCACCCTCTTTTTTGTCCCCCTACAAGTTGTCTCCAAATCCCGGGAATCTATCCCCACCCCCACTCCCACAGCGCTGTGATTTGATACCATGATTGAACTCCAATCACCTGGCAAAACATGAAAGCTCTCTTTCCTCCTGTTTTGCCTAAGACTCTGGTTTTAGACAAACAAAATACACTGGATTTCCTTTTGTAGAACAACAGACCATTTAAAAACAGTATTTTGCAGAGTGGGTGCGAGTATGCAAGCTATGTTTAAAACAATTAAATTTGTCACTTTTACAAGTGAAGAGTGAACAGATTAACCCTAGTCCAGGGGGCAAAAACTTCGCGCAAATTCTAAGACCACTATTGAGTAATCAATAAGGCGACCCTAAACGTGAATTTTCCCATAGAGTTTGTAAGAACCCGCAGGCTGCAAGGAGGAAAACCCGCATGAGGACCTGGGGAACTGCAGTAATTCCCTTTCTTCCACATTTTCTACCCTGACTGCTTTAAGCTGGGAACGGGCCCCGGCAAGTCGCCCAGCCGGAAGCCTGAGACTGCCAGGTCGAGAGCCAGGGTCCAGCGCTTGGTGGGCGGCTTTCCACCGAGGTTGCAAACTTGACAGTTCGTGCACCCCCATCGTGTAAACCCACCGCCTCGGTCACTTTCAAGGTGACAGCAACCGCAGCCCGCCGTCCTGCAGGAGCCCCGCCGGCCCCACGTGAGCTCAACCTCCCCACTCCTCCAACTTTGAAACCCCTAGGACACCCGCCCCCGCCCCGGAAAGCCAGTCCGGTCACCGTGAGTGCGTTGCAGTCGCCGCGCCCCAGCTCCTCTTTCTCCGGAGGTCCCCACCGGGGCCGGGATGGGCGGCGGAATGGGATCCACTCCGCACTGGACCGCAGAGCCGGGGAGCCAGCCCTCCCGGGAGCCACGGCGTTTTGCACCCTTGACGGGTCCCGCCTGGGAGGCGCCTCGTCTGTACCTGGGGCTCGCAGCTCGACCCCAACCCGCACCAGCACCCTGGCGGCCAGGCGGGAACCGGGAACCCGGAGCCCGGGCGTCCCAGCCTCCTCGCCCCGGGCCGCCAGGGGGAGGAGCGAAGGCGGAGAATCTGGGGTTGGGTAGCCTCGCCCCTCGCCCGCGGCGGCTCCTAAGAACCTAGACAAAGGCCAGGTAGGGGCAGAGGGGCAGCGCCCCCAAAAACTAACCTGAGAGACGAACAGGGGTTCCTTGAGGCACGATGACTCCCGCGGAGCTCCACTATGATCGCCCGGTCGGTCGGCTCCCTGGCTAAATGTCAACAGCCACCAGCCCTGGGCGTACGTCCTGGACCGCGCTGCACCTGTTGCCACGTGTGTCGCGAAGCCACCCCTGCAGACTGCGCGCCTGGCTGGCTGTCCCGTGCGACCCCAAAGTCCCGGTGGGAAAGCTAAGCTCTGCTGAGCCCAACTTCGGGACCTCAGGACCGTCGGAGAGGCTAGCCAGTGGGAGGACTGGCTCCTCCTGGGTCCCCTCACAGCCTGAGTTCCCTGACCCGCGAAGGGTTGAATAGCTTTGGGGTTGGAAGGTGGGGAAGTTGCGGCCTTATCAGCGCAAGGGTTTGTAAGGAAGCAGCACTGATTGCTCTTGTTGAGTCCCACCTGCGCTCTATCTTGTCTTCAGATTTCCGAGATTATTAGCGAGCACCTATTAAAGATTAAAGAAACCTGCACTCCACTCCGACTGTTAGAAGTTCGGATGGGGGTGGGGCGGGAGTAGTGGGAGAAACAGGGAAGAGAAGCTAGGTCTGACCACTTTAAAGCCAAAGTCCTTGTTCTTGAACCGAACCGAGGACATTTCAGCCTCAGTTGAAATAAATAGAGCTAAAATAGCTCCACTGAGCCTATTTTGATATATAATATTTAATATAAGGTTCCCCCCCCGAAAGATTGGTAGTCTGCCTGTGACTGATTAAAACATCCCTGAACTATGACATGTCACACAACCAGAGCTCTAAGTTTAATGTATGCGTGTTTATATACATATATAAAACGATGTGGCCTGGGATTGCTGAAAAAGCATTTTCAGTACATTTCTTGGGGCGCGGGGAGGACGATGGGAATCGGGAGGCAGCAGTGTTTCAGAGGTTGCCTATACCTTGAATGCTGGATGATCTAATAGCTTTGCTGTTTATAGCTTTAAGTGCTTTCCCGAGGACAATGATCCATTCTTGGCTCACTGTAGACCCTGCTGTAAATAGGTTAGATTATTATCTCTAGTTTTCAAGTGAGGAAACCAAAGCTCAGAAAAGCCAAGTGACTTGCGCCTGGTCACACTGAGAGCAAGGCAGGCACAAACGCAGCAGAGCAGGCCCAACTCCCTCCATATTTCAGCAGATAACACCTCTTGCTTATCTTTGAAATCCCTGTTGTCATATGATCTCTGTCTGACGTTAGGAAAAAATAAAATCTTGTGACTAATTTTAAAGTGATCCAGCATTGAAAACCATTGGACAATGCAAATGGTACCCAACAAGACAAAAAAAAAAAAAAAAAAAGCCAAGGATGTTTTGTCTGGCAAGTCATGAGATAATTATGCTAATTAGCAACACGCCTCCCTCCCTAAGGAGACTCCTCCTGTGTAAAACATATTATTATTGCCTTTATAAGCCACGTGTGTCCCAGATGATTTGGCCCAATACAATCCACACATACCAAAATTCCCACCACCACTACATTCCATCCTGTGACTTAGTTCTATCTATGAATATGGAATCAGTTTTACTTTTTATTTCTGTAGGATAAATTGAGAAAAGAAAAAGGAATAAAAAATAAACCACTCACTATGAAGTAATTGGAGATACTTTACAGTTTGGAGGTCGTCACAGTACAGATGTGACTGTTGCTTTTTTGTGGGTGTAGAAATCAGAACCTTCGCTTCTAATTGCAGTCACATAATCAGAAGTGATCTAGGGACATCTTCAGAGACTCCATCCAGGCAAATAGTCACGAAATAAGCCTATTGGCTTCTCTATCCCTCTTGGTTCTGGGCATGTAGCCATGTTCCTAACCTCTGAACTTTATTGCTGACCTGCTACAGAGTCCAGGATTAAGGATGAGAAGACGACTCTGCAAAACTTTGTGGTCTTGTGTTCTAAAGAAAAGTTAGCGGTGTTTTATCCTCCGGGAGAAAAATGAAAGTTAAAGACTATATTTAAAAATCGCTGTTTCACTTGGCAAAGTGTCAAAGATTAGAACACGTGATAGCCATTGGGTGTTAATATATGTGAAGAGAGGCAGTGCAGATGTAAATGTAACTTAGTGATATCTGTAAAGGGAAATTCAAAATGCTAACATGTGTATAAAGCCTTGTTTATTTCAGCCTTGTGTCTAATACCAACATACTGAAAAACAACATGCTGATTCTTTCAATACGCACTCTTCTTTAAGATTTTATTTTTATTTTATGTTTGTGAGTACACTGTTGCTGTAGCTGTCTTCAGACACACCAGAAGAGAGCATCGGATCCCTTTATAGATGGTTGTGAGCCACCGTGTGGTTGCTGGGAATTGAACTCAGGACCTCTGGAAGAGCAGTCAGCACTCTTGACTGCTGAGTCATCTCTCCAGCCCACAATATACTGATTATTGAAGAATTCATTAATAAGGAGTTAAGTACAAGTTATAACATAACCATAAAACAAGTCCTATGGGATGGAGCTAGAGAACATCATACTAAGTGAGGTAACCCAGACTCAAAAGGTGAATCATGGTATGCACTCACTAATAAGTGGTTATTAACCTAGAAAACTGGAATACCCAAAACATAATCCACACATCAAATGAGATACAAGAAGAAAGCAGGAGTGGTCCCTGGTTCTGGAAAGACTCAGTGAAACAGTATTTGGCAAAACCAGAACGGGGAACTGGGAAGGGGTGGGAGGGAGGACAGGGGAAGAGAAGGGGGCTTACGGGACTTTCGGGGAGTGGGGGGGGGGCTAGAAAAGGGGAAATCATTTGAAATGTAAATAAATTATATCGAATAAAAAAAAAACTCAAAAAAAAAAAAAAACAAGTCCTATGAAGTCCTGAAAAAGAATGAAACAGATCTTTTACTATTATTAAATAATCTAAAATACATTGTGTACATATTTTTAAATGCAAAACAGTTATCTACTAGCACGCTGCCATTTCTATTAAGCAGAGAAAAATTCATATACTTATATTATATGCATAGTTTATTCCTATAAACAAAATAATATGTCAAAATAAACTCCCAAAATAAACTTCCAGGAACTGATATAACTGGTTATATCTTGAAAGGGGAGTCCTGACACCAAAGGGTCAATTTTGAAGAGAAATTTTTTTGCTTAATGTAATTTCACATTTTACAGTCATTTTAAAGATGCTTCCCCTACTTGAGATCTGCTGTAAAGAATGACTATGTTTGTCTATAAATAAGATAAATGATCACATTTCTAGTACTCTAATACGGGGAAGCAAAAATGTTCAGTTGTTGCTTTTAACTTTGCTCCTTCTCTAGTTCATTTAAATAAAAAGACTTTCTCTTAATTAGGGTTTCTCTGCTGTGAAGAGACACCATGACGAAGGTGACTCTTATAAGGACCACATTCAATTGGGGCTGGCTTACAGGTTCAGAGGTTCAGTCCATCATCATCAAGGCAGGAGCCTGGCAGCATCCAGGCAAAGCTGAGAGTTCTAGTCTTCATCTGAAGGTTACTAGCAGAATACTGACTTCTAAGCAGCTAGTGTGAGGGTCTTATAGCCCGCACACACAGTGACACGCCTACTCCAACAGGGCCTTACCTTCTAATAGTGCCACTCCCTGGGCATAGACAAACCATCACAGACTTCCACCCTCAAAGTCTAGCAAATGTGCTGTGATCCTGTTGACAATGCTGAGACTGTAAATTCCTTTTCCTAGCATTGACATCTTCTAGGGTAAGGCTTGAGCCTGCTTTCCCAGGGTCACATTAAATTAGAAGGGGAAGAGGAGCCCAGGGTTAATTCTCAAGGGGGAAACTCCAGGAATGGATCTGAGTGGTACTGAGGAAGTACTGGCGGAAATCCCTTGGAGTCCTCTTAACTCTGTTACAATTCACTCCTTTTTTTTTTTTTTTTTTTTTTTTTTGCTACTTTTTAAAACTTACTTCCATCTTCAATCTTCCCATTGAGCAGAGATTCAAACATCTCTAAAGGACAAAGAAAGCATAGTCTTAAAATCGTTCATTGAGAAGGATACATATGTTTAAATAAAGCAGGAAAAACAGTAAACAGAATGTTGGGCAACAAATTAAGGTAACCAAGTGGCCCAAGCAGTTTCTAATTTCCATTTCAAACAGAGTTAATTAAAGGAAGAAAAACTCTGTCCAGCCCTGAAGGACAAGAAGAAAAACAGTCTTTCATTTTTCAGATAAAGAATAATGAATGGGACATGGCAGAGGAAAAAAAGACAATATATTGTGGCCCAGTGGTAGAGCACTTACCAACAGAATATGAGGTTCTAGGTCCTGAGTTCGATCCCCAGAACATGCACACGTGGACAAAGATAGCTTCCCAGCTAGGAACCAGGCTAATTTCATCCCAGCCTAAGAGCAGCATTAGAAGATCCGAGTTTGGCTATAAATGGATATGAATAGGGACAGCAGGTCTTTCACGTAGACCTCAGAAGTTCCGACATACTCAGAGTAAAATTACTACATCCCTAAAATGGTCTTGCCTCAAAAGTAAACAGTAGCCTTCTACAACACTCCACAAACTTGCCAGTCAGTCATGTCATAGACGCTAAAGAAATGTTGGTTATATAAATAAAAAAAAAATCCAACCAACCAAACAAAAAAACTCTCCAAATACGTCTGGGTTCTATTATAGTATTAGTGACCTAGATGAATGTCTAATTTCTATGTCTCAAGATGGTAAGCTATAACGTCTAGTATATAAACTGACCAGTCTAAGAAATGTCCTGACTTACTAACAAGTTTCTATTCATGTATTCTCATTTGGGCTTGAAAATTCAGCTAGATTCTCTTCTGCATGTTCTAGAATGGGGCCTATCAGAATCAGGCTTATCCTGCAAAACTCTGCCAGTTTGTAATTGAAACATCTCAAGGGAAGGGTTTTGCAGGCTCACAGCAACACTGGGGGAATATGTTTCCTTTTATCAAAAGGATCTGAGACCATCTCAGAATCTCTTTCATGTCCCCCAACCATGGGTTGCCATTTATAGATCCTGTAGAAGGAAATGTCCCTCTAACATGATGCCAAAATTATTTTAGTTCACACACAAACAAGTTGTTCTGTAGTTCTAATGAGGGTCTCATCATATTAGGAAGAAATTAAGAAAAATATAGCACTACCGGTTTGTTCCACAAACACTTCAAAAATATTTACTTTGAGTGCTTAAAATGTCATGACTAAGAAAACATGGCTCTGTATAACCCACTCTTGACGATGAGTCATCACTGTGTCACACTGGAGCCTGTTCAGGCTTCCCTACAACTGGGTGGACTGTTCCCTTAAAAAAGAGCCCTTATTTTCAGTTTCTCTGTACTTTTTTGCTTTATGACAAATATTAATAGGAAACCTATGCTGTTGAAATCTCATACCTTTGAGATTATTCCCATCCACCTAAGCATGATAAATTTGCTCAACATGTTACCTTCCCTTGTTCCCTTCACCCAGATTTAAGTCCTCAGAGAATCGAGGGTTGCTTTTCAACTTGCCCCTAAACCCTTAAGACAGTGGTTTTAACCTTCCTAATGATGTAAGCCTTTAATATAGTTTCTCATGGTGTGGTGACCCCTGACTATAAAATTATTTTTGTTGCTCCTTCATACCTGTAGTTTTTCTACTGTTATGAACCATGACGTAAATTTCTATGTTCTCTGATGGTCTTAGGTGGCCCTATGAAGAGGTCATTTGAATCCGAGATGGGTCTCAACCCTGCCTGAAGGCCTATTGCTGGATCCGTTATCACCTGGAAAAAGTTCAAGCAGCCATGAAGCCCAGTGGGCTCAATCACACTTCTCTGTGGCCAGGTGAGTGCCATAATGGCCCCGGGGATTCATGGCTCTTGATACATTATTGATTCTGAAATCCTCTCCCTGTGCAAGTGGTATTCAGTCAGGTGGACCAAGAGGCTCTATATCTCAGTAAATCGTATGGGAAGAGCCAGAAACAGCAACGAGCAGCAACTAGCTTTCCTGCTGTAACCTAGCATTTCTCAAAATTTAATCCCTCCCAAACTTGGGCAGGCAGTTCATAGCAGAGCCACCGAGAACGCCTATCTTTGTTTCCTCCTGTGGTCATGACAAAATACCATGACCACATACAAAGAAGCATTTAACTACTTACAGTTAAGGAGGGTGGGTAGTCCATGATCATTGTGGCAGGGAACGTGGCAACAGATGGACAGGCATAGCACTGGAGCAGTAGCTGAGAATGTACTTCTGATCCCAGGAAGGAGGTAGAGAGAATTAGACTGGGCCTGGTGAAGGCTTTTGAAACCTTAAAGACCTGCTATAGTGCAGCAAGGCCACACCTCCTAATCCTTCCCAAACAATTCCACTAACTGGAGACCAAGCATTCAAACACATGAGCCTTCTGGGACATTCTCATCCAAACCCCACAACATCATCATCATTTTCTCTGTGCAGGATCAATATACACAATGTTTGCCTAAATTAAAATGCAGCGAGCCTACTTTGTAGGTTAGTACTAAACAAGTAAGTTGATCTTAGCTTTGAGATTTTAGGATACTGGGAAGGCTGGTTGTTAATCCAGTACAGAAACTGAACCCCACCAAACATTTACCTCTTTTGGAAACATATACTTGTGGATTTCTTTTAAAATAGCTACGAAATTATGACTAATCACTATTCATTTACAAAATAATTATCCACAAATCTTACACAGGAGAATCACATAGGAAAATAGTATCACTCTTAAGCACCCACACTGGAAATCAAAAATTCACTTTTGCCACCTGCCCATATGGTAACTGACTTGCTGGCTTGGAACCTAATTTCTCTTGTATGTTCTTTAGCTCTTTAATGGGGTCTCTATGAGGGTGAAATGTAGGTATTATTAACATTCTTTTTATATTGTTTGTGTATTAGCTCATGTTTTGAATTATGTATTCACTTTCATTTTCATTGGTCTACAAGCCCGGGGCTATGGGAAGATTCATATTTATCCAAGACAGCCTTTCTCGAAGTCTGCAAAAGCTGCTAGCCGGCCTCCCTTCATATGTCCTGTTCATGTCCTGATTCGACTGAGCCAATAGGAGGCCTTTAAGTCCCTCCACTCATACTTCCTGATCTGTAAAAAACACTAGCTAACAAAAAGTTTTTATGGCAGCAGGGTGGTGGTGGTAGACGCCTTTAATCCCAGCACTTGGGAGGCAGAGGCAGGCAGATTTCTGAGTTCGTGGCCAACCTGGTCTACTGAGTGAGTTCCAGGACAGCCAGGACAATACAGAGAAACCCTGTCTTGAAAAAAAAAAAAAAAAGAAGAAGAAGAAGAAGGACGAGGAGGAGGAGGAGGAGAAGGAAGAAGGAAGAAGGAAGAAGGAGAAGGAAGAAGAAGAAGAAGAAGAAGAAGAAGAAGAAGAAGAAGAAGAAGAAGAATTATTATTATTTGTGGCATTGAATGAACCAAATTAGAAAATAATATGTTTTTTCACATAGATGGGTAAGTAAACAGAGCTCATATTTTCTTCTCCTATCTCACCAGCTGCCTTCTGGAAGCAAGAAACAATTCCATTTCTCTTTTAACAATCTTTAATATAAAAGAATTTTCTGTTGATGAAGAAATTACTTTTAGCATAAAGACCCAATGTTATCTATCTTAACACTTTTGTTGTTTCTAGTTTCTTCTCAATAGGCTTCCATTAAAATGTATGTACCTTAGAGTACATACATTTCTTCCAGAAAGATGGGGTGATTGTTTTCATCCTTGGTAACTGTAGGATACATTTATATGAAAAACTTAATGAAGCAAATTTATAGTCTAATAGATAGGATAAAGTGAAATAAGAAATAACTATTTTCATCTATTCTATAAATGTCCTTGGGCAAATTTCCTCATGTCTATAGGGATAATATTCAGTTTCTCATTCATTAATTCATTCATTCATCTTACTCATTCATTCATCAGTTCTGGGGATCAAACCCAGATCCTTACACATGCTCGGTATATTGAATTACATCTCCAATCCTTCTAGGTGTAATTTGATGTGACACTTAGTTTTGGTAATTTCTTGACCATGTTTTTGCTTGTGATTTTTTTTTTTTAAATGAGGCATCATAATCTACCCCAAGCTAGAGAGACTGAAACTCATTACATATCCCAGGCTGCTCTTGAACTCATGAGAATCCTCCTGCTTCAGACACTCACCTTCAGGGATTGCAGGCCTGAGCCACTACATACAACACTTTGACATTTTTAAATCTAAAGCAATTTTCCTAAATTTTTGGAAGGAGACAGAATCTGGCGTCGCTTTTCTTTTCTCCTTTTTGCTGTATGCGTGCGAAGTGAAAACGTTGCTTCACTCCTGGGAATTTCTGATTCTGTTTGTCCTTGTTACTTTTATCGGGACCTTCTCTTCCCTTTTGTCTCATTGTTTCTGTTCTGTTTAGTGAGTGTTCTTCTAGAAGCTTCCTCTTAGTGCGGTGCTTGTCTGAGAGTAGAAATTTGGACAGTTAGTTTTGAACAGCCGCTGCACCCTACACACTTGTAGACGCTGGAATGTGCAAGGCTCGTTCAGTGTGAGCAGCTGTCCTGAGGCTTTCTGGTGAGCTTCTGCTGGTCTTTCTGAGATTCTGGGCTCTATAAGAGTCCCTTGCTTTCCTGTGCTTTCACAGGTATCCAGAGCTCTCGAACCTTCCTATGGCTTTCTTCCATTATTTATATTTTGAGGTTAATTCAGGGACCGCATTGTCTAATTGTGTTACAGATGCTATCCACAGGTTTCCTATCTTTGGTCTGCTATGTCATGGGATAACTTGAAGGTGCAGAAACAACAACCCCTGGATACCGATGGAAAGCTCTTGGCCCCATACCTCTGTGGTATGGGCACATACAATAGAGTTCAAAATGGTTATCAGAAACTCTGTGTGGATGCTACAAAGACAGAAGCCATGAAGGCAGAAGAAGAGAGAGCAGACACACGCGTACTTTGCTGATAGTTTCTACTTATGTTACTTTGGTTTGACTTGAGCTTCTTGATTAGAATTTAAACTGGTTTTCTTAAGACCTGTGCTTACTTGGCTTGGAGTTTGCTCTCTATAAAAAGCACAGGACTCTGTTAAAATGCAACAAGGTAGAGCTGGCTATCTCAGCACAAGAAAGAACAGGGAAGTGCTTGCTTGCTTTCTTTCTTTCTTTCTTTCTTTCTTTCTTTCTTTCTTCCTTCCTTCCTTCCTTTCTTCTCTCTCTCTTTCTTTTTTCTTTCTAAGTCTTGTTGGATTTGACCTTTAAAGCTTGTAAATATCATTTAAAATGGGAAAGAAACATGGGTTTAAAATAAAGGCATAGAAAAACACATTTATTAAACTCTAGAAGGAATGCATTTAATGGTAATATCAAAGCCGGCAATTTTGAACAGTAACAAGTCACTGCTTAGACAACAGTAAATAGTATTTTGACAAGTATCATGGAGTCAGGAGTTCCTTGGTTACAGTTTTAGTTATAAAGGTTAATTATGCTGACAAAGATAGTATCAAACCTTGTTTGAACACCATGCACTTTTGAAGCATTTTGTATTTTAATATGTTAAATGTCCAAGTATTCAAAGAGCCCAGATTAGATCGTGTTAGACTCATTTAATAAACTACAAAGCTGAAAACCACTCTGGCTGTAACTTCACAAAGCCTATATGGTGGCACAGATTTTTTTTAAATTAAATTTCTTTAGTAATCATTTTCTTCATTTACATTTCTTTTTTTAAAGATTTATTTATTTTATATATATATATATAAGTACACTGTCCCTGTCTTCAGACACACCAGAAGAGGGCATCAGAACCCATTACATCTGGTTATAAGCCACTCTGTGGTTGCTGGGAATTGACCTCAGAACCTCTGGAAGAGCAGTCAGTGCTCTTAACGGCTGAGCCATCTCTCTAAACCCTGGTGACTCAGATTTGTAATCCCATTATTTGAGAACCTGAAGTAGGAATGACAACTTCAAGTCCAACCTTAGCTACCCAGACCTTACTTCAAAAATAAATAAGTACTTGTCCAAATCACATAGACAATAAATAACAGACTGTGGATTGAAACTCAAGCATTAGATACTGGAGGATAAACTTAACTTGAAACATAATTTTTATGACAAAATTCTAATGATTAAATTAAACACTACAGAAGCACACTGTTATGCTCTTTGTTTTAGAAAGATTGAAGACAGCCGGGGTGGTGGTGGCACATGCCTGTAATCCCAGCATTCTGGGAGGCAAAGGCAGGCAGATTTCTGAGTTTGAGGCCAGCCTGGTCTACAGAGTGAGTTCCAGGACAGCTAGGGCTATACAGAGAAATCCTGTCTCAAAAAAAAAAAAAAACACAAAAAAACAAAAACAAACAAACAAACAAACAAAGACTGAAGATAAAAAGGAGTATAGCCCAGTATGTATGATTACACCATGAATACAAAAACACTGCATGTGAGATGTAGGACGGATGTAGAATATTGTGCAAGTGCTCTCTACAATGTGTGCATGATGGCAAAGTTGCCTGGTGACCCACACCTCAGCACTGTCCCCATTGCTGCAGTGCCATGCGTGGCCATGAGGAAATTTACTTCAGAAACAAGAAAATTCTCATGAGAATTGGCAATGAAAAGTAACAGATGCATTTTCTTTGATAACGAATACGAATTTAGCATATATGGAAAAATAAACATACTACAGCGTTGATCAGGATCATATAGTATTAGCTTATCATAGTTTGAATCAACTACAACACAGAAGATAAACACAGGACAAGAGACCGCCATTTAAGTTGTCTGCCAAATACTTGGCTAGTTAGGTCAGAAAACATCAACTTAGAGGCATACATGTGAGTGATCAAACAGTGCGATGAATTCCAGCTGTGACAAAAGCTAAAATCACTGTTTTTTAACAGACAGAGAGAAAATGTATTTATAAATAAATGTATGTATTTATATGGAGGCAACATGCACTTCCAATCACTAAAGCAGATGGAGGTTTTTATCAAATGAAAGAGAAATTAACTAAGTATATTTATATTTTAACTACCAAACAGCAAAGTGTAAAATAAAGGATTATACTGAAAAATTCATTTTGAGTATAAACTAGATTTATTACAGGTATAACCTGATAACCAAGTTCTCTCAGGAACACAAGAAAATAAACAGTTTTTAAAGAGTAGCTCCCTTCTATCTGATGAATAGGTAAAGGTTGATAAGCAAGAAAGTTTGCACTAGATCACTGTGTTATTAAAGGTCAGAGTTTTATTTGAAAATTAAAACATAGGTAAACTCGCATATGTGAAGCAGATGTGTAATATTTAAAAAAAATCAAAAGTTGTAAAAGCAAACCTTGACTTTTTTTTTTTTTTAAAGATTTTATTTATTTTATATATATGACACTGTAGCTGTCTTGAGATACACCAGTAGAGGTCATCCAATCCCATTAAAGATGGTTGTGAGCCACCATGTGGTTGCTGGGATTTGAACTCAGGGCCTCTGGAAGAGCAGTAAGTACTCTTAACCGCTGAGCCATCTCTCCAGCCCCATTTTTTTTTTTTTTTTTTTTTTTTGGCTTTTTGGCTTTGGTTTTTTTCAAGACAGGGTTTCTCTGTATAGCCCTGGCTGTCCTGGAACTCACTCTGTAGACCAGGCTAGCCTCGAACTCAGAAATCCGCCTGCCTCTGCCTCCCAAAATGCTGGGATTACAGGTGTGCGCCACCACCGCCCGGCTAACCTTGACAAATTTTGGAGAAGGAAAAATACATTTTATATTAACAATAGAAATATAGGTTTGGGGAGTGGGTGGTGAAGGGCTGGAGAGATGGTTCTTTACTATTATGCAGGATCTTCCCCCCCCCCCCCCCCCGCCCCCCAGACAGGGTTTCTCTGTGTAGCCCTGGCTGTCCTCACTACCGCCCGCCCGGCTGGGATCTTTCTTAAGAACAATGTAAATGAGGACTTGAGAGGTGGCTACCTACCTCTTGAGAGGTGGGTAATTAGGAGCTAACACTACTTCTCTACAGGACTTGAATTCAGCTCCCAGCATTCACCTTGCGGGACTCAAAGCTGAGTCTGCAACTCTAGCTGTAAAGGCTCTGATACCTTATTCTGACCTGCATACACACATAACTAAAATAGTAATAATAAAAATGTAAAATAGATGGCTTCCACTAGGTGATTGTTTACTTTGAACCCTAGATTCTTCATCTTACATCTTCTGTCTACACTGTCATTTATTTCTCTTCTCCTGGTTGGGGGGCGGGGGGAGCTCAAAAAGATCCCAGAAATCAAGACAATGAATTATTACATAGAAAACTTGAAAGCAAATAGCACTATGTAAAACATGCTTATTTGGAGAGGGAAATACAAAAGTGGTGGACGATGACCCAGGGGAGGCTGTGCTTATGGGAATGGGTGATACTTGCAAAATCACTGAATCTTCCTCTCAACTTTGCTGTTAACCAAAACCTCCTCTAAACAAATACTGTCCTTAGGAGGCAGGGGAGGTGACTCAGATGTCAGAACAATTCATGTGCAAGTAATTGTGAGAACCTGAGTTTCAACACCCCAGTAAGTGCTAGATGTGGGATACTTGTCTGTAACCCCAGCACTGGGGCATGGAATTAGACAGATTCCTGAAGGTTATTGGCTGGCCGGCCAGCCAGACTAGCCAATCAGCAAGCCCTATTCAGTGAGCGACTCAGTTTAAAAAACAAGGCAGAGGGGGATATAGGAAGACATTTCCATGTCAACCACTGACTTCCATGTGTACATGCATGGGCAATCATACCACATCTGTGTGTGTGCACACACACACACACACACACAGGTCCTGGGCCTCAACAATACTAAGACAAACCAAGTTGTTTGCTTTCGTAAAAGGGTTAGCACCCTTGGACCTATAAGATGACTCAGTCAGGAAAGGTGCTTGCTGCCAAGCCTGACAACCTAAGGTCAGGTTCAAGAAAGCAAGAACCAATCGCCACAAGGTGTCCTCTGACCTCCACACACATGGTGTGTGTGCCTGCACCCAATAAAATACATTCATAATTGAAGGGAGTGTTTTTGTCTTTATTTTTTGGTAAGGTAAGGATTCCTAGGGGAAAATTCTCAAGGAATAGGGAAAAAAAAAGTGGCCATTTCATTTAAAAAACAGACTGACTAATCTATTGATGGTGAAGGAGAAAATGTTCCCAACTGGAATAACTCCAATCCTTCTTTAGGTCAGCTGTTCAGGAGTTACTGTGACCGGTCAGGTTCCTTTGTTGATACCTGACCTGATTGTTCTTAACTCCTATTCCAAGAACTCAGTGAATAAGAAACCAAGTAAAACCCAGAGGACTACCAGTGCGTCTTCTGTGTCCAGATAAAAATGTCAAGCCAAGAAAATCCTGTTAAATCCCACCCTGGGCTCTGGGGTCCAGGATGACAATGATGGGAATGTGATTCTGCGTTGGTGACAGTCCTGCGGGCCAGTGAGCACGGGATTAATGACAAGCCCAGGACAACAGCCTTGAAGCAAAGACTTAAAAGCCTTCATCATTAGACTAATTGTAATTCACTTGATCCCCCGATGTAACCAAACCCACCCAGCTGCTTTCCCAGGCCATTATCCCTTACATTCAGCATATTGGTGTGTCTGCCATTAAATATTTATTGTTTACTGTGCTGTTTGAAACGCAGACAGTGTAGCCACTTTACTGTTTTGTATTGATTCCTGGGCTGTGCTTTGAAAAGGCTTTTAGGAAGTGTGCTTTCAATAACACAGGTTTATTGTGTAACAGCAAATAACTTTTCTGTCCTAGGATCCTTTCTTTCTTTCCTTCTTTTGTTCTTTCTTTCTTTCTTTCTTTTTTGTTTTTTGGTTTTTCAAGACAGGGTTTCTCTGTGTAGCATTGGCTATTCTGGAACTCACTCTGTAGACCAGGTTGGCCTCAAACTCAGAAATCCGCCTGCCTCTGCCTCCCAAGTGCTGGGATCAAAGGAGTGTGCCACCACTGACCAGCTCCACATTTCTTTAGAGGAATATTAAAACAGAAAATATGGAAACCTGCTTTTACCATGATTTTAATTGCCTTGAAAGGAAGGTCTATAATTCAGGTAATGAATGGCATCATTAGGGTTAGCTAAAAGCTAAAAATGCCAGGCATACTTTTCTTTTATCTTAGGAGAAATAACTGGATCATTTTGTCTAATAATGATAATTTTAAAAATCTCTTTGACAAGATTTACTCGAGTGTTTTAAGCTCAAGGCTGTGATTGACAGACTCTCCAAGAAACCATGGTATCACCTCAGGAAAATTACCACAGAGTTGACTAAGTTTAAAAAGGGCTCTCTTTTTCTTTCTTTTTTTTTTTCTTCTCTTTCTTTCCTTTTTTCTTCTTTGTCTGTTTGCTTTTTACACTTGATCTTAGCCAAAAGGCCGAGAAGCGATATCTGTTCACTTAAAAAAAAAAAAAAAAAAAAAAAAGTCTTGCGCTGGAGAGATGGCTCAGTGGTTAAGAGCACTGACTGCTCTTCTAGAGGTCCTGAGTTCAATTCCCATCAACCACATGGTGGCTCACAACCATCTGTAATGGTATCTGATGTCCTCTTCTGGTGTGTCTGAAGACAGCTATAGTACACTCATAAATAAAATGAAATAAATCTTTTTTTTTAAATGTCTAATGCATATAATAATTTTCCAGCACTACATGTGTAGCTGATACCATCAGCGGCCAGGAGAGAGCATCTGATCCTCTGGAACTGCTGGAGCCAGAGTTATATATGCACTGTTGTGAGCCACCGTGTGGTTCTGGGAATCTTACCCAGGTCCTCTGAAAGAGCAATCAGTACACTTATCCACTGAGCCCTTTCCAGCTCATGAGCCGCCTTTGGTGAAAGTATCTGATATGTCTTACCTTTCCTTAAACATATTTATATAAAATCTTGTACCCTGCAATCTCAGGTATATTAGTTATATATTTTATATACTGAATATGTTGTAACACATTTTATTTACTTATTATAATCAATCAATAAGATATTTACTAGGCTAATCTTACCTCTCCCTATAGGCTTCTTCAGCATGTGAAGATACTCTAAGAAATTCACCGTGTAAAGTGTAAAATACGATTTCTGCCCTAAAAGTGCTAAGAGATAATTGTTTAAATTTTGTCTGAAATGTTTTCCCAGGAGGCTAAAACAGAAGGATTGTGAACTGGAGGCTATATACCAAGATCTTGTATACATGGTTCTACTTTGTTTTCAATTTGTTATGTTATTTCAAAGCCATAAGCATTATCTTACCGGAACTGTAATCTGAAATATATTAAGTTTAGAACACTCTTCATTTTTCTTTAATTGCTACATTTCCTTTACAAACTCCAAAAAATCTTTTGAATTAAAAACATTGACCTTTATGAACATTCTCCTGGTTAATGACTCAAGAATGCCATGGCCACACCAGACCTAGTGGCCTTTAATTCAAGCCTTGAGGAGGCTGAGGATCTCTGTGAATTCAAGGTCAGTCGGGTCTACATAGGGAGCCAGGGCTAGATAGAGAAACCCTGTCTTAAACAAACAAACAAACAAACAAAAAACAAACAAAAACCCCAAACAAACAAACAAAGAGAATGTCATGGTAATTTAAATTGTTTCTATGTAGTCACCCAAAGTTTCAGGCAAGCCCCCTCGCTCCCCTCAAATAAGGGACATTAATTAGAAAATTAGATTGTTATTCACCAGTAAAACAAACTATATTTTCAGTACCTTATCAAGTGTACTTAATACAAAAGAGGATTTTACGGTTTGGTCAGCTGGAGTTTCACCTTTTTTAATGTGTTTAGATTTATTTTATGTGTATGAATGTTTTGGCTGCATGTATGTCTGTGGAGCATGTGCATACCTGGTCTCCATGGAGATGAGAAGATTCCCCTGGAACTGGAGTTATGAATGGTTGTGAGCCACTGTGTAGGTGTTGGGAGTTGAACCCATGTCCTCTACAAGAACAAGTACTCTGAGGCACTAAGCCTCTCTCCAGCTCCTTTGTTTTGCTTTTGTTAGTGCAGAGTAATTGGTATTAGATTAAAGCTCCTGCAGAAAATAATTATTCACTATGAAGAGAATACAAACAATGTCTATTTGAAGGCCCTGGAGAGTGACCAAAAGCAGGCCAGAACTGGAAGGGAGTCAACACTTGAAAGAAGAACCTATGTATGGTTTCTCAATTGAGCAGACTGCCCAGCCCTGTGGGACAAGAAACTCACAGTCTGGCAGGAAAACACAATCCTAATTGGAGTATAAAATTCAGTTTTAGATTGCTAAAATGACTGGATTTAGAGGGGAGGAATTCATGGAAAAAAGATAGCCACAGGATAGGAGACTTCAGACCTGTACGTGTAAATTCTACTCATTTCCCCAGACTTCTGAACTGTGTGTGTGTGTGTGTGTGTGTGTGTGTGTGTGTGTGTGTGTGTGTGTGGTGGGCATGGGGGAGGTCCTCCAAGGAGCCCAAGCCCAACTTGAAAAAACTTAATAGAAATTTCAGACAATGGCTAGACAGTTTATCGTTTGAATGTAGCCAGATTATCTACTAGGACGAAAACTAGGCAGAAATGTATAAAGTAGCCAGTACTTTATGAGTATCATCACAGTATGTAATCATATTCAGACAAAGAAACTGCACATCTCTTGAACCAGATTCTCTTATAGAAGCTAGCCCAAATAACTGCCAGATGTTGGAACTAGAAGAAAACTATCTGAAAGCAGATGTTCTATAAACATATTTAAGAACTGAAAAGATGGTATCATGAATATACCCAAGAAAAAAGAAACAAAGAGAAACATTGGATGAAAAATTATGAGAAATTAAATATTTTTAATATATTATATGTGAGTATACGGTCACTTTCTTCAGGCACACCAGAAGAGGATATCATATCCCATTACAGATGGTTGTGAGTCATGATATGGTTGCAGGGAACTGAACTCAGGACATCTAGAAGAGCAGTCAGTGCTCTTAATCACTAAGCCACAGATCCAGCCACAAGAAATTAAATTTTTGAGAGGGTCTAGTAAAAAAGTAGAAAGAGCCTGAGAAAAAGTCAGTGGGTCTGAGGAGAGACAGACAGATAGAACCCCAATCTGAACAACATGGAAGACAGTAAAGGTGAAAACTAAGGCTTCAGGGACCTTTGAAAGAGTCAGATAGGTACGCTTACAGTCTAGGAGGAATGGAAATAGAATTTTTTTTTGAAAAATTAATCACCAATTTCTCCAAAACATAAATATCCATGTCTAAGAAATTCAGAAAACCTAAATTAAAAATAAAAATAAAGGAAGGAAAATAGCTGGTACATGATAAATATTTAAGTGTTGTTTTCTGAGCTCCGTATTCGTCAGTTGACTTATCAACACATTAAAGTTCATCATGGTAAAGAATATTCTTCCTAAGACGGCAAGCGTGCGAGACTGAAAACCATGATTTGCCGTATGAAGAGAACAAAGAAAAATCTGCAGGCTAATTTCAGTAGATGGACTTAGAATAAAAACCCACCTAATGAATAAAAACGAGTTCCCTCAGCCCAATCCAGAGACCCATCAGTGTTTTCTGAAGAGAAGCAGCACTTGGTAAGACTGACACCAAGCTCAATGCATGCACTCACCTACTCTAATGTGCTGGTAGTCCAAAGTGGAATATAAAGACAAGATATGGAAAGAAGAAATGGACTTAGAAGAAAAATGTTGAAATTTGATTAGGAAGAGTTCCCCCAAAAGGTTCATATGCTAAGGGCTTGGTCTTGACATGGTGACCTATTGAGAAGTGGTAGTCTGTGAGAGCTCACACTTCACCTGGGAGTTAAGCCATGGATGGTTTCACAACTCGATGGCTTTAGTAAGAGGTGGTGGACACAGCTGGAGGAAGTCTGTCCCCAGTGGGCCATCTTTCATGCTGAGGGTTTGTTCTGGGTCCCCTCCTTACCGCCTTTCTCCCTGCCTCCCATCTGCTATGAGGTGAGCAGCCCTGCTGGACACATTCCTTCTCAGGACGTTCTGCCTCACCACACAGGCTCACGAACAAGACATGCATGACGGCAGATTGAGGCCTCCAAACCTGTGAGCCAGAAGAAGCCTTTCTTCTAAGTTGTTCCCTGGGTATTTATTTACTACAGGGCACAAAGGTCCGAACCAGAGAGATAAGAATGAAAATTGGCAAGGAAGATGGCTCGTGAATTTAACCTCAGCAGTCAGGAGGCAGAGATAGGAGAATCCCAGTGAGTTCTAAGCCAGCCAGGGCTACACAGTGAGACCCTGTCTCAAAAACAAACAAACAAACAAACAAACAAACAAACAGGAGAAAGGCAAACAACCCAAAAAAGAAATGGGAATGGGTGTTTAATCTTACCAACTTGAATCAACTAAGACAGTGATTCTCAACCTGTGGCTCACAACCCCCTCAGGGTCAAACAACCCTTTCACAGAGTTTGCCTAAGATCATTGGAAAAACACAGACATTATTGCAATTTATAACAGTATCAAAATTACAGCTATGAAGTAAACAACGAAACAGCCTTATGGTTGGGATTCACCACAACTTGAGGAACTGTAGGAAAGGGTAGCAGAACCAGGAAGGTTGAGAACCAATGAACTAAGTAATGCAGCAAGTGTGATGTCTATGCGAAGGTTTCCAGGAAGGATTAACCGTGGGGAGGAGCCTCACCCCCATAACAGGCAGCTCCTTTCAGCAGATGCAAAGTGGCCGGAAGAGAAAGCTATCTTGCCTGCCTGTCTTTGCTTCTTGCTGGTGATTGCATCCTTTTTCTCCTGCTGCTGCTGCTGCTGCTGCTACTGCCACAGACTTCCACTGACATCAGACTCCAACTACTTTACCTTCAGATGTAACTTGAATACCAGAAACACTCCAGGAATTATCTAGGCCTTTAGTACCAGATGAAGACTATCGAAGTATCCAGTGTCACAGACTGAGCAGCTATTAGCATCTCAGACTCTCTATCATATAGACATCATTGTTGGATGATGGTCCTACAGTACAAGTAAACCTAGTGATTCCTCTTATCATATATAATATATAACATGACATGTTATATATGAAATATTACATGTAATATATAATATACATGGTCTCTCAGCTTTAACCTTCTAGATAACTTTGCCTAATACTCTAAATGTAACACTAATTTTTTTTTAAATAGAAAATACTAAGGAACCTACAAACAAATCATTAGAACTTTTCTAGTTTGCTGTTGCTGCAATGAAGTCCATGACCAAATTAAGGAGGAAAGAGTTTATTTGACTTACATATCCCAGATCTCATCTTGAAGGGAAATCAGGGCAGGAACTCATGGAAGCCATTGAGGAATGCTGTTTCTTGGATTGTTCCTGGATGGCTAAGCCTGCTTTCTTATACCACTTTCTGCCCATGGGAGGCACCACCTCCCAGCTCAATCAGTAATCAAGAAAATGTCCCCAAAGGCTTGTCCACATGCCAACCTGATGGAGGCACTTTCTCAATTGAGATTCCTTCTTCCCAGATGACCATAGATGGTGTTGAAAAAAAAAAAAAAAGAAGCTAAACTAAATAGCATAAGAACTAATCTGAACTTAGCAAGATTTCAGGGCTTAAAGTTGATAATAATCTTTCAAATAAAATAATGCTTGCTAGTCATGGTGCTGCATGGCTGTAATCGAAGTACTTGGGAGGTAGAGACAGGAAGATAAGAAACTCAAGGTCATCTTTGCCTATATAGCAAGTTCAATGCCAACCTGATCTACCTGAGTCCTGAATTATGATTAACTAATTAAAAATAAATAAATGGGGGGGGGGGATGGCTCAGCAGTTAAGAGCACTGACTGCTCTTCTAAAGATCCTGAGTTCAATTCCCAGCAACCACATGGTAGTTCACAACCATCTGTAATGGAATCTGATGCCCTCTTCTGGTGTGTCTGAAGACAGCTACAGTGTACTCATATAAATAAAATAAATATATTTTAGGCAGGCATATATTAATAAGAAATTAACAACAGTATTACAGGTGGGTTTTTTTTATTTTGTTTTGTTTGTTTGTTTTTTAGTTTTTCAAGACAGGGTTTCTCTGTATAGTCCTGGCTGTTCTGGAATTCAGCCTGTAGACCAGGCTGGCCTAGAACTCAGACATCTGCCTGCTTCTGCCTCCCAAGTGCTGGGATCAAAGGCATGCGCCACCACCGCCCAGCTATAGTACTACAGTTTCAAAGACTACAATTCCAACTGCTCATAAGGCAGGAAGATAATCTAAAGACAAGAGATCATGGTGAGACCCAGAATCAAAAATAAAATACTTAGGAACAAATTTGACAGTAAATGTGCAAGACTTGCAGTCCTACAGTCCTTTCAATCCTCACCCTGGTCTTTGAGTCTTTGACAGAACACAAACCTTAAGGGACCAAATCCATTATATTACTCAAACTTTGTCAGGGTGCTGCTTCCAGGGATGAAACGACTTTGGAGATTAGGATACGTAGATCGATCACACTTCAGAGTCCTTGAAGAAATCCCACTACAATGATTTCATGGGTGTGTGTGTGGGGGGGAATCCGAAAACTCATTTAGAAATTAAGCAAGAAGGCACAGGAGCCAAGAAAGGTATGGTGGCCAGTTGCCTTGTCACCCATAGTGAGGAGGGTGACAAACTGCAAGGGGTTTGGCACTGGGGTGGCCTGTGAGAGCAGAAGACAGGCCTGTGGGCCTGTGTCACTGAGCATGACTCCTGATCTACAGGGCAGGATTCAGTCATCTATTTGCTTCCCTCCATTCTCTGAGTCACCCTCTGGCTAGGGTACTTGTCACACCATGGATTCTGGTTACAAGGGCCTCTGGAATCTTGCCCAGGCTGCTTAGAGCCAAAACTCCTCTAGCCTTATGGTGACTGCAAATTTCACGAAAGCCTCCAGACAAAGGGAGAGAGGACTTCCCACGTCTCACCCCAGCCATTCTATTCTGGAGTGAATGTAAAAATTTCTGGAGTCAATATAGACAATATACCCTTAACCCACCCGGTCTGCCGGGTGAACAAGGGCAAAACTCGGCCAAAGTACAGCACCAACCTGTTTGCTGGGAGGTAAGGGGAAAATTGCAACAGGTTTCAGCTTTGACCCACTTCCTCCCTGATATATTTGGCAGAATCTAGTATCAGATGACAGGAAAAGAAGCTCCTTTATTCAATGCTGCAGCTAGGAGGAATTCTTACTGTCTTTTGTCTTACAGACTGGTACATACTTATTTTTATTCTTTAATTACATTTTTATGTCCCCTCCTTTCCCATTCCCAATTGCCTCCTTCTTCATTCATTTCTCCTTTATCTTTCTTGTTCCTCGATTTCATTTTTAGCCTTTTCCATTTTTCCTTCTTATGCCCCCGTTTAAATTATCTTATGTTTACTAATTGTGCCTTTAATGATATTTAACATTTTAGTTTATCTCTATGATTTTTGGCCCTCCCTTTTCTATTGCTATTGGTAGTTTAGTTAGTGTTTCTAATCCATTGTTGTTACTTTGTTTTCCCATCTCTGTATAGAACTAGGGATAAACTTCACAGTGCAAGGTTGCCTACGAAGGACTTCATGTAAACGTGGATAAATTATATAATATGACAGATTAACATATAATAAAAGCAACTCTAAGAGGAATGTTTACAGCTGGGGGTGGGGTGAGGATGGGAAGGCTTGTTATTAAAACAGAAAGTAGAAAAATCCAATTGAAGAATTTAAAGTAAATAAAATTAGGTAAAAGCAAGAAAAATGAGTAAGAGGTTAAGAAAGGGCTAAGACCTACTCAGGCCACAGCCAGTCAGAACTTTAGGAAACGCAGTCAAGCAGTAAATAGCTTCAGAGAGAAGCTCTGAGATGTAAAACGCAGAGGAAAAATATGTTAAAGCTCTTCTGTGACGTAATCAGAGCAGAATCTCTGGGGGTGTTTACTAGAAAGCTGCAATAACAATTTGCGTGTCTGTTCCTCAGATTTTTTTGTGGTTGGACTAAACGAGAGAGTTGCTGGTTTATAGGATGTCTGCATACTGCATATTCCTTTAGCGACTCTGCTCTGTCACTTACAGACAGCTTGCTGAGGTCAATGACTTTGTCTGTTTGACTGATCACTGTGACCCCAATGTTTGCACAGTTCATATGAGGTGTGTGTGTCAATACAGATTGAATTAACATGGGATATGGGCAGATTTGCTCAAGCTTTTCAGCTCCTGCAATACAAGTAATTGTCGCCAAATTGATTCATTCCTGCGGTCCCCCTACACCTGAAATCTAGGTGAAGTCCTTACCATGTGTATACTTCTATGGAGTTTCTTTTAAGAGTCATGCTCCACCTTTTAAGAAAAATGTGGTTCATCTTTAAAGCTTAAATTTTGCATTCCATGTTACTATATTTCTATTTAACGTTGCATACTTAGTATTTATGCAATACTAGAGTAATTTTTATCTCACTTTTTAAAAAAAATTTACAGAATTGTAGGCTAGAATCTCTAGCCTACCCAATCTTCAAACCTGTTTGAGAACAACAAGGAGTCACTGTATAATCTAGTCTCCCTTTTAGCTCAGTGTATTACAATTCTCTCTTTACAAGTCGGACAGTTAATATTTAAGCCATGCTTACAGCACAAGGAACACTGAGGCAAACTGTCTACCTTTAAGGAAGTTGACTTGTGGGGTGGAGGTATATAGCTCTGTGCTAGCGTGTTTGCCGATGGAGTGAAAGGCCCAGGTTTTGATTCTTAGCCCAGGAACCAAAGAAGGAAGGGGAAAGACAGGAAAGACAGTGATGGTTATTAAATCTTCATTGTTAATTGACAGGATTTACCATCACCGAGGAGACACACTCCTGGCTGTGCCTGAACAGTTATTTCCAGAGATGTTTAAGGATGGGGATGAGGAAGACATCTCAGATGCAAGCGGCACCCATGCCACAGGCTAGAGTCTGAATGAGGCCCAGAGGAAACAGCCTGCTGACCCTGCCACCATGCCTACCTACCCCATCCTGAGGGATAGTGTCCTTCTTAAACTGTAAGCCAGTTCCTTCCGGTCAGATATGTTGTCATAGCAACAAGAAAACCAAGTAAAACTGACAGGTTGTCACAAGACACACATGAGAAGACAATGTTAGGAGATAGAATGGAGAATGGGCTAAGAAGAGCAGCTTGTAAGAATTCAGGATAATGGGGCTCCCCCCATCCCCCAACAAACAATACTCACCTCCTCACAGCATGGTTATGACAGTCTAAGATAAAAATGTGTCCACATACAAATGAGAACTAATTTTTATTAAGTGGTAAGAGGAGTTTTAACCATATTCGAGAACTTCAAGATACAGCTAGGAAATGAACTGACAGATGAGCATTAGAATTGGTTATCTTGGGCTAGTGAGATAGCTCAGCAGTTAAGAGCATTGACTGCTCTTCTGAAGGTCCTGAGTTCAAATCCCAACCGTGTGGTGGGTCACAACCATCTGTAATGAGATCTGACACCCTCTTCTGCTATGTGTCTGAAGACAGCTACAGTGTACTTACATATAATAAATAAATCTTTAAAAATAGAATTGGTTTTCTTGAAGTCATAGGAAAAACATATACATATATACATATTACAAAGATACAGGAAAGTAAAACAAGTCATCTTCTGAAGCAGAAAGTCCAACTAAAGGAGTTTTTGTTTTTTTCCAAAGAGCAGAACGCCAAGGACCTTGAACTCTTTCTACGGTAGGGGAGCTAGAGTCACTTCTGCGGGTTTACTTTAAAAAGACAAGTCCCCTGGAATAGCTTGGTTTATATTTTGAGACTGCTGGGAACATTTTGCTACGGACTAAGGACCGTTTAAAATGCTTCAGCTCCTTTAAAGGATGTTAAAGGGAGACTTGGAGAAACTAGATAATTGCTTGCAGAGATCAAGTGTCAGAGTGGTGATGTCGCTAACAGAAGAAAGAAGGAAAATGGGGTTGTATGTTTTTAGTGAAAAGCGAGTTGGCACTAGGCCAGATTCGGGAAAGAACATGCAAATTCCAAAAAGAGCTTCAATACAAGTCTATATGGAAGTCTGGAAGCAAGGGGCTGAAGTATAATTTAGGGTAAATCTCACCATTATTGAGTTACTACCACACTGCTCAAGTATTAGAAAACTAAATCAGTTCGCTATGAAGGAAGCGTGATATCTGTGGAAGTCTGGCCTTGCTAATGTACGGGCTGTAATGCTTGACCATGGCAGCTCTGGGTCTCTTGACTGCTCCATGAAATGTGAAACCCAACTAAAAGAGAAAATGCATCAGTAATGCCCAGTACTAATGGTTGTTTAATCAAAGAGTTTAAAAGCAAAAACAGATCTCTAAGAAGTTTCTAGAAAACATACTCCTTTGCAAAACATGGAAAAGACCACAAAACTAAAATTGGCAGCCGTATGTATTTCCACCCAACTGAAGATGGCTACAGTTGAAAAGGGCATAGCAGACAGTGTAATTCGTATTAAAAAGAAGGCAATGAAAGATACCATGAACTTGGTGCTGGATGCATACAAGAACCCGGGGGCTTGCAAGCAGGTACCTGATACAACTTTTTCCTTTTACATTACATTCTTTACTCCTACATTACATCTCGAACCCTGTTTGCCCTCCCTCCACTCTGCTCAGTCCTCCCGCCCCTCCCCTCTCCCCTAGAGTCACTCCTCCCCCATTTTCCTTAAAAAAAAAAAAAAAAAAAGAGCAGGCTTCCTAGGGGTATCAACCAAATACCATATCACTGATACATCTAGAGAAACAACATATTTATCTGATTCTATAGTACAGCGTGTGTAGTGTAGGGCTTTACAGAGGACCCATATACAAAAGGCTGTCACAATCTTGATATATTTTGAACATCTTTTGTTCTTTTTTTTGGAGGGGGGATTGGGGGGAGGAAATTTGGTTTTTTCGAGACAGGGTTTCTCTGTATAGCCCTGGCTGTTCTGGAACTCACTCTGTAGACCACGCTGGCCTTGAACTCAGAAATCCGCCTGCCGCTGCCTCCCAAAGTGCTGGGATTACAGGCATGCGCCACCACCGCCCGGCTTCTTTTGTTCTTTTCTAATACTGACTTTAAAAAATAACAAAAACAAAAACCAGAGTCTCTCTAAGTATTCCTGGCTGTCCTGGAACTTTCTAGGTAGACCAGATGGCTTCAAATTTACAAAGATCCACCTGTCTCTGCCTCCTGAGTGCTGGGATTAAAAGTGTGTACCATCACAACCTGCCCTTGCTGCCATTTTTTTTTAAAAGCAGATTTGGGGTTTTCTCACAGCGAAGTGAACCAGAAAGTACAGCTGCCATGTGCTTCCTTCCCTGAGATCACCCACTAAATGTCCGCATGTATCTGTTATGGTCAGTGATGTAGCGAACTTACATGAAACACCATTATCACCTTAGCCAGGGTTTCTATGCCTGCACAAAACATCATGCCCAAGAAGCGAGTTGGGGAGGAAAGGGTTTATTCAGCTTACACTTCCACACTGCTGTTCATCACCAAAGGAGGTCAGGACAGGAACTCACACAGGACAGGAACCTGGAGGCAGGAGCTATGGAGGGATACTGCTTGCTGACTTGTTTGCTCAGCTTGCTTTCTTATAGAACCCACCAATAATGGGCCCTCCCACTCTTGATCACTAATTGGGAAAATGCCTTACAGCTGGATATCATGGAGGTATATCCTCAAGGGAGGCTCCTTTCTCTGTGATAACTCCAGCTTGTGTCAAGTTGACACACAAAATCGGCCAGAACATCACCCAATGCTCCTAGTTTCCAAGTCACTGTTTACTTCGGACACTAAGTTTTGATAAATGTACAATGGCATATAGAATTGTAGTAGACAGAATGATTTCATTGCCCTAAAAAGACCTCAGGATTGTCTATTCATCTATTCCTTCTCCTTACCCCACTTTATAGTATATTTCTAAAAAAAAATATGTAAGAAAGAAAAAATATTGTTCCAAATAATATGGTATAATTATAGATGTTTGTCTAGTAGACATGGAAGTAACTATTTGAAATGTTAGACAAATGTCTAAGAAATTAGCTAAAGGAATTCCTGGAGCTTACTGACTAGTCTGTCTAGTTGAATGAGTGAGCTTCAGGTCAATGAGAGACACCGTCTCCAAATTTAACAAGGGGGATTGTTTCTGAGGAAGACACTCCACTCCACTCTGACCTCTGCTGTACACATACATGAGCACACATGTTCGGGTACACATATATATACACACACACACTTGGACATGCATATACACACACTTCACACCTAAATAGAATACATGGAGAATTTATAAAGAAAGACTACACATCTGAGAGTGAGAGAGTTGGGCTGGAGGCATGGATCAGTGGTTAAGAGCACTGGCTGCTCTTGAAGAGGAGCCAGTTCAACTCCCAGCACCCACATGGCAGCTCACAAGTGTATGTAGCTCCAGGGATCCTGAGGCCTTCTAACCTTTAAAGATACTGCATGCATAGATGTAGGCAAAACTTCGTACACATAAAATAAAATAATAAAAAGAAAAGAAATAAGTGAGAGAGGTAGCAGCAATATTTCCTAAAAGAAGTTACCTAACAGCCACAGTAGTATAAGTACATCACAGATGTTTCGGCAGCAGAAAAATGCTCAAGAAAACCACACTGAGTACTAGTATATACTTACCAAAAGGACAAATGAAAGAGCTGGGTGTGATGATGTGTGTCTGTAATCCTAGCACTTGAACTAGAACTCTGTGAGTTCTAAACCAATCTGATCAATATAGTGAGATTTGCAACAGTTAGGGCTATATACCTTCTCTCAAAGGGCAAAACAAAACCAGGAAAACAAAAAAATTCAAATGAAACAAAAACTGTTGGCAGTGATGTACTGTGACTGTCACTCTCATACATTGCTAATGGGGGTATAAATTAGTATAAACACACTGAGAACCTGTTTGGCAGCTTTATTAAAGCTATATAGATCTATATCCTGGGGCTCACGTTCATATTACAAGAATAATGCTTTTATACATTAAAAAAACATGCAGAAAAATGTTCCAAAAATATTCAAAGCAACCATATTCATAAGCAAACAAAACTGAAAAGAACCCAAGTATATCAAAGTAGTCTAGAAGCTGAGGATGTACCTCAGTACTAATGGCACTTGCCTAGTAGGTGGTGGGGTGTTGAGTTTCATTCTTAGGGATATAGAACATAAAAGAGTTAACTGGGCCGGGGTATATTCATGTGATGAACTATGCTGTAAGCAACAATGAGGAATGGGCATGTTCCAGCTCCGTGTAATACTGTACATGGATCTCACTGACAGAGTTTAGCAGGAGAACTCAAGCAGATCCCCATCTCTGCATCCTCTGTGTATTTCTGTCATCTCAAAATTACTTTATTATGCACAATACCAGGTTAGTGCCATATAAATAAATGGTCATCACTCCATATTGTCTGGAGACAATGATAAAGTGGTCTGTGTTTAGTACTGCACGATTTTTAAAAAATAATTTCAATACTTGGTTGAATTGTTAGGTCTGTATATAGTTATATCAGGAGCAAAAGGGCGGATTTTATCATCTATGTATTGATCTATCATTTATCTATCTATCTATCCATCCATCCACCATCCAGCCATCCTCTATTCTGCCATTTATAAGAACAAGCGTAACATCAGTGAATAGGAGAATAGAAATCCCTCCAAAGTTGCCCAGAGCAATAGCCCTCTGGAAAAGGGTGTGACCAAGTCTCCAGGGTGCTGGGATGTTCTACATCTGGTTTTAGGGAGTTACACAAGTGGGTACACATAAAAGCACATAGGTACATAGTTGTGATTTATGTACTTTGTGTGTGTGTGTGTGTGTGTGTGTGTGTGCCTCAATAAAAATAAAAAACAAAGTTAACCTCTCTAATACCATGAAATGTGTATTTCTATGGTAAATGATTCCAAGTTCAGTTAGATTAAAAACAAATAAAGGAGTATTAAGTATCCGTCTAGTCAGGGGGAGCCCACTGACTTTGCTAAATGAGGAACTGACATGGTAAAATTACACTCTATTCAGAACATATGTGCCACTGATGCTTCAGTGGAACATTTGGAAGAATAATTAATAACTTTATACCCTGGATACTCTGTCTCTTAAAAAATACTTGCGTCTCGTGGCTTTAAATTTGTGAGTCAGAACCTAAAGGAAGAGGGTGTGGAATCATTCCCCCCCTCCCACCCCACACCCTTACTGACCACAAACCCTTTGATTTTTATGAAGGGTTTCTGTCTGATTTTATGTTCTTCCAAATTCTAAAATACAAGTTGTGTAAACAGATGACGCATACTTCAGACCCTCAGATGGATTCAGATGTTCCTCAGATTTCCCCCATGGGGTCAGTTCTGCACCTTCCTAATGCTCAGCCTTCTCCATGTGTGTTACAATGTAACACAGATCAGGCATTTGGGCTCGAATTAATATATGCAAGTGGTTGGAATGTTTACTTTCAACTTTGATTTGTCTGTGGTTGCAGTGTTTCTAGGTGGGGTTTGGTACGTCCCACAGGGCTATAATTAATGAACTCTTAGAAACTGAAATTTCATTAAAGTTGGAAGAAATATGTTGGGCAGTTAGAAGAGAGGGATATGATTAAGATACATTGTATACATATATAAAATATATATAAATTTAAAGAATAAAAATATTAAATACATTTCAAATAAAAATATTATCTTTAAAGAAAAATGATTCTACCAACTTTGTTACCCTGCAAATAAATTAAAATTAAAACCTGCAAATAAATAAAAATATCACACACTCAAATTCAGTAGACCAACCCAAAGTCTCTACGAGTGAATGAACTTCTTTCTGATGTTGTAGACCAAGCTGGCCTCAAACTCAGAGCTCAGAGATCTGTCTGCCCCTGCCTACTGAGTACTGCGATCAAAGGTGTGCACAACACCTGGCTTATGTTTTCTAATTGCTTTGAGTCTGTGGACATTTGAGGCATCATCCACCTGTGCCTGAGTGTGGACTTTGGTCCAGAGGCGATGATGAAAAGAGGTGGTTTTTTTAAATTTGTTCCAGCAGGTTACTGCAAAGGGCCCAATTTGATCATTGCACAGTTAGGTCAGGCCTGTGAGGCACAAAGGCCTATGGTCACAGGGAATCGAGTTTGTACTTAAAGTCTTTGTTGCTCTGTCTTACTAGTTTCCCATACAATTTCAAGGCATGGTACTTCTTCACCTTTCTTTTTCAATGGACTTTAAGTTCAGGAATGTCGTAGTTAGCACAGTGCTTGCCTTGCATGCACAGAGCCCTGGGTTCAGTCGTTAGTACACCAAAACTGTGATGATGGTGCCTGACTATAATCCCAGGACGATCAGGTAGTGAACAGAGGAAGCCTGGAGTAAATGAAGTCCTAAACGACTATGTATTGTGATATGAATACAGCTGTCTCAGGTCAACCAATCTATGGTTCTAAACAACTGACCAGTTTGTGCAAAGACTAGCCGCTGTGGCTTCTTACTGCTGACTGTTCACAGCCTGAGAGTGCTCACCTACAAAGACCTCCTCCTACCAAGATTAGTTAACCCCTAAGATTAGTTACGGTTTTATTGCTGTGAAGAGATTCCACGACCATGACAAAAGAAAACATTTCATTGGGACCGGCTTATACTTTGAGAGGTCATGACAGAAAACATACTGGCATGCAGACAGACATGGTGCTGGAGAAGGAGCTGAGAGTTCTACATCCCGATCCACGGGCAGCAGAGGAAGACTAAGCCACAGGCAAAAAGCAAAAGTTTCCTTTTTCAGTGTCCTAGGCTGCCACTAGAAGGTGTGTTCCAGATTTAAGGGGGGGGGGGATCTTACCACCTCAATAGTGTGGGGTTGTAGATTACACTGCTACCCCCAGTTATTACATGGAAGCTGGACTTCTGAACTCAGGTCCTCATGATTTCATGATAGGCACTTACTGACTGGGACATCTCTCCAGCCCCTATGTAGAACTTTGATATTGGTATTTTCATGTGCTGTATAGTATAGTGATATTTGCTAGCTAGTGACACCTTTAAGACAGACAATGAATTAATTCTATGTTTATTCAACAAAAACCTTTAAACTTCATTTATTATTATGGTGTGTGTGTATGAATGTGTGTATAGGCACATGTACTATAATGCATAGATGGCAGTCAAGGGATCACTTTGCTGTTGGTTTTCTCCTCTCATCTTTATGTTGGTTTCATGAATCCGACTCATGTCATCAGACAGACATCTTTAACCACTGGGAAATTTAACCTGCCAGCACCCAACAAACATGTTTCAAAGAAGAGGTGAGTTATTACTCATTATAAAGAAATGTTGGAAACCCCAGCAATATTCATAGTCAAATACAAGGATAAATACTTAGTCAGGGTTTCTATTCCTGCACAAAACATCATGACCAAGAAGCAAGTTGGAGAGGAAAGGGTTTATTGAGCTTACACTTCCACATTGCAGTTCATCACTAAAGGAAATCAGGACTGGAACTCAAGCAGGTCAGTAAGCAGGAGCTGATGCAGAGGCCATGGAGGGATGTTCCTTACTGGCTTGCTTCCCCTGGCTTGCTCAGCCTGCTCTCTTATAGAACCCAAGAACACCAGCCCAGGGATGGTACCACCCACAAGGGGCCCTCCCCCTTGATCACCAACTGAGAAAATGCCCCACAGCTGGATCTCATGGAAGCACTTCCCCAACTGAAGCTCCTTTCTCTGTGATAACTCCAACCTGTGTCAAGTTGACACACAAAACCAGCCAGTACAGATACCTTCTGACATTTAATAGTCAACTGAAGAGAATATTATAAAAAATATTCAAAGCTGATGCAGTTGCCCCCCAAAAGCTAATCTGGTCTCAGGGTCCACTAACAGAAGTGTACCGTCTAGAATTTGGAATGAGATGTATGCATTAACACTCTGAACTTACTCAGCTGTATGTAGAACATGGGCTTCAACTCAAAACCAACATTAGAAGCACATTTAATAAACTCTGAGCTCATTCTGGAAACCGTACATTGAAGACCATCGTCATTGAACAAGGTAAGAAGTATTTAGCTCAGAATATCCAGAGGAAAAACTCTAGGAAAAATATATTAGCAGTCAGCAAATGTCTGAAGGGTTGTGCTGGAAAGATGTATTCGATTTAGTTCTAAGTCCCCCCCCCCAGAATCAAATAAATAAGCTGGATAAATAAATAACATAATGGGTGGCAACTCCACATATACTAATTTTTACTTATGCAAAAAAAAAAGAACCTTGCACGAATCATGCATGGCTATGGAAAGAAAGAATAAGATTGCCCTTCACCCTTATAGGGTTTCTTTGTGTAGCCCTGGCTGTCCTAGGACTTAATTTGTAGACCAGGCTGGCCTCAACTCACAGAGATCTGCCTGCCTCTGCCTCTCCAGTGCTGGGATTAAAGGCTTTCACCACTGTGCCTGGCTTAAACGGCCTCTTAAGGTGTTAAGATTATCATGACAGAGTTTGCTCAGATGGGCCTGAGCTTCCTTTTCTTTGAGACTGGATCTCCTGTATGTTAGACTGGCCTCAGATTCACTGTGTGGTGGACAATGATCTTCAGCTTCTGATCCATTTGCTCCCACTTCCAAAGTCCTGGAATTGCCACCATGTCCTGTTTATTCAGGGTTGTGGTCTAGCCTGTGCTTCCAGTACACTAGGCAAACACTTTACCAATTGAGCTCTAGTTGAACAGGGCTGCAACTTGTGCAGAGTTCTGCAAATGCTCATAAAAAGCACTCAGTGGTTAGAATACTTGTTCATTTGAATCTTCCCAACATTAGATTTTTTTAATTTGGGGGTTGATTTTAATATTTTATATTATTTTTAATACATCAATTAAAATAGGTATTCTGCCCTGATGATAAGGGAACTCAAAAAACTTGAGAGAGAGAGAGAGAGAGAGAGAGAGAGAGAGAGAGAGAGAGAGACCCGAGCATATAGGTAACACCACTTTTGGTGAAATTGTTAACATGTGAGAACCGACCTTTAGCTGGAGAGCTTTCTGAAGCTACTGAAGAGATCCTGGGGCAGCCTGTCCAGTGTTGTCAGGGCTGCAGCTGCTAAAGGCTACCACCTCGTGACATCATGGAGAACATCTATGGTGGTTCAGTGGAATTCCCAGCTAATTAAGAAGAACAAACATTTCAGCAAGGGATCATCAAACAACCAAAAATAATTGCAAATAAGTAGATGGCAGTCCTTTTCATCTTTCCCTTTTAATCGTCTTATGATCTGAGAGAAGTGCAAAGTGCTAGTCTTAGTCCTTAGCTTCTTTTAAAAATTAATCTGTTTTAATGAGCATAAAAAAATGAAGATTCCACTGTGGCATTTACACACACACACAATCTATCTATCTATCTATCTATCTATCTATCTATCATCTCTTTCTATACACACACACACACACAATCTATCTATCTATCTATCATCTCTCTCTCTCCACACACACACACACACACACACACACACACACACACACACACACGTATTTGAGGCGGGGAGGGTGAGGCATTGAGACAGGGTCTCACTATTCAGCCTTGACTGGCCTGGAACTCACTGCTCACCCAACTGGCCTCAGATTCATAGAATTCCTCCTGCATTTTCATCTCCAGTGATGGGATTAACAAGAAGCACCACCATGCTTGACCCTCCGGTTATATTTTATTTATCTATCCTCAACTCTTCTCCCTCCTACATCATTTCTTTCTGAATGTGTGTGTTTGTGTGGTGGATATGTATGTATGTGGGCATGTTGGTGTGCCTGTGTGCATGCATGCTGGGAGTTGACAACATTGGGTATTTTCTTTCTTTGGTTCATTACTTTATTTATTTATTTATTTATTTATTTATTTATTTATTTATTTATTTTTGAGTCAGGTTCTTTGCTAACTCTGGAACTTACAGACTGGCTAGACTGGCTGACCAATGAGCTCCTGGGATTCTCCTATTTCTGCCTTTGCAGTGCTGGAATACAAACACGACAGACCCCTGAGTTCAGATGTCCAGCACCCACATAATAACTAGGAGTAGCAGTGTAGTCTACAACCCCCCCCCCACACACACACACACTATTGAGGGGAGACAAGTGCATCCTTGACAAGCTAATGTAGTCGAATGCATGAGCTCCAGGTTTGATGAGAGCCGTGCTATGTCTTGGTTGCCAACTTGACTGTACCTGGAATAAGCCGAAAACCAAGCAGCTGGTTGGGATATTTGTTGATTAAATGTTTGAGGTGGTGAGACCCCCTCTCACCCCCTTAAATCTGGAACACACATTCTACTGGCAGCCCACATAAAACGACACTGAAAAAGGAAACTTTTGCTTTTTGCCCGCTGGCCCTCACTCTCCTGGCAAGTTCACCTGTCTGTTCCTGATGTATATTGCTTCACTAGTATTAGAATGTACTTCTTCAGGGTTCTGTAGACTGACGCTGGTGGCTCTTTAGGACTTCAGCACTAGACTGGGACAATTTAGATATCCAGTCCTATGGTCTGAACAACTACTGGGTCTTTGACCTTTCCATCAGAAGACAGCCATGTACTGGGCGATGGTGGCTCATGCCTTTAATCCCAGCACTTGGGAGACAGAGGCAGGCAGATTTCTGAGTTTAAGGCCAGCCTGGTCTACAGAGTGAGTTCCAGGATGGCCAGAGCTACAGAGAGAAAACCTGTCTCAAAAAAAAAACAAAAAAAAAATAGACAGTCATGGTTAGACTATTTGGACTCTAGCCTATAAGTCATTCTCATGAATCACATATACATTATTATATATATTATGATATATATTGTTCATGCATATGTATATTTCTATCAGATCTGTTCTTTTAGAGAACTAATACAGACTCTGTCTCAAAATGCAAGGTTTAAATTGATCAAGGAAGACATCCAATGTTGATCTCTGGCCCCTACATATCCACACACCCATATGAACACAAGCATAAACCCACACACACATACGGAGTCCACAGAGATTAATAAACTCTAAACTCATCTCTTTCTCTAGCATCTGCTTATATTTCAACCATCCGGCTGAAGGAGTGAAGTCTATCGACCATCAGAAGAAGGGATTACTAAACCCACGAGCTCAGTAAGAATGCTAGCCCCATTCACCTCCAGCCAAATGTTTGGAAATGTTGTGCAAGAGCAGGGCTTGGGTTACCATGCAAAGTCAGCACCACCACAGCAAAGCAGAGACCTTTAGAAGATGGAGGCCACACACAAGCCTGTTCCAAAGGAAACCCTACACTGGAAACGGTCAGGGAATTCTGCTGCCCTGGCAGTTACACGCCACCCAGCAGCCTGGAACAAGAAGACTTATTTAGGAAACAAGCATGCCTTTCAGGAGAGTGCAGTGAGCCTGACCGTAAACTAGGAGCCTCGAAGATTATGCTCCTATTTTTGTTGCTTGTGTCTGAGATGTGGTGCAGAGCCTTCCTTAATTGGTCTTTGGTTACTCCATAGTCCTTGCTAACAGTTGCAATGTTGAGTGTGAAGGAACTATATCTGGGGATTTTCATTCACCTTGATTTTTGCACAGTTGATATTCAATGTCCAGCTCAGCCTCAACATCTATACTTCCAAGTAATAGAAAATGTCACAATGAGTCCTTCTGACGAAGAGGTCCTGGGTACCAGGTGACTCAGAGCACCTGAAATATGAACATCTTTTCAAGTCAGTATGTGATTTTCCAGGTCATCTAATTATAGCTCCTCTTTCCTTCTCCTCCTCCCTTCCACCTCTTCCTCCTCCTGCCTCTTCTTATGTTGCTAGAATTGTCTTCCCCACTCCCTCAGTGTTGCTGGAAATAATAAAAAAGTAGAACCACACATTTACGAGCTTATGCCTCTGCCCCGGTGGCCTGGCTGGCCGTGCACTGGCAGGCAATGGCCAATCTGTTTTTATCTTGTGGACATTCTGACTCTGAACTCCGCAATCTCTCCACCCAGCTCACTAGGTTCCCTCTGGCAAGTCGCTACCACGCCAACCCCATGCTTCAAATCCCCCACCGCCTTTGTGGAGCACCTCAGGCAAACCTACGCCTGGCCATCATACCTTTCTCTCTCTAACCCAGACAAGCTGCAGCATGAAGGAAAACAACACAAACTTAGTTCAGAAACAATGGTAACTCAATCTCTGGGCGCAACAACTAAAACCTAATCTTGTAAGCCTTACTAAAATCTGATTCCTCCCGGTGGTGAATCCTTACAGATCGCCATAATACTAGGAAACTCTAGGGGCTACAGATTACAGCTTTGCTGTCCCAATTCCAAAGGGAAACTCACTCTCTTCCTGCTTCCTCTGTCCAATCCGGAAATTCCGCCCACTCGCCTAGTGATTGGCTCCTTTATTCATTAGGGGATTGGTTCACAAGAACAGCCCCAGGCCCATTCACAACACCTCCGGGCTGGAATTGTGCACCAGGTTATTCATGGCTCTTTTCCTTTCTGTCTACAATTCCTTCGCTGAGGATTGGGGAAGTAGAGTTAGGGAAAATAAAGGTAATCAGGTGTGGCAATGTATACTTGTAATCCCAGCCCTGGGGAGAGAGCGGTGGGGGGGGGGGGAGTGGGGGCAGGGAATGAGGAGTTCAAAGTCTGCTACTTGAGGTCTTGTCTCAAACAAATAAAAAAGAACAAAGTTAATTATCATTAGAGAACATTTTCACTGCTATATAAGGAATGGTGCTCTTACCCTGCTTTGTGAACACCTGAAAAGGTTCAGGAGATAATTTACTCCTGAGATTAAATCTCTGACCATGACTTTCCAGAGAGAAAGTGCTACAAGTGGCTAAGCTTGGCTCCCCAGCCCCCAGGGTAAGCAGGGTGACACAGAGCACAAAGAGGGCTTGTGTGTGGGTGTGTGGGTGGGGGCAGGCGGGAATGGGGGTGTAAAGGACACACGCCAAGATCAAGGGAGCCCAAGGGCATCTGCCTGCACAATTTGAAATTAAGGACTAAAGGAAGGAGAGGAAGTACGGACCTACACACTTGAGTTAGATCCATGAGGGAATAATATGGCATCCATTGCAATTCTAGCTTTGCAGGGAAAAGGCTAAGACTTTACATTCACATCCCGCCCTGGAGGGGTGGGAGGAGTCCCGCAGCTGCCGGCTGGTAGACTGTCTCACTCCTGGAGACTGGGGCTGTGCTGCAGGGAGTGTACAGATGGCAGCTGGCTCTGCAGACAGTGAACTCAGTGTCTTCCTACTACAGCGACTCCACAGAGCTCGCAGCCCGCCCCGTGTAGGGCCTCTTGTTTGGCACCCGCTTTGCCCAACATAAACACCAGTGCTGGCAAAAGTTTACAAGTATGTCTTCACATCCTGCCTGCTCCTGCTTAAACTTTTCTGGGTCAACTCTTTCCTAAAGCTGTCTCCTCACACGGAGGAAAATTTCTGACGTGCCTCTTCTCTGCTACTTCTGGAAACTTGAAACTTTCACTTGGTTTTCGGTTTTGTTTTTTATTTTTGTTTTGAGACAGAGTCTTGCTCTGTAGCCCACGCTGGCCTCAAACTCAAGGTAATCCTCCTGCCTCAGCCCCCTGAGTGTTGGGACTACAAGCGTAAACCACCATGCCTGGCTGGAAAAAAATTTTTTTCCAATAAATAGACAAATATTTATTTGAAAATATTAATATTTTTAAATGCTCTCTGAGGCACAAAGGCCATAGGACGCTGGTCACCTTAGTGTTGAGGACTCAGTGCTTTGCAGGTTATTTATGGATCTAAAAAAACAATAACTGGAAATGGCCAAATAGATTGTATACTTTACAAAAACGTTCCAGAACATATTACATATTCTCTCTCTCTCTCTCTCTCTCTCTCTCTCTCTCTCTCTCTCTCTCTCTCTCTCTCTTTCTCTCTCTCTCTTTCTCTCTCTCTTAAATCCAGAATCCAGCATGGAAAAGTCCTAGGCTCTAAGCAGACCCCTTCGGAAGTACAATGAAGACAGAATAAAGATGGGGTGTTGTCCTAACTTGAGCTTGATGAATATTTTCCTATGGAGACTGCAGTGCTCACTGAGCTCGAAGGATTAGCCTTTTATTAAATTATGAAACAGTTGGCACCCACACCCTCTTGGCACGTAGTCTAATCCAGGCTCGCTGACTGAAGGAATGGGTTTGGGACACACTCACCAGCTGCCTGAGCATCTTGCTGTGGTAACTGATACTCCAAAGCTGATGAAGCACTTTGGCTGTACCTGATAGCCGGCTGCAAGCTGAAGTCCCCACTGCATAGAGACCCAAGGTAATCATGGGAACACTTGTCGCTATTGAGTTCATCACGGGTTGCCCTTGAACTGGGGGGGGGGGGAGGGGGAACTACTCAACTTCTCTCATTTAGAGTGTTTGCAGAAACAACAACAAGGATCCTAATAATACCTTAGGGTGAGAAGATCTATCTGGTGAAGGCTTAAACTTTTTTTTTTTTTTAAGATTCACTTATTTTATTTATGTGAGTATACTGTTACTGTCTTCAGACACACCAGAAGAGGGCATCAGATTGTACAGATGGTTGTGAGCCACCATGTGGTTGCTGGGAATTCAACTCAGGACTTCTAGAAGAGCAGTCAGTGCTCTTAAGCGCTGAGCCATCTCTCCAGCCCAAGGCCTAAACTTCATATTAAAAAACAAAAATAAAAACAAACCCTAAGCTCGAGAGTCCACACCACTGCCTCTCTTTGTGTTTCCTGGAGTCGCTCACTTCCACCCCGTGACTCAGACCCAGAGAGCAGAGAACAGAGGGATGCCCTTTGAACTTCAATTTCAAAAGAGCCATGTTTTGAGAAGTTCTTAATCATATCCACCAAATTCCTTTCTTATTGGGAGTTTTCCAAATTATCTTCCATGAGTCAACATGGAAACTCTTGTGAATAATTCATTTTAATTTGGTATTGTTTCATTCTGCACCATTATTGCCTACATAAAAGCCTTTTTGCTCTGGACAAAGGGGATGATAAAAAGAGGTTGTTTTGTTGTTTTGTTTTGCTGGCTCTGTATGAGTGAAAACATAAGGATCTAAGCATTTCAAACCACAAGCCCTAGAATAGGTAAAAGTCAAAGGGGAATCCAGATTGTCCACCAGTGAACCACTAAATATTGTTTCAAATGTAACTTTCTTTTTTTTAAGATTTATTTATTTATTTTATGTATATGAGTACACTGTAGCTGTCTTCAGACACACCAGATTAGAGCATGCGACCATGTGGTTGCTGGGAATTGAGCTCAGGACCTCTGGAAGAGCAGTCAGTGCTCTTCACTGCTGAGCCATCTCTCCAGCCCCACAAAGGTAACTTTCTTATGACTAGAAATTTTAACAAGAGACATTTTAAATCTTTTTTTAAAATGATTAAAAAAAAAAAAAAGGCCGGTATTCCCTATTAAGAACCTTCTCAAAGGTGTAGTGGTCCCTACAAATCTCAATTACTAGATCATCAGAAAAGGACAGAGTAAACTTTGTAACTAGCTGACTGTCTAAAATTTCCCTTTACAATCCAAGAGCTCTGTGTTCAAATCTCTCTCAACTAAAAGGAGACACAATGGGGACAATGAAGAGGCAACTAGGAGAGATGAAACAGTTGGTGTGTGTTAGCCAGCTTGGGAAGCTCCCAAATCACCTGGTATCCCAAAGCATTAGGACACCTGTGACAAGTCCCGTGGGCTCACTCCTCTGGGGAAGGAGTCACAGCCAAAACACAGCAGTACACTAGTCCCAACAAAGGGTATCTGTTTAGCATGCTGAAGAAAAAGAAATGAAATCACCCCTAAATCCAAACAGTCTGTGAAAGGCTGTCTGTCATCTTCCAATGAAATTAAAAAAAAAAAAAAAAAATCAAGTCCTTCTGTGATCCACTCCCGTCACTCTGTGACCTCGGAGGAATCTCTTTTGAAGTTTTCTGTATCTGTAAAACCAGGATAATAATACTATCTGCCCCAGGTGGCTGGAAATGTGTGAATTAATTAGTTCAAGCTGGAAAGGTCTTTGAAGATGCTAAATGTTGAATATTATTGTTACAGGTGCAGGTGGAAGCAGTGTTATAGAACACATCTATAATTAGAAAGACCTAGAAACTTCAATTGGTGCCAAAACCCTCTGAGTTAAATGTTGGACGGCGATACTCTGTGTCTTTTTCTCCCTGGGACTCAGTCAGCTTTTTGTTATGACTGAATCTTTAATTCTCTCTTTTATCTCCCTTGAAAGGTTGAAGCTTGCCTTGGACTTGCCTATGGTGGAGTGGAGCTTTTCTGGGTGGATGTGCTTTTCCAGCCAGGGTTTAAGATGAAGAACCAACATGCATGAGAACACAGAGCACATACAGCCTTAGGTCTGCAATGATGGTTAATTGATATGAGTCAACGGAGTAAGAAATCTCGTGCCCGGATGCCTGATATCGCAAAAACTGCAGATGTATAAAATAGAGTACATAATGGCTGCCTTCAGAGATAAAGGCTTTGTGTTTTCCCTCAAACAAAACACAAAAGGTCATGTGAAAGCAAAGAACATAAAAGAGATCAAAGCCAAGCTGTGACGAATAAGAGGGAAAGGTACGTTTTCTGATCCCTGTTACAGACCTTGATGTACATGGCCTGATCCCAAGGCTCCTTGACCATCAGATCATCTCTAAAGCACATTTCATCATCAAACCGTGGAGTATTCTAGACAGCAGTGACATGAAAGAGCTAGGATGCCTCAGGGCTCTTGTCCATATCGTTGGCCCAGACTCGTTTCATTTAATATGCTCGCTTCCATCCCCCGTCTTCTGACATTTCAAGTCATGACCAGGGCCACACAGCACATCCGTTCACTATAACCTGCGTCCTCACCTTCTTCATCGCAGTCACCATCACCACAGCAGTATGTTCAGAGTGCCTGCAGTGTGCAAGCACCGTGTTACATCACTGAAGCCTCACGATGCTTTAATGAATAAAAACAAATCTCATGATAGTTTCTTTTTTATTGGATATTTTATTTATTTGCGTTTCAAATGTTATCCCCTTTCCCAATTCCCACCCCTAGAAACCCCCTATCCCATCCCCCTCCTCCTTCTTCGATGAGGGTGCTCCCCCATCCACCCACTCCTGCTTCCCTGCCCTCAAACTCCCCTACACTGGGGCATCGAGCCTTCTCAGGACCAAGGGCTCTCCTCCCATTGATGCCCGACAAGGCCATCCTCTGCTACACATACAGCTGGAGCCATGGGTCCCTCCATATGTACTCCTTGGTTGGTAGTTTAGAGCCTGGGAGCTCTGGTTGGTTGATATTGTTGTTCTTCCTATGGGGTTGCAAGCCCTTTAGCTCCTTCAGTCCTTGCTCTAACTCCTCCATTGGGTACCCCATGCTCAGTCCAGTGGTTGGCTGTGAGCATCTGCCTCTGTATATGTCAGGCTCTGGCAGAGCCTCTGAGGAGATAGTCATATTAGGCGACTGTATATGGGATGGATCCCCAGGTGGGGCAGTCTCTGGATGGCCTTTCCTTCATTCTCTGCACTGCGTCTCCATATTTGCTCCCATGAGTATTTCTAAGAAGGACCGAAGCACCCACACTTGGGTCATTATGTTTTCAAGTGTAAAGAAATTTCTGTATACTTCTCTCTGCCTCAAATATCACAGATGGCAAACCCAAACATCCTGACTATAATCTTGGCTGGCCAATAAACTGGACACTGCTGTATTTCTTGGTATAGGTTATGTGTTTACTTGTCTCCCAATATAGACCCGTCAGTTCTTCAAGGGCAGGAGCTCTGCTAATGTCCAGGACTCATTCCTACAACATTGCATATTGGCTGACACACAGTATGTGTTTAATGACTGGCATGTTGAGGAAAGCAGCAGCATGCTTTCCCAAAAAGGATGAAACAACTCCTCATATATTTATTCAGAAGAGTAAGATGTTAGATGCATTAGAATGAAGGTCAAATAAAGTTTAATGTGGTGTAAATGTACTGTAATTGCCAGTGGAAAACATTAACCTTTAGCCTTCAGGATGAAGCTACCCCTATGGTCAAAGCTAAATCTCAGAGATAAAGGGGACTTTGGAAAGGGAATGCAGTAATTCTGCTTCGGCCAGTTATCTTGGGAAAGAATTCAAAAGCAAAATGAACAAACAAAACCTCTGTGTGCAAATGTTACAACACCGTGTACTGCAACAGACTGGAAACAGCCTAAATATTCTGAAACTAGGTTGGTTAAAAACTATGGGACTAAAACTGGTTGATGTTTTTGTACTACTTTCAAGATTTTGTGTGAAGACATTTTCACAACATGAGGATGTGCTTAGAATACAATATTAACCAAAGGGGTAAAAACACATCTACCGTAATTTCTAGGCTGTTGGTAACAAAATGGGAGAAAAGCAAAGCCAAGGGATTTATGGTTAATGAATAATATTGGTGTGTCTGTCTGTCTGTCTGTCTGTCTGTCTGTGTGCACTCTCCTTCCCCGTCCCTCTCCTCCCGCATCATTGTCTTTTTCTGATGCTAGAAATCAAAGAAGCAGGTCTTACTTGCAAGCAGGAAACCACCATCCACTGACCTAACCTCCAATCTTCCCTCTCCCCTTTTCCCTCGAACAGCTCTGCATTAATTTCTTTTTACTACTGGATTACGTTCTTATCGAATAAAAAAGTAAACAATTTTATGGGAGTTTCTTTCGGCTTTATTTTTTATGAGCTTACAAAGAATAAAATTTTATTATGGCATTTTTCAAGCAAACTTGTTTTTGTTGTTCCTCTCCCTACCCCCATAAAAAAATAAACAATTTTTACAAAACCTATTATTTAAGGACAGCCATAAAGCCATAAAGCAGCTAGATTAAGTATTAAGTTGAGGAAACTTCAAAAATGAAGATTCTGAGAGAGTAAACTTGCTTCTTTTGACATTGATTGTTGGTGCAGAAGTATGCTGGGCCACACACAAAACCTTTCTTACAGTTGGACGGTGGAGGCAGAAGCCTTTAATCCCAACACTCTGGAGGCAGAGGCAGGTAGATTTCTGAGTTCAAGGCCAGGCTGGTGTACAGAGCAAGTTTTAGTATATCCAGGGCTACACAGAGAAACCCTGTCTCAGAAAAACCAAACCATATCCAACTCTTCTTTAAGGTGCCAGGAGTTGGGGCAATGTATGCCTTTGAACAAAAGTATATGTAATATCTAAGTGGCCCTTGCTTTGTCCTACAGTGGTTTGTCCTAATATTGACTATGGTCAGTTTAGATGGTGAGATAAGTATGTGGGCTCATGAACATATCAAACACATGTCTTATTGCTTATGCTTTCATTTTGTCATCTAAGTTAGACTCGACATAACTTTTTTTTAAAGTTTTCTTTATTTATTATTTATATGAGTACACTGACACTGTCTTCAGACACACCAGAAGGGAGTATCAGATTCCATTACAGATGGTTGCTGGGAATTGAACTCAGGACCTCTGGAAGAGCAGTCACTGCTCTTAACCACTGAGCCATCTCTTAGGCCCTACTTGACAACTTATCCCACACATTTTTCAAGACTGTCCATACCTGACACACAAGAAAAATAATGAGCTGGGGGCTGCAGAAACGGCTCAGTGGTTTTAAGAGGTTGCTGCTCCTCTAAAGCATGAGTTCAGATTTTCACTCTATATCACATGCTCCATGACTGCCCATAACTCCAGCTGCAAAGGTTCTAGGCCTGCTTCTGGACTGCATAGACCAATACAAAGGTGGTATACACACACGGAGTAACACTCACGCCTCATGAATGCAAATAAAAGTATACATTCAAAGAGAAGAGGAGTAAACTAAGGTTCAGAGATGTGATCCCTCCAGGTTCAATTCATTTTGTGGGGCGCTGAGTTCAGGTCTTCCACAGGTAAGAATATTTTATCATGACAGAGGTAGATAATTTATCTTATTTAAAAAAATAAGAATCTAACAAAATAAATTTAAAAATTTTAAAGAATCCCAAGCCTGGTGGTACATGACTGTTTCCTTAGCACTGATGAGGTGGAGGCAGCAGAACAAGAGCCCATCTCTAAACAAACAGACAAGCAAATAAACAAAAATTAAAAAATAAAATAATAAAACCCCAAAATAACAATGAAAACTATTCTTGACTTTCTGATTTATAATGATCCTATGGCTTAGTAAGTAGGAAAAAAAAAACCTTTCTAAAGATGTTTTGTATTAGTTTTTCATCTCTGTTCTATTAGTTATTTCTGTTGTTTGATGACTATCACCCTGCACAATTAACATCAGAACACATAATACTGTCTTATGGTGCCATGAACATACCAAGGCTCTTCCAAATCCATTTAAACTTGCAATAAAAATAAACAAATATAGACAAGACATGTACAGATAGAAAGCTGTGATTTCATTTAATCAAAGCCATTAGTATATCTTGAAGCCAAGCCAGGGAGCAGGGAAAGAGAGAGGTTGGGGGTGGAGTGTCTTTCTTTCCAGTGAATCCTGGAACTGCTTATTGAAAGAATATGTCCATCAACATACATGAGTGGTGGGTTCAATCCCAGAGCCACAGTAAATTAGCAAATAAATAACTCTACATATAAGAACTGTGAGGGTAGTTATTTAAATAAATAAATAAATAAAAAGAAGCCTGGCATGGCATCTTATGAGTGAAGTCCTAATCAGGAGGCTCATGGGGTTGAGGCCAGTCTGGGTTATATTGAAAGAACCTTTTTTCAAAATAAATAAATAAAAAATTAAAAAAAAAACACTGAAATAAGTAAAAAATTTAAAACTAAATGTTTCTTTTATGATGTATGTAAACTGAAAAGAAATTTAATCACTTTTTTCTTTTAAAACTGGCAAACTAACTTAGCATGTTATCGTGAACTGAAGTTGCCTTTAAAAGCACCCCCCCCCCCATGAAGATTCAGCTAACCGACTGGCTAATTAAAACTCCATGAGTGGCTGGAGAGATGGTTCAGCAGTTAACAGCTCTGGCTGCTCTTCCAGAGGTCCTGTCTTCAATTCCCTGCAACCACATGTGTGGCTCACAACCATCTGTAACGGATCTGATGCCCTCCTCTGGTGTGTCTGAAGAGAGCAATGGTGTACTCATGGTATATACAAAAAAATAGATCTTTAAAAACAAAAAAATAGCTTCATGAGTGTGAAGAGTTAGAATGCTGATGATCAAGAGCCAAATTATCTTGGACTCTCCTAACAGCCGTTGACTGCCAAGCTCTGAAGTCAGGAAGCATCTAAACCCTATAGCAGGGACATGTTCACTTCACAGTAACCTGCCTACCTGATGTTTCCACTAGAGAATTTGGGAAATGCATTGATTCCTGACTGCTCCGTTGTTGTTGTTGTTGTTGTTGTCATAATCATCGTCATCATCATCATTGCTCTGCGACTACAAGAGAACACGAATCTGTGTTCCTAGGCCATTGTCACTCCTACATGGCTTAGAACCAACTACCTCTCATTCACTTTGACACAAGAGCCCTGATTTACATTGACATGATAAGAGTAGTGTTGAGGTTCACTACAGTCTGAACCTCATATGGATCGTCCCATATGTGCTGAAAAAAAATAGTAAACATTGTCCCTATAGACTGAGATTCTCTAAGTCAAACATATGTATGTATAAAACTTCCCACTGTGTCTGTAATAGACCTCAGATAATGACTACATCGCTCCACATCTCTTGCTCCCTGCTTGCCAACCTTCCTCCCCATTTCTTCCTCCCTCCTCTCCTCCCCTCCCCTCTCCCCTCCTCTCCCCTCCTCTCCCCTATCCTCTCTCCTCCCCTCCCCTCCCCCCCTCTCTTTCTCTTTTTTCTTTTTTTTTGAAGTTATGTCTCATTTTGTAGCCTAGACTAACCTCGAACTTCAAGCCTTCTGAACTAAGGAACTATAGGCATATACCTCTGCATCCCCTAACAGAATAACTTAATAGAGGTTTATATTAGATTTCCTTTTTCAAATGAGCCCATCTCTGTGTGATTGCAATGACTATAATGCCAGCTAATGGGAAGATGAGGCAGGAGGATAGTTGTCAAGAATTTGAGACTGACTGGGTTACATACCACATTGGAGGCTAGCTTGGACCATATCTCAAAAAAAAAAAAAAAAAAAAAAAACCCAAAACATAGCAAACACAAGCCAAACTGTTAAACGTATATACAGATGCTTCATTGCATAGTGGCCTCCAAATCAGTCCGTATTTCCTTATGATTGGCAGGCTCTTTTTTTCTTATTTTTCTAGTAGAAAAATATAAGTAAACACAGCATGCATCTGATTGGGAAAAGTCTGCCTTCACACAACACCAAGAGAAGTATGTCCTTCTCCATGCCCAGTTACCTGAGGGAGCCATAGTCTTGGATATGGACATATTTTTCCATACATATAGATCTATACACTGCTCCTTTAAAAAACATAAACAAGGGCCTGGTCTGTTTTCTTTAAATGCTAAACATTACAGGCAGTGGAGGCTCACACCTTTAATCCCTGCATGTGGGAGGCAGAAGCAAGTAGATCTCTGAGTTCTAAGCCAGCCTGGTCTAGAGAGTCAGTTCCAGAGCAGCCAGAGTTACACAAGAAAACGTGTGTGTGTGTGTGTGTGTGTGTGTGTGTGTGTACACTAATAAGCTTGGCATTCAATTGAGAGTCCCTGTACAAATAAATAGAGTGTTAAACAATCAACAAATACCCATAATTTCAACTTCATTGTTTTTCCTTATTTTATTTTATTTATTTATTATATGTAAGTACACTGTTGCTGTCTTCAGACACTCCAGAACAATGCCCTCTTTGGACCTAAAAAGTCTTAGTTCTAGGAGAAGTCATTTTGCCAGTGGGCACAGCAAATATCCCATTGAGTTGGAAGGTTAGACCTACTCTTGGCTCTATGGGGCTCCTGATACCCTTGAGTCAGATCTTGTTATGGATGGTTGTGAGCCATCATGTGGTTGCTGTGATTTGAACTCAGGACCTTTGGAAGAGTAGTTGGTGCTCTTAACCGATGAGCCATCTCTCCAGCCCCAATTTCAACTTTAGCCCTCCAACACACACACATATACACTTGTCCAAAAACCCCACCACCTTACACACACACACACACACACACCTACACACATACAAATACAAACACAAACACACAAGAAGTGGTACAGTCTAACAAATGACTCTTTTATGGTAACATTTAACTATTCTACTTCTTTTTCCTAATTTTTTGTCTTGTTTGAAGACAGAGTCTATCTAATACCCAGACTAGCCTCCAACTCTTCCCCTCAGGCTTTAGCCTCCTCAGTGCTACAATAAGAAGCTTGGCTCACTGCACACCCAACTGAGGAGTTCCAGTGTGTGGGTCTTCCCAGTATGCAGGCTTTCGATCAAAGTGGCCCGGTTTCTATTACGTGCATGTTCCCAGATTACATCTGTCCTACGTGCTCTGGCTCCCCGCCACTCCACCGACGTGGACTTTACACACGTAGCCTTCTCACCAGGTCCCACAGACTTTCACCAACACTTTCCCTTAGTCTTTGTGACATCTTAATCCTTTGGCATCCCTTCTGCACACGTGACTATTCTATGGAGATTTATGTAATACTCTTTTCTTTGTCTGCATACTCTTCTCTGTGGAATTTTCTTTTTTTTTTTCCTTAAAAGCTTTCCCTCTTTTGATCTCCTAATTGGATGAGTTCTTCAGGCTACTACTTAAGCAAGTTATATGCTGTTAAAATTTAACCAAACCTCAGTTCTTATGACTTTCTAAAGTGTATCCTATGGAACGTTTTTATGTTCTAAATTAAAGAAATAAATATTTAGAACCATTCACTATCATCCCTAGTGACCCACGAGGGGAAAAAAAAATACTTTCAGCTCCTGCAGCCCTTCGTTGGGCCTAAAAAGTCTTAGTTCTAGAAGGAGAAGTCATTTTGCCAGTGGGCACAGCAAATATCCCATTGAGTTGGAAGTTAAGACCTACTCTTGACTCATTGGGGCTCCTGGTACCCTGGAGTCAACTGGCTAAACAAGGGAGTAACTGTGTGAGGAGGTGTGATTGATCCAGTTTACCAGAAGAGCATTGGAAAGTTTCTCCACAACAGAGGTAAAGAAGAGTGTATTTAGAAATCAGGAGCACCTTTAGAGTATCTCATGGTGTCCCCGTGTCTTCAGGAAACAGGAAGCCCAATCTAGGCAGTATGATAAATAACCAAGACCCTCCAACTCCTCCTTGTAGAGACAACTGAAGTGCTTGCTGAGGGTGGAGGAATTAAAAGAAAATGGTGAGTAGGAGGAAGGTAGTTTATACCAGCTAAGGCCACATAACTAGTTGCAGCAATGAGGATTATAATTAACATGAGGGGTTTTGTTCTGTTTATTAAGAATATTCGTGTGCAGCCCGGCAGTGGTGGTGCACGCCTATAATCCCAGCACTCTGGGAGGCAGAAGCAGGAAGATTTCTGAGTTCGAGGCCAGCCTGGTCTACAGAGTGAGTTTCAGGACAGCCAGGGCTATACAGAGAAACCTTGTCTCGAAAAAAACAAAATCCAAAAAACCAAAAAAAAAAAAAAAAGGAATATTTGTGTGCATGCATTAAATAAATATCCATGGTTTAATTTTAATGTAACCTCAATTGACATAATATTAGCAGTCAAGTGTGTTATCTTTATTATATTCAAGTTATGAGATGTTGGAAGGATGTTGGTCCGCCAGCTTTTTGTAGCCTAGAAAACCACATTCCAAGTTTATGACACTGGTCGTTAGAGCTCCAAGATTTGGTATTTTCTTTGCTGGATTTGATTTTGACTTGTAGTGATTGTTTATTGCTAAGACCTAGGATTATTTGTTTGTTTTTTTCTCATTCAGAAGAGGAATGTCTACTTGGTTTTCTTCCTCTAGAGAACCCTTACCAACTCAAATTGTGGTACTAGAAAGATGGGGTACAGTTGTGGTTGACCTGACCATGGTCTTTACTGTGAGATGGAATGAACATAATGTGAGGAACCGGTTATTTGTTTCTATCAAAGACAGCCCTAGGGGCCCATATTTGCTGAACCTCACCCTATTTCTTTTGCTTGGATTAGCCAATCACATCGCATTGAGAAATTGAGCTCCCACCAATAGGATGAGACCTAATCACTGCCTATTATCAGGGATAAAAGAAGTTCTGGGAAGTGTGTTCACTAGCCTAGTTTGCATTCTGGTGTACCTCTTTTAACAAAAGAAATCACCTTGCCAAATCACTTTTGGTTTGTTCATGTATTCCTTTGTTAGACACCTAGACTATTCTCAACAATGTGGCTCTAGTCTGTCAATAAGACATACACTGAACATGTTGACCCTTCCTGATTATTTTTAACAGTCAAAGGCAGAACTATAGTGGACAAATTGGGCTTTGAAGAGAGATAAATCCATCATAGAGATGTCAGCCTCTGACTTACAGTCCTTTGAACTCATCCTAGCAAACAGCTATCATCTGAGGTCTTGTTCAATAAGAAGAATAGATTCCTATTTGTTTGGACGTCTATAATCAGGTGACTTATATCTGAAAACTGAAGTACTCTGAGCTAGAACTTTGGAAGGTACATTAGCATCTTTAAGGATCTGTTGAGTTTTCTTCTATCGCCTAAATTTGTTCCAGTAGCCTTTTTGTACTAGACATGAACATCCCAAGAAACTACCATTTCCCTATACCCTTTCTTTTCAGAACTTCATTACTAGACCAGTAACATCACCAGCTTCTGGAAGCTTGTCAGAAAAATCAAAATTTCTGAGTAGAATTTCTTTTATGTGTTCCAGGCAATAAACATGGGTTGGAAAACCAAAATCTTAAGATCTGCCCTGAATCATACTTTACATATGTACAAGAGCCCTGGTGATTTGAATGACATTGAAGGTAAAGACCTTGGGAAGCACTGTTTTAGAGTAGTGGTTTTCAACCTGTGGGTTGCAACCCCATTGGTAGGGGTTATATATCAGATAGCCTGCATATCAGATATTTACATTATGATTCATAAAAGTAACAAAATTATAGTTATGAAGTAGAAAGAAAATAATTTTATGGTTGGGGGTCACCACAACATGAGGAACTGTATTAAAGGTTCTCAGCATTAGGCAGGTTGAGAATGATTAGTTTAGAGAATAACGTGTGTCTTAGTCAGGGTTTCTATTCCTGCACAAACATCATGACCAAGAAGAAAGTTGGGGAGGAAAGGGTTTATTCAGCTTACACTTCTGCATTGCTGTTCATCACAAAAGGAAGTCAGGACTGGAACTCAAGCAGGTCAGGAAGCAGGAGCTGAAGCAGAGGCCATGGAGGGATGTTTCTTACTGACTTGCTTCCCTGGCTTGCTCAGCCTACTCTCTTGTAGAACCCAAGAATACCAGCCCAGGGATGGTACCACCCACAAGGGGCCCTCCCCCCTTGATCACTAATTGAGAAAATGCCCCACAGCTGGATCTCATGGAGGCACTTCCCCAACTGAAGCTCCTTTCTCTGTGATAGCTCCAGCCTGTGTCAAGTTGACACACAAAACCAGCCAGTACAACGTGTCATGACCTTAACATCTTTCAAAACATCTAGCATTGTTCTTCAGTGCCTCCTTCCCTATTGCCACCACCAGCTCTTACTGAATGCTAACACTGTGCTTTGTAGTATGCTGTTTCCCTAGTATAGCTCTATAAACAACCCCGTGGGGCACACTGCTTTATAGATGAGACAAATAAGGCTCAGAGAAGTTAGTACCTATCCAAGGTCACCATGCTGTAGAGTAGAAGCTGTAAACTAGCAATAACATGTGGAATGAAGGATCAGTAAACTATATTACCTTCATAGTCGTCATTACACTAAGGTTCCTTCTGCCTGCCATGATTTCCCCTAATATACCTAGTTTTGGCCTCAGATCAAAAATTCTAAGAAGTCTCTCTGATTGCCACCCCATCTACCACCGCAGTCAGGTCAGGACCCTGCCTGCTTCACATCATACACCCATCAAAGCACACATCTCTCCTTTCTACTTATCAGCTTTTGAAATATTTACTTTTAAACTGGGTGGTTGTGGCATACATTTTTAATCCCTGCACTAGGGAGGTAGAGTTGGGTGAATTTCTGTGAGTTCAGGGTCAGCCTGCTCTACACAGGGAGTTCCAGGGCAACCAAGGCTATTCAAAGAAACCCTGTCTTTAAAATTCCCTGCTCCTGAAAGAAAGAAAGAAAGAAAGAAAGAAAGAAAGAAAGAAAGAAAGAAAGAAAGAAAGAGAAAGAGAGGGAGAGAAGGAGGGAGAGAGAGAGAGAGAGAGAGAGAAAGAGAGAGAGAGAGAGAGAGGAAATATTTACTTTCTATTTTAGATCCATGACCAGCTCTAGAAATATTTACACTATTAACTTTTCAGACCTTCATAAGTACAGTGTCAGTATTTTATGTTTACCTATCAATTGGTACAACTTATACCAAGTTTAACCCATATCACTTTTGCAAGGATGTCATGTATACAAATATCTACAGTCTACAACTTGGAAACAGTGGAAGTTCTCAACTACACACCTTCAGATGTGCTAGATAGAAGTAGATCTAATAAGGATCATCAGCAGACCAGTTGCCCCCTGTTCCAAAACGTCACCATCATTTCATCTATGAATTTACTGCGGGTCTGTGGCACAACACTTTCTCTCAAGTGCTCCCTTCATGAAGATGACTTTTTCTATAATTTTTCTTATAACTAGCCTTTCTCCTTAGCCAAGGGCCAGAATGAAGGCAGAAGAACTAATGGTTGGCCTATTTTACCATATTTCTCTTGTCTCTCCTTGTCAGGTTGTATGTTCCAGTTCTGACTGACAGTCAGGATGCTGGGATCCAAGGGGGTGGTTGTATGATGGACTGTTGCAGTGTGTCTGCATGTTGGGTTTTGGACAGAAGTGACAAGTCTGGAGGAGAGGAAAGCACTGCTGTCTGAATGTATCTACAATGAATGACGCACAGGACAGAATGAGGATGGGCATTTTTTTGTCACAGTTCCAATAGGTTGAAGATGTCAAATTACTCAGACAAAGTAAGATTACAAAAGTGATTCTCCCGGCACAGGCAGGAGGCTGCCATCTTGCTGCTCTGCCTATGATTGACTCTGTGGTAAAAACAACAACAACAACTTACAATTTCGTGTTTACGTGGTTGCCATGTGTCTTTCTCCCTTAGCTGTGTGGGCTCAAGCTGCATCTTCTGGGCCTGGTACAAGGTAGGCATGCAAATAGTGTTTGGAAGATCTTTCTTTTATCCTCACTTAAGAAACTCCAATCCAGAGTTACTCAAGAAGATCCATTCATTGCTGTAGGACAGTGGCAAGTAATTTTACCTAGTGCCAAACTACTTGAATTTGAGTTTTTGGTATTTTTTTTTCTTGCTAACCTTATAACCAAAACCCAGCTGCACACATTCTCAGCTCAGTTAAACGACAATAGTAACGACTCCCAGGGCTGCCCTATGAAGTCATATGAGATCTCGGGCTATGTCTCCATTGTCCACTAACATCTTGTGTAAAATAAGGCCTATGAAGAAAGGTGCAAGCTACAGGAATATCCTGAAGATGTGAGTAGTGTTTATACCATTGAAGAGCTTAGATTGTGCTTAACAGTTTAACTCTGTAGTCAGAGACTTTAATCCAAAGCCCAACTTGCAATACATATATAGTTGATTTGTGCAAAATATCATAATTTGCCGGATTTTTGACACTCTGTCAGTCACATTATATATGATTTATTGGTTTATTTTGGTTCTTTTCCTAAAGAAGATTTATCTGTGTAGTCTTTCCTGGCTGCCCTGAAACTCACTCTGTAAACCAGGTCAGCCATGAACTCAGAGATCCACCTGTCTCTGCCTTCCAAGTGCATGGATTAAAGGCGTGCACTAACACACCCAGGCATATGAGATTTATTATTACAAATTTAAGCTTGGGTTATTTATTATTATCATTATTATTATTATCATCATCAACAGCAGTAGTAGTAGTAGTAGTATTGGTTTTCTTGAGACAGGATTTCTCTGTATAGCCCTGGCTGTCCTGGAACTCACTCTGTAGACCAGGCTAGCCTTGAACTCATAAATCTGCTGCCTCTGTCTCCCAAGTGCCGGCATGCCCCACCACTGCCCAGTGGGTTATTATTTAATCATGTTAATTAGTCTATGGTGTTTTCTATACAGTTTGAACTCTTCTCATATCTGTATGCACACAGGAATTCAGTAAACATTAACAAAATCTACATTTATTTGGTGGATATTGTGCAACTGCTGACCTTAAAGTGTATTAAGTAATAAAGGCAGTATGAAGAATGAGAAGTCACACAGGATTACCATCGCCATGAGTGTATTATTCAGAATTGTTATGTTTTTCCAATATTTAAAACCGAGATGAATTACAGGAAGGAGATCCAAGCGGGGACAACTAAATAATATTTGGAATAAAATCACTTGGCCTAATTTTCATAACCACAGATTTCAAGGAATACCACCACCCACGCCAGGTGTACCAGACAACACCACTATCGGTTTCTGCTGTGTAGGGACCGCGGTAGTAAACACCGTTCAGGTTTGCAGAGTGACACCTAGTGGGAGAACAGAAGAAAATAGAGTGATGAGAATTAAAGTACAATTGAGAAACTATCTGGCTAAGAAATAATTAGAACTTCTAGATAATGATTTCTGCCATTTCTCACACACACAAAAAAACAACCTTTCATGTTTCCAAACCTGAGACTTTTCTACAAACAAATGTTGCTATTTAAACAGGCGAGTTTTGGTCCCATAGTAAGTATGAGGATTCATCCCAAACCACTTGGAGTATGTTGAAAATTAAGTATCTTGGTTCCTTCTTTTCTTTTCTTTTCTTTTCTTTTCTTTTCTTTTCTTTTCTTTTCTTTTCTTTTCTTTTCTTTTCTTTCTTTCTTTCTTTCTTTCTTTCCCCTTTTTCGTTTTTTTGAAGCAGGGTTTCTCTGGATAGTCCTGGCTGTCCTGAATCTGGATCTGTAGACCAGGTTGGCTTCAAACTCAGAGAGCCTCCTACCTCTGCCTACCAAGTGCTGGAATTAAAGCCACCACTGCTTGGCTTAGTATTTCAGTTCTTAGTAGCTTTTAAACAAAAAGGGGGGGGGAAAATCAAAGAAAAACTTCTTTGTAACCTTGAGCTACACCCTTCCTGTTGAACAGAGTTAACCTCGTGGTTGGCCACGAAGGCGTGATTAGCAAAGTAAGCCTGGGGGAGGGTCTCTACTGCAGCTTCCTGGGTAGCTAGTGCTTCCAAGTTCTCCAATCTATGGCCAAGATGTGTGAGGAGAGCTTTAGGGGCAGCTTCTAGGAATTTGGCAGGAATTTGACGTTGGACTAGGACTAAGAAATAGGCTAAAGGTAAATACAGTGGAGGAATTTATTGTATTCCTTATATTTTGGTCATCCTGATAAACCTCTAGACAAAGTGATCACAGGACTATGTTTATTGCCTTGTTTAATTTCTTTGATTATTGCCTTGTTTGTTAATGTATTACTTTGTTTATGCCTTAGGACTGGCCATATTTTTGTAGGACTGATATTATTTGTGTGTACCTAGAATGATTTAAAAGCAGACTGGGAAAAAAGAAACCCAGCTTCAGCCACGGCACTGGCTGGAGTCGTGTTTCAAAGTTGTCTAACTGTCTTTTTCTTTTCAATCTTTCTTTCCTCTCTCCCTCGAGATCCTGTTGACTTGACTGAGCTGGCTTGGTCAGATGTGACTTTCACAACTCAAATCTCTTCTTTGAATTGTTAGCATATCAAATATTTTAATCTTGGAGGTAAGCAAACAGGGCCCAAACCTTCTTTTAAAACTTTCCTAGCTATCATTGAATAATTTTTTTTTTGTCTAGGTTGCCAAATTAAATTTTTACATCTACGGCACCAATCTAGATAGGTTTGTTTGATTATCACAAAACTCAAACATTTCCTTCTTCCTCTTTGAAGTACATCTGCCCTTGGCATACAAAAATTTCATGTTACAGTTTGTGCTAATTTTCCTGATATAATATTAATCACTGTATATTTATTTATTGCTATAATGGATGAACATCTATCAGCCTGTAGGCTATGAAAAGAATATTCAGAAGCAGTTCTGGGGAAAAAAATCCTCTGGGAAAAAACATTGAATCAGAAAAGCCTATAATTCATTCATAAATGCAAAGTAGCAGGCATGGGTCATCACTAAGCTCATGATTTAGTTTTATTGGCAACCCTGGCAGCCACCCTAATTTGAATGGTTAGGACTAATTAGAACCATGCATACTAAATCTGCAGGGATTCAGTCTCTACTGTGTTTTCAAAGTACCATGAGAAGTAACATTTAAAAAGAAAAACCTCCAGAATAAATACTTGGGCATATCTCTATATGCCCAAGTATATGTATGTATGTATGTATGTATGTACTATATGTATGTATATATAGATACACATATGTATATATATGCTTACATTATCTATTACATATATATACTTACATTATTATTATAATCTATTACATATACATTACATATTATTACATATACATCATCTATTATATATATACTTACATTATCTAATATACAGGCATCTGCTATATAAACTTTTATAATTGGTCTGATCTGAAGCCTATTGAGAAATAGGCTGTAGGGCCCACTACTTAGTATTCCGAGACCGGCGTTTCAGTAGCCTTCAGTTTGTAGCCTGGACTTGACACTAGTTATTGGAGATTGGTAAGGAAGCAGCTGGCAGCTTGCAGGTGTGGGGCGTCGGATGTAGGGGGATTACACTTGCATTAAGCAGGAGGCCGCAAGGCAGAAGAGGCAACAATGAGTGTTTTAGTTCTTTTTCTATTGGTTATGACTAAATGCCATATGAAAACAACTTAAGGGAAGAAGGAGTTATGCTGACAAATGATTCACGGGGTTGGAGTCTTTCCTGGTGGAAAAGGCAGAGGGCATACGCATTCAGGACAGAAAGAGGAAGCTGTAACTAGGCTCCTACCTAATTGTGGGGCTGAACTATACACACAAAAACCTATAGGGGGCGCTTCAATTTCAGACTCAATAACCAGGGACACTGATAAGTGCCACCAAATCGCATAGATTAGATGTGACACAGAGACGAGTAAAGACGAGGCTTCTGGAATAATGTACTTTCTAGGTTGACCTGTAGTTCTTGCGTGCTTTCCTGCTACTGAATTGTTCTCCTCAACCCCTATTTCTAAAGTCAACTCTAACATTTATTTGTCTTCCTTAATGTGTGTGCACCTGCCATTCGGGCACAGAACAATCAACCAAACGGGCACTGTACCCATGTTAGATCTCAGTAATGTTAACGATTATTTCTTATAGACTATTCAAAGCCAGACATTAGTGAATGTTCACAGACAACATTGTTAACCGTAGGTAAGTCTTAAATAATGCTTACTTAGAGAACATTTTTTTTAAGAACAAGAAAGTCACAAGGGAAGACTATCACTTTGTTTCAAGTTTTCACAGTAGGAGAAAGCGATTTTTCTTCTTTTCTTTTCACATCGTGTGTGTGTGTGTGTGTGTGTGTGTGTGTGTGTGTAAACTTGCACATGCACGCATGCATGTGCAATCTGTTTTCCTAATAACTGACCAAATGTTAAATAGAGTCAACTTTTGGAAAAGTAAAACCCAGGGGGAAATCTACTATTTTTACACCTGTATATATTTACCTTAACTGATGGAAATAATTTAAACTCATTATATCTGCATTAAATATACCACTCTAAAGTCAGTCAGTCGTTGATGCTTCTGCCTGTAATTCTGCCAACCTGGGCTACATGAGTTTCTGTTCAAAGTGGGGTGGGGAGAGGGCAGAGAAAGACAATAAAAAAGAAGAAGCATACCCCAGGTTCATAAGATGAAGAAATCAGTATCCGAAGCCAGGGTGTGCACTCAGTAGTACAGTGCTTACCTAGGAGCCACAAGGCCCTGGATTTGAACCTCAGAACCCAGCGCCCCAGTTCCTCCACACTCAAAAGAACGACCTTGATGATAGTGTGGAAGTGTTCAAAGAGCGGCTGCGCTAGGATTAAGTTTCAAGACTATTGTGGCAATCTACCCTAGACTGGGAAGGCTTGCATTCAATGAACTGATAAAAGTTAATATGAAAGAAAAATAGCATTTAAATTACAGCAGTAACAGTGGTTATCTTGTAAGATATAGGGCTGTGAGAAGAAGTAGATGATTATTGATAGAGTATCACAAATTCCTTCCTTTTTTTTCTTTCTCTTTAACGTTTAACTTTATTATAATATTATTTTAAACATTACTGTATGTATGCTCTCTACTTCCTCTCGTCCAGTTGTGGCATTCTGCTTATAACTCAACAGTAACCAGTTTGCAAAAAACGTCCTTGCAGTCTGAGGGCTGGAGAGATAGCTCAGCAGTTAAGAGCACTAGTTGCTCTTTCAAAGACCCAGGTTCAATTCTCAGCACCTGAATGGCAGCTCACACCTGTCTGTCACTACTTCCAGAGCTTCCGGCAACATAACACAGATATACATGCAGTCCAAACAACAATGTACATAAAATAAAAATAAACTTAAAAAGAAGTAAAAGGCTGGAGAGATAGCTCAGTAATTAAGAGCACTGACGGCTCCTCCAGAAGTCCTGAGTTCAATTCCCAGCAATCATATGGTGGCTCACAACCATCTGTAATGGGAATCTAATGCCCCCTTCTGTTGTGTCTGAAGACAGCTACAGTGTACTCATATACATAAGATAAATACATGATTTAAAAAGAAAAAGAAATTTGATTTATTTCCATGACATATTATTGGAGAATTTGGTTTGTTTGTATCTTTTATGTAATTGTTTGTTTTCAAGACAGGATCGTGTTAAGTGGCTCAGACTAGCCTTGAAGTTGACCTGTGAACCAGACAGGTGTTGAGTTTGTGGTGAGGCTCCCGTCTCTGCCTCCAAGTGCTGGGATTGCAGGGATGCCACACATACTCATATTCTCTGCTGTATTGTCCAGGCTTCGCTAACAGACACAATGAGCAAGTCTTCAGAAGCACCTTCAAAAGCTGAGGAATTCTAGGAAGGAGGATTACTTAACAATATCACAAACAAGGCCAACATTACGTCCCTCGTTATAATTACGGCCCATCAGTGAGGTGTCATTAGAGCCATTACAGAGAGTCCAACCTGTTAAACCACCATCCAGACTGCTCTTCCTCAGCACAGTTCCCTTTGTAGTTGTCATTGTCTCTGTCCCACGTGCTGAACTTCATCCTTTGGTGACTAGCCCACCACTGCACTTCAGGGTGAAATGTTCCCGACAGGGAGTCTCCTGCTGTGCCAGAATATTCTCCAATATTCAGTTCATAAAAAGACTAAAGGAAAAAAAAGAGCCATTTTTTACTATCAGTGGGAAACATTTTGAAAACATGTTCAATAAACAAAACAGGTTATATTGCATATTTTTATTTCCACAGACTTCGGGGCTTTGTTGCGTATTTTCAACATTAGCTCAAGACATTGTGGATACAAACTTTTTAGTACCTTTTTATCGCCAACTTTAAAACTTTTGTATTGTGCAAAGCGGCTGTTTTTCTCGAAATCTGTCAGGTCAATTTTTAAAGTGTAGTCTCCTAGAATAAACAAATGAAAAAAGCCGTAAGAAGCTGTAGTTCTGTTTGTTTGGTTTTTAATGTGTGATGTTACACTGACTAGGCTTAAAAATAAATGGTGGGTTTGTTTTACTTCTTCCATGGATCAGTTTTCAAAGAATAAACAGTGACGCCACTGCCATACAATGTGAACATGTTATTGTTTATTTTACTTGAAAACAATGACAGCTAAATAGTGAAGTGGAAAAAAAATCTACTAAGTAAAGAATAAAAAAAAATAATACTATGATTTACTTTGGGAAAAAAAAAACCAAAGATGCCATTTTTAGTTAAGAAATCTAGTCTGGTGTTAATGGCATATACCCTTAATACTAGCACTAGGGAGGCAGAGACAGTGAGTTTGAGGCCAGCCTGGTCTATAGAGTGAGTTCCAGGACAGCCAGGGCTACACAGAGAAACCCTGTCTTGAAATACTCAAAAGAGGAAGAAGGAAAGGGAAAGATCTGAAAAAAAAAAAGTAGTCTTAAATGTAAGCTTGAAGCAGGAGATGGTGGCTCATGCTTTTAATCCCAGACTCACGAAGCAGAGGTAGGAGGATCTCCGTGAGTTGATACCCATCTCCTATCTCCATACCCAGTGACTGGCAGTCAAGGGCCTTTGACCTTGTGGAAACCCATATCATGCATCCGACCTTTTTTTTGCCTACATCTACTGTAAAAAGCCATTCCTAGCCCCCTCCCCTACCCCTCCCCCAATCTCCCTCCCCCCCCCCCTCGCTTAGCAACAAAGGGGCAGAGAAAGAAAAACATTGAATGGGTTCAAAATCTGGTTCGTTGAAAATTCTGGATTCTTCTTTCTGGGACAAGTATTGAGGGGGTGGTTTCTTCAGGTGGAGCTCTCTAAAAGCACGAATTTACCTCATAGGACCAAGTCAGTGACAGGGATGGGCACAGTAGGATGGGAAATGTCAGTTGTCCTCAAAAGTTTGTGTTAGTGGAGAGACAATACTATACATTCTTAAAAATATAACTGTCTAAGTGTTTTGCCAATAAACTTACAATTAGAGATCATTTCAGAAGTTATTATAAACTTATTTATTATTATAATAAATCATTATCATTTTATATATTATATAATATATAAAGACATATTTATATAAAATATATCATATATAAAATATAATAAATTATTAGATTATAGCAATTATCTAAATAATTATGCTTGCTGACAGTTCCAATGTGGGGGGAACCTTATGTAATAGGAATAAAGCTATTTTCAGAGGCAATCTGAGTAGCTTAACTGCTGTCAAAATTAAAGAATATAAGGACAAAGGCAATTTCTATTGTTTGAGCTAGGCAAGGTATGGAGCTGATAGATCCATTTCTCTATACTACCTAAGAGCAGTCAGTTCCAACAGCAAATGAGAAAATGAAAGGACAGATGATAGAACACACGGTTGTCATGTGCAAGGGCCTGGTTTCAACATGTAGATATGTGGGAGACCAAACTGTGGGAAACCAGACTTTCAACAGCTCTCACCTTGAAAATCCACTGATCCTTTGTTGGGAGCCGAACCCCCCTCCCCTTCACACAAGGCTGGTCATGAGAATCAACCAGTCATTATCTTGGCTGAACCCCTGGGGTTGTCTAGGCAGAACCAGCATTCCAGAAAAACTGCTAGATGTTTCAAGCCTGCAGTCAGCATCCGCCCCAGATGACCTTCCCTCTTTCTGTGCCTTTAGCATTCCCCCTCAGCCCCTCCCTATTCCCTTTTCACTGTGTGTTCATAACCAGGCTTTCAGCCTTTCATTAAACAGACCTTGACAACGACAACCCTTCGCTTGGTCTCACTCCCCTTTCTCACCCAGGCTTGGTCCTCCTCAACCCCCTGAATAACTAGGTCCCTTGGGGACGGGATATAGATATATGTTAAAACACACGCTTGCCATGTGCAACATCCAGCACCAAACAAGAAAAGATGAAGGGCAGTCAGATTTGTTGAAAATGCCCATGCCAGCAAAACATACTTTATAGAAATTACTTGAGAAATAACATTGAATTTCACATGCTTGGAATGACACAAGGATTCCAGCCTGGGATTTCCATAGCTTAAACAATGACCCACAAAATTACTGATCTATGAAAGAGACAGAATTGCATGATAAACATTACATATTTCACACACACACACACACACACACACACACACACAAACTCTGTCTTAAAATGAGGATAGTTTATAGTTTGAGGGAAAGGAAGCCTTCTGTAGATTTAGAGAGCAGGGATCATGGGGTAAAGTATGACATATCAGGGCTGTACAAACTCTTCAGCCACCAGTCTTACGACTCCAAGACCCTCGTAATCAGTACCCCACTGACGACCTCGAATATAGACTTCCAGTCGTTGCCTGAGCTGGGCTAGAACAATAGGCTCGTGTGTTGCCAGTGTGAAGACACTGAGCACTGTACCTAAGTGAGGCTGACTACAGCCTCAAGCTGTAAGTAAGGTAAGGAGGAGGATGGATGGGAGCCAAAGGATATAAAAAATAAATACCAAAGAGTTGTTATCGAACATGAAATTGCATACAAATATCAAACTCTATGGTAACACAAGTGACTATGCATGGGAGAATTGTATAGAGGCTCACGATTTACTTTATCTAGTTTATGCTTTCTGCTATAAACCACAAGAGCACTGATCTCAGCTAAACAGGGATGGTTTGTTGAATGCACAGCCTAATACTGGTCAGACCGGGGATGTAGCTCAGGATTGTCTGAACTGTGTCATCAAACATTTCCCAGAGCAGGTTTATGAAGGAAAAAACCCCACAGAAACAACAATGAGCCATACGCAGGTACTAGAAGCTAGCTCTGTGCCCGGTAGTCAGCTAATAGTTCATATTGACCTAGATGTGATGGGTCCTACATAAAGCTTTGTAGACTGTCTTAAGATTAGCAAAACTCATATAGAACATTCATAACACACAGAACAAAACAGGGTATGTGGTCAGCATGTCCTTGCTCTGAGCCAAGTCACTTCTCTGTGTCAGTGATTGGCAGGTGTCGAACAAAATGTCTACAGCTATGCTGGGGTGGGGGAGGGGTCAGACCACAACATTTTTCAAGACTTATTTTTTATATCTATATGTAGGTGTCTGTGTGAGCAATGCCACATGTGCGGGTGCCTTCAGAGGCCAGAATGAGCACCAGCTTTCCTGGAGTTGGAGATACAGGCAGTCTAACTGATATATATATATATATATATATATATATATATATATATATAGAGAGAGAGAGAGAGAGAGAGAGAGAGAGAGAGAGACTCATGTCTTTAAAAGTGGTTTTGACAACACATTTCCATTCAAGGATTAGAAAATATACACCAGAAAATATATATATTCTCTACCAACCTAGTTTCTTTTCCTCTCTTTCCTGTTTTAAGCAACATTTTACAAATGGGATTGTGGCTCAGCAAGAATCATTACATCTAAAAATAAGGTCATGACAGATACCGAGTTTTTCCCATTGCCTATGAGTCAGTGGGAAATATTACATGGGTTTTGTTTCATAGTACTGGGGGTCGAGTTTAAGATGTGCTTCCTGCACGCAAGAGCAAACCTTACCTTGCATAGTCAGCAAGTTAATGTTTTTGTTACCCAGCCAGTACTCGCCATTGTTTTGGACAAAGTTTCCAAAGCCGTTTTCATAGTCATTCCAACCCCTGGAAAGTTTACACTGAATGTCAGTTTTATCCAAATACAGATAACTGCAGTGCCTAAGTATCCCTCCCGTTCTCTCATCTCCAATATTCTCTTGAGTAGCTTACTCACTCTGTTACTTAAAAATGAGAACGTTTCCATCACATGAATAAATCTGAGGCATAAGAAGGCTTAACTCACAAATCTCACATATGCTATGCCAAAATAGTTACTAGTTAAAAGCAGTTACCTGTTGGCCAGGCAGTGGTGGTGCGCACCTTTAATCCCAGCACCTGGGAGACTGAGGCAGGTGGATCTCTGAGTTGGAGGCCAGTCAAGTCTGCAGATTGAGTTCTAGGACAGCCAGGACTACACAGAGAAACCCGGTCTCAAAAAAACAAAAACAAAAAACCAACAACAACAAAACAGAAACAAAAGAAACAATCAAGCAAAAAAAGACAAAACCAAAACAAAACAAAAAGCAAAAAAGCACAGCCTCCCCCCCCCATCCCCACCCCAAAGCTCCCAAAACAAAAAGCAGTTACCTGTTAAAGTTCTCACTGCCATCAGATCGTCTCTGAATTACAGTCCATCCTCCTCCATCAGACATGTCACAATAAACAGAGAATTCTGCTAGGCTCTGAAGAGGTTTGATTTTGTAAAATCCACTCTGCTTAAATCCGTCATTGTAAATCTCTGAACAATCTGTTTACAAAACAAGATAATATAACATTTATTATGTCTTTATTCCTGAAATTCAGTATCACTGGAGATAGATAAAAGGAAATAGTTCTAAGCATAATTAGTTCTTAAAATGCCGTCTTGTGCATCTTCTAGTTGATATTCAGAAAATTGTGTTTTCTTTGCTATGATTTAATTACCATTTGACTTCTTGATCATGAGATTGGAATGATAAGGAGGGAATGAATGAAATAAGTAGCATTTATTATTTTTGGAGAAAGTAGGTTATAAACAAACCACTTATGGGGCTGGACAGATGGCTCAGGGGTTAAGAGCACTGGCTCTTCTTCCAGAGGTCCTGGGTTCAATTCCCAGTAACCACATGGTGGCTCATGACCATCTATTATGTGTCTGATGTCTTCTTCTGACATGCAGATGTATATGCAGATAAAGCATTCATAGACATAAATAAATACATTTTAAAAAGCAAGTCATTTGTATTCAGTATATTGCTTTGTACTTAAGCGTGACAGCATAGTGAAGCTTACCTGCCCAATTACAAATATTGTAATATGAATTATTTTGACTTGGTTTTATTGAATATTTGGGAATGGACACCAAACAGTAATACTGTTAAGTTTTTATTTTGTTTTTTAAATTATTCCTGAATTTTCTGTTGTTTTTTGTATTTATTTATTTATTTATTTATTTATTTATTTATTTATTTATTATAAATACACTGTAGCTGTCTTCCAACACTCCAGAAGAGGGCGTCAGATCTCATTACGATGGTTGTGAGCTGGTCGCTGGGATTTGAACTCAGAACCTTTGGAAGAGCAGTCAATGCTCTTAACTGCTGAGCCATCTCTCCAGCCCCCTCTTAAGTTTTTATAATCTTTAAGTTTTGCTACATTTCTTTTAAGTAACTCACATATTCTTGGATGTTTTTGTTAAAAACTGCAAGCTTTTATGCTCCCTTTAATTCTTGCATTTTTCTTTGCCTTGGCATTTCTTTGTCTTTGAAGTTAAATAGCTACCAGTTAGTTGCCAATAAAGTAATTTTTTTTCTTTTTTTAAGTCACTTAAGGCAGGACAAACTAATACCCACTGGGGTTCATTCTAGGCCAATGGTTCTCAATCTGTTGGCTGTGACCCTTTTGGTAAATCTCCAAAATGATTTATATTATAATTCATAACAGTAGCAAAATTACAGTTATGAAGTAGCAGTGAAAATAATTTTAGGGCTGGGGTCACCACATGTGAGGAACTGTATTAAAAGGCTGCAGCATTGGGAAGGTTGAGAGACACTGCTCTAGGCTGATTTGAGCAGATCTGGGAGGTATGACTAAGTGTTATATAGATGCCCAGGCAGCTTGCACATGATTGGAGCAGAGCCCACTACAAAAAAGTGGTCCCAAAAAAATCGCCAGGCACAGACTCTTGAAAGTAATTATATAAAAATCTCTTTCCTATTTTACTTTTATCATTTTGTTATTTTCCTCTTTAAAAATTGTCTTATGACTGAATTATATAAGTCTCACAGAGTGTTTTTTAAAATTGTTTAGTTCCCTGTTTGGATGCCACATTTTCGACAATATGAAGCATATCATATTAATTAAGTAGAGTGGGTAGTGGGACTCAGGAGAGACGATAAATAGACTCCACAAGGCTGATTTCAATCATGCACAACCGTTGGTGAGCTCTTGATCTTTGTAGCGATTTAGGCTTTGTTCTTGCATTTATTTTCAAGATTCAAAAACATAAGTTCTTTATGTGCGCTGGATTATAACAGGGACCCTGCAGGCAGCAGACCAAGGAGAAGATGCCCATGTACAATCCACTCCATGGTATCTAAAAGCGTATGTATTGTAGTCAGTGTATCGCAGAAGACTTTCATTAAAAGCATATTTTCCCTGGGTTAGGAAAGAGCTCCTCGTTTATAATTGATCTCCTATCTAAAGGGCTGAACAACCAAGACTCACAAAGTTCAGACTCTTTTCCAGGAAAATATGGAAATGATTAACTCTAACTTGCTTTGGAAAAACTTCACGAATACAGGGATTTCTGCCAACACTTTCTGTTTGTTTTTGTTTCATGCCAGCTCTTACTTGTTTGTTTTTTAAAAAATGTCCTTCTCCTCAGAAGAAAATGCCAAACACAATAAACATCCCCGAGGAAAAGCTTTTAATGGAAGAAACTAAACAAGAAGCAAAAACAAAATAATAAAAAAAAGCTAACAGCTTATAAAGAACAATTTAAGGAGCTTGTCATGAGAGAGATGTGGCTTAAAAAGTGATAGCAGGAACCCAGAAATTTTGGTCAATTTAGAGATTAACGTATCAATTAGAGGGGCTGGAGGCACTTGCTGCTCTTGCAGGCTTGGCTTGCAACACCCACATGGTCGCTCACAACCTTTTGTTATGCACCGGGTAAGTCGCCCTCTTCTGTCCTCTTGGGGTGTCCACACACATGGCAGATACACGTGCACACACATAAATTAAAAATTAAAGAAAATTAATTTTAAAGTCTACCAACCAGATAATATATTTGAGGCATGTCAACCCTCTCCATACACAGATGCACGGGTGGGACAAGGACAGGTTGAAGAAGCTGTGAATCACTCGGACTTATAAAACATTTTACCTACTTTCAAAATCATGTGTATATCTGTGGCAGAGGTTTTGGGGGTGTCTGTACATGAGTGAATGAGTATAGGCCAGAAGAGGGTATCAGATTCCCTGGAGCTGAAGTTACAGGCTGTTGTGAGTTGCCTGGCATTGCTGGGAAGCAAACTTAGGTATTTTCCAAGAACTGTATGTGCTCTTTAAGTACTGAGCCATCTTTCCAGCCCTTTGTTGGACTTTTTAAAAGTCATGATTCTTGAAGGCTCATGTGCCAAAAGATAAAAGCCCATTCAAGCTTCTCTCTGATGAACCGCATTACACTGGCTGTATATAACTAGTTTCTTTCACGTGCAGAAAGCAAGTGAAAGCTTGAGGAAGACAGTGCTTAGGCTTCCCAAAGTGACATCCCCAGCTTAGCAAGAGTGTAGTATCCTTTTCTTCTTGTCGCAGTGGCTGAAGCTCAAAGTTGAAAACCTAAGGCTGAAAAAGACTCTCCCTGCCCCCAACCATGTTGATGTTTGGTTTGCTTCGGGTTTTTTTTTTTTTTTTTGTTTTTGTTTTTTTTTTGGTTTGCTTTTTTGTTGTTGTTGTTGTTGTTGTTGTTGTTGTTGTTGTTAAGATTTTTTGGATTTGGTTTTTTCGAGACAGGGTATCTCTGTATAGCCCTGTCTATCCTGGAACTCACTCTGTAGACCAGGCTGGCCTCGAACTCAGAAATCCACCTGCCTCTGCTTCTCAGAGTGCTGGGATTACAGGCGTGCGCCACCACCTCCCGGAGTTTTTGTTTTTTGTTTTTTTTTGTTTTGTTTTGTTTTTTTTAAAGAGTATGACTATTCCAGGCTATCCTGCTTTTACTAGTCCAGTTAACTTTAACTTCCCAGCCTGCATTTGTTTCCTCAACACTGGGATGACAGAGGAGTACCGTCCAGTCATTCCTGGAATGCCTTTCATTCTTAATTTTCTTTTTTAAATGTTAGCAACAGGGGTCACCTACTGGCTCACAAAGCATTCTGCGGATATGCCAGAGCTAGCCTTACCATAGTTATCCTCAATTCCCAGATGACAGAAGAAGAAAAGTGAGAAGGAAAAAAGATACTGGCTCACAGGAGACCGCCATGTTCTTGTGACCCAGAGCGAATGGGATGTCATGTCTAAGAGCAGGGGGGACAGCAGATGGTCACGTCCGGGCATGGATGACATTAATTTTTAGGCTAAATGTTATATTAGAAATCTTAATTCATTCAATCTTTACCGCAAATAAAAAGACTTATTTTTCCCACTTTATGAGGAGGAACATGAAACACAGAGGCGGTTAACTAATTTGCCCAGGGGCCACGAGCAGCCAAAGGGACTTTGAACTGGGTGTCTAAGAGTTCACCTTAGCCACTACCCATACTGCCTCAGGAAACTGCCATGGAAACTAGAAGCTTCTGTAGAGGCCGATGTAGAGCTGCAGCCCAAGTCATTAGCCAAACAGATGTGTCGCGATTGTCACCCCTGAACGTGAGTTTGATACGATAACTTTTAACTCATTATCCCCCACGTGTTTAAAAAAGATAGTTTAATTACATGCTATGAACATATGTGATTTATACATTATTTGTCAAAATTACTAGCTTGTATGTAATTAGATGTTTGCTGGCATGTGATGAATTATAGTTCAGAGAAATAACTAATTTACTAACAGTATAGTGTCTTATAAATAAAAACAAAGACAGCTAATTTATGCAAATCATGTGCATGAACAGACTTCTTAAAATTTAAGGACACCAGAATATAAACTTTGTTATGCTATAGTTCACTTCAAGTTTGTTTTTAATTAATTATTTTTTTTAAGGTTTGATTTAATGTGTCTGGGTATGTATGTACGTGTACCACGTGCCTGCCTGGTGCCCAGGGCGGGTGTTGAACCCCTGGAACTGGAACTATGATGGGAGCCACCATGTGAATGCTGGGGATTGAACCCATGTTCTCTGTGAAAGAAAGTGCTTTTAATTGCTGAGCCATTTTTCTAGCCCCTTTATTACATTTTTATTAAAATTTTTATTATATTGATTGTATGTTAGCCCTTGCAACTATGCTAAAAATCAAAGTACAATCAAACCATATCTATATTTCAGATTTTATATCTTCTTCCCTCTCATGCCTGGATCACATATGAAGACTATTAAATGCAAATATATTGACTTCTAGATTTATTTTGTGTTATATCCAGAAACAGGCATCTAGAATTACCATTACTCATCTTATCATCACACACACACACACACACACACAAAACATATCATATGTAACTTATTGACCTCACTCCTGTTTGCACAGTCAATCTTGCTCTGATTTTGACATTTTAATTTTATTTTCCAGGAACTGATTTATTGCTTTATTCCTTTGTGCATCCCTGGCTGTCCTGGAACTCACTCTGTAGACCAGGCTGGCCTCGAACTCAGAAATCCGCCTACCTCTGCCTCCAAGTGCTGGGATTAAAGGTGTAGGCCCCCACTGCCCAGCTTTATTCCTTAGTACCTATTGTTTCTCAGATCCCAGCACTCTCAAGACAGAGACTGGATTTTTTTTTAGCACCTAAGCCTCAGTCTTTCCTTGTCTGGCTACACCACAGTACCTATAACCAGTGTGTGTGTGTGTGTGTGTGTGTGTGTGTGTGTGAAATAATCTTTTGTCATATCTCACATACGTGGTGTATTTTGATCCTATGTGCCTCACTTTCCCACGCTTTCCCCCCTCCCATCTCAGTCATGGAAAAAAACTTGGTGAAGAAGTCTGACCTGATTATTAAACATTTTCATCCACGTCCAATAGCCAATTTACAAATTATTTTCTGACCTGCAGTGATGCTTCATGAATTAGTCTGACACTGAATGGAGGCAATGTTTGTAGACAATTCCCCATAGGTCACTTACATTTGTGTACATTTTTTTTCAACAGAGTTTATATTTTAGACTGTGTTTAAAGCGTACTTGTATGGCAGACAGCCTGATGTTGAGATAACATCTCCTTCTGGACAGACATTGCTCTCTTTGCTGCACTCTAAAATAAAGATAACATCTACCTACCTTGACACCTTTAACCCACTATAAAATACTGGAGTTTCTTCATCCCAGAATGTTGTGACATAGCCCCTAAAACTGCTCACATGAATCCTTGGGATGTGAGAAGACGGGACATTAATGCAAACATAGAACTTATACCTCTGACCCATCAGCTGTAGCTCTCTGTGAGATCCATACGGGCAAGCTTGTTAGTTTGAGTGAATTCTCAGGCCCCTCCCAGTTTTTGATAAGCATGAGCACTTGAGAAGATCACCGGTTACTTTGAATGAGTGGCTGTGGCAGATAATCACTGTCTTCTATGAATATGTACAGAGTCTGATTCCTTAAAGATGTTGCTTGACCCTTCGTTTACTGTCTTAACTTCTTATATTATAATAATAATATAATATTAACTTCTTATATCTTTGTTTTCTTCTTAGAATGCAATTTCTGTGTTTTTGCTCATGGGACTTCTTCAAACTATCCCTTTGTGTTTCCCAGGGCCCTTTAGCCTGAAATATCCTAATTGGGTTACGTGTTCCGGAGCCCCAGCTATCCTTGTGCTATAGCTGTCCTATGGCAAGCCAAAGGCTCTGACCTTCTCTGATCTCTGAAGGGGAGCTGAGAAAACATGGCAGGGAGCGGGGCATGCCTAAATATCAAGACGCTCCTGTGAAAGCTATTTTTATGTCAACTGGACACAAGCAAGAATCGTCTGGAAAGAAGAAACCTCCATTGAGAAAGTGTTCCCAACCAGATTGGCCAATGGGCAAGCCTGTGATGCATTTCCTTGATTGGTGATTAATGTGGGAGGGCCCAGCCTATTGTGATTGGCGATACAGCAGGGTAAGCAAAGCATGCTGGGTGAGAGTGAGCAGTAGTATTTCATGGCTTCTGCCTCAGCTCCTGCCTCCAGCTTCCTGCCCTCATTTCTTTCAGTGATGAACTGTAATGTAGAAACTGTTAAGATGAAATAGCCCTTTCCTTCCCCAAGTTGTTTTGTTTTTGTTTTGTTTTTCCTACCACAGCAATAGAATTTTAAACTAAGTCAGTTGGGCAGCAGAACGTGAGGCATTCTGGGCAAGCAGTTCGAACAGGGAAAGATTAGAATCTGGGTAAAGGTAGGGAAAGGGAGTCTTTTCCCGACATCTAGCTCTGTAGTTCTCACGACTCTAAGTCACACACGTGGTTTAAATGTTAAGTGTCTTCACAGACCCATGCATTCAAATACTTGGTCCTTGGATGGTGACCCTGTTTTGGGAGACTGTGGAGCTTGCAGGAGGTAGAGCTCTGCTGGAGAAAATGGGTCATTGGGGATGGGTTTGAGGTGTAATGCCCCACCCAACCTCTCTTCACTTTCTGCTTGCTGCTACAGGTGCTGTGTGACCAGCCAGTCATGGTCTTGCTGCATTGCCTTCCCTGCCATGATGGACTGTATCCCCTCAAACTGTAGACCAAAATAAACCCCTTCTCCCTGAAATTGTTTCTATACAGGTATTCTTCCTCAGGGATGAAAAGTACTCCCTGAATGGGGAGGTTTTATTTCTGTAAGATTGACATGTCTCTGGCACCTACTTTTGATTATAGTCAGACAAATTTCTCAGTTTTTATTTGCCCTATTCCCATTCATCTGTAAACATGAAAGGCAACTGTGTTTTAAAATGCTGATAGTCAATGGGGAGATAAAAATGCATTGACTGGGGTTAGAGAGATGCTTCAGAAGCATCTTCTGCATTCGCTGCTCTTCAGGAGGACCCAGGTACAATACCCAGCACCAATGTGGCATCTCACAACTGTCTGTAACTCCAGTTGCAGGGGGTCTGACTCTCTCTTCTGGGTTCTATGGGCAGCAAACATGCAAACAATATACAGGCATACACATACAGGCAAAACATCCATACATATAGGATAGTAATAAACATCTTTAAATGCATTGGACATCCTTCCAAACCCTACACAGCGACCAGTTAATTGATCAAGTTGGACTTGATATTCATAAGTAGAGAAATTAAAATACATACTTGCAGTACAGCCACAGAGAAGACTCAACAAAGAGCTGTAGACAGTCTTCTCTTTGCTTCTAACTATTACTGTTTACTCTTACAGAATCCATTCCTATGTACAGGAAATCAAAGGGACATTATTCTCTGGGGAATAGTGATGGAGGCAGTGGTGTTTATAACTGTGCTTAGAGTTCAATATCATTTCATTTCTAGGAGATAAGTTTTGGTTTAATCAAAAGGAAAAAATGTCAAACCATTAAATAGACATATTTAAAACCTATTCTTATTTTCCTTAAAAATAAGTTGTTTCCTTTTTCCACTGTTTCATTCTATTCATTTATTTTTTTCATTGTGTTTTCAGAGGGGAGAGCCAGGTAGGGTAGCACACACTTGTGCTCCGAGCTACTATGGAAGTTGAGGTAGAAGGACTGATTTCATTCAGAAATTCGAACCTAGACTAGACAACAGAGAGACCCAGTTCAAAATAATCAGAATGGAAAACTACATACATGTAAGGAGGAAAAACATCAATTAAAAACAAAGTTTAAGAGCCAGGTGTGGTGGCGCATGCCTGTATTCCCAGCACTTGGGAGGCAGAGGTAGGCTGGTTTCTGAGTTGAAGGCCAGCCTGGTCTATAGAGTGAGTTCCAGGACAGCCAGGGCTACACAGAGAAACTCCGTCTCAAAACAAACAAACAAAAAAATAACCCAGGAATTATCATACTTAATATTCATATCAACTCTACATCACATACTAGAGAGGTTAGGGTAACATATAAAAGAAGACATTTTAAATTGATGAGGTGAGTCATGCAGCTTATCGTTGGTATAGGCATAGCTATCTAGCAAGATATGAAGTCAGCTGAGGGTGGTGAGGGGCAAACCTGAAATCCCAGCTGTCTTAGGGCTTTACTGCTGTGAAGAGATACCATGACCAAGGCAACTCTTAGAAAGGAAAACATTTCACTGGGGCTGGCTTACAAGTTCAGAGATTCAGTCCATTATCGTCATGGTGGAAAGTGTGGCAGTGCACAGGCAGACATGGTGCTGGAGAAGGAGCTGAGAGTTCTACATCTGGATCCAAAGGCAGCCAGGAGGGGTCTGTCTCCTCCAGGAAGCCAGGAGGAGGGTCTCCTCTGCACTGGGCAGAGCTTGAGCGCCGCAGACCTCCAAGCTCTCCCCTTTAGTGACACACTTCCTCTAACAAGGACACACCTCCTAATAGTGTTACTTCCCTTGGGCCAAGCTTATTCAAATCACCACACCAGCACTTGAGGAAGCCCAGGCAGGAAGAGAGTTAAGTACCAGGTCAGCCTGAGCTATATAGTGAGATTCAAAGTTGAAAACAAACAAGCAAACAAACAAAAAAACCCCAAAACTGAACAAAGAAAAAATGCAAAGTCGCTGAACATTTAGTATCATCATTACCTATGATGTACAACACAAACGGTTGAAAAAATTAAGAAAAAACAGCTGCTGACCTGCATAATGCCTCTTGCCTCCAAGGTCAATGAAACTGTTCTCCTGTCCTCCATCCAGGAACTGGACTTCCTTCTCATGCAAGAGCTGTGCAATCATGGCCTGTTGTTGTTTGACCCGGGTCTCAAGCTGGTGCACCTGAGCTCTGAGTCTCACCTGCTCCCGCAAACAGTTCTCATTCTCAAGGGCCTGCAAAGCAATAGGCATCTCACGTTCTTGGAATAGAAAGGTTGCTGATAACCTAGATAATCCTTGATGCAATTTTGTCTCCCACTCCTATTTCAGAATACTATTTCAACTAGGAAGCCCATTTTATTTTTCCAAGAACTATGAATAAGTTAGTCCTTTGTCTCCTGAGACTTGTAAATGGAGACACAAGTTCATTGAAATCACCTTCAGATAATCTTAGTAGTATATGCCAATGATGTTCAATATTAGCCCAAGTCCAATGCTAACTACTATAGCCAGTTTTGAATGCTTGATATCATGTGAAGAGGATATAACACAACCAGCTTAAAAACATTTCATTGATTTGTTGTGGGTCCTGAGGTTTTTGCTGTTTTTTTTTAAGTGTTTAGATGTTACTATGTGCCACATGTTTCCACAGAACTCTCTCATTCCGTCCACCCTTGGACTTTAGTGGTGGCAAGTTAACAATAGGTTGTCTGGAAATTAGAAAGAAAGCAGGCTGTACTGATACAACAGTCTGCACAAGAGGCTTACCCAGCTTTCTCTGCCCATTATCAGAGCAATGGTGATGAGGACAAAGCTGCAAATCTCCCCCATTCTTCCCGCTGAGAGCACTGCAAGAGAAAGATTCCTTTCATGCAAGAGGTGATTTCTCATGAGACCAGATAAAGTTCCAGAGCACCCGAGAGTTAGCCAGAAATGTAGCCCCTACTTACCAGGCAGGCTTCTGACACACAAAATGATGGGAATCAATCTCATCAAAGCTTAGAAATAATTACACCTGCTCAATAACACAAGCACACCAAAGGGTTCAGTTTCATCAGGGGCTCAAAGGCACCAATTCATGAGAATGACGAAAGCAACAGGCTCCTTCTGCAGAGCGACCTAGGACCATATTTTGGCCCAGCCTGAGGAGATTTTGAGATAATATTTTTAATTTATTTGGACAAGCAGGTGCTAAATGAATAACAGACAATGATGTGAAATACTGGTCTTCTAAGTGGAGGATTATTTTTATATTTAGAAGAAGAAAGTTGTAAGAGGAGGCTGGTGTGCATTGCTCTGTTTCTTTCTCTCATGTTTTGTTTTTTTTGTTTGTTTGTTTTGTTTTGTTTTGTTTTGTTTTGTTTTGTTTTGTTTTGTTTTGTTTTGAGACAGGTTATCACTTTGTAGTCCCCTGGTTGGGCTAGAACTTCCTATGAATGCTGGGCTGATCTTGAACTCACAGAGACCTACCTGCCTCTCTACCTACCTCCCAAGTGCCATACACTGTCTTGATATCTTAATATGCAGGCAAGAAGTCATAACAGAGTAAGATCTTTAGTCCTGCTTTATTAAATTTGTGGGAGAAGGCTAATGCTACAGCTGCTGTTTTTTCTTCCTCTCACTTCCCTTCTCTCTCCTCTCCCCTTCTCCCTTCTCTCCCCATCTTTCCCTTCTTCTCCAAAGTCTCATTATGCAGGACATGCTGGCATCAAGTTCAAGATCCTCCTGCTTCTACATAGAATGCCTGGCTTCCGTTCCTCACCGTTGCCTCTTGAGGGCTGAAGATCAAACCCCAGGAGCCTTGTGTACTCTAGGCAAGTTCTCTCTTGCTAAGCTATACCTCAAGCTCTTTAAATCAATCCTGAAGGCGTGACTCCTGTTGAAAACATTAGCTCACACTCAATAACTTCTGGATGCTGTCGCAATGCTGAGTTTTTCATAAACTTTAAAAGCTAATGACAAAAAATGTTTGCACAGTTTTAGTTTTTATACATAATTCCTGCTGGAGTAAAAGTATTTATTGATAGAACATATGACTGCTAATCCTTTTTACCCAATTACTTCATCTACCTTTTTGTAGCAATATAAATGGTTCATAAATTGCATTACTCACTGGAACCTGCAGGGAGGGTGGGATACATGCAGATGACGACACAGATATGACACAGGATGGGACACCTCAATATCCAAAGACTAAATTCTATGTTTATAGGTAGTAGTAGTAGAACTTTAGAATTCTGTTTTGTTTGTTGTTGTTTTGTATTTATTTAGACAAGACTCTTTCTAGAGCCCAGAAGGGTCTGGGATCCCTCTGCTTCCCAGGCTAACCTTGAACTTGGGGCTATCCTCCTACTAAACTAATACTACTGATGTGAGCCACTAGACTGTGTTGAAGACTTCCAGGTGATTCCAATGAATAGCAAAATTTGGGCATGGTGATTTTACTTTTAAACAGTTATTCAAGTGCACATCTACAAATAAGGAAGGTCTTGGATCTCTGGGCATCAATAAAAAGTGGTTCTAGAATGTTAATGGCATTGATCAATGGAATAGATTTGAGGACCCACATACAGGCCCAGTTTCCTGCAGACACCTGAGTTTTGATAACTCCGAGGCCAACAACACATATATGAGAAAAAGGCACCATCTTAAAAAACAACAAACAAACAAACAAACAAAAAATGGTCTTAGTCGAACTGGAGAGGTAAGTGTAGAGGAATAAGGTTGAATCCTTATCTCTCACCCTGAACAAAACTCAATTCCAAACGGATCAAGGACCGCAGCGTAAGATCTGATACCCTGAATCTCAAAGAGGTCATTGGCACAGGAAATAACTTTCTGAGTAGGATCCCAGAAGTGAAGGAATTAGGATCCAAAATTGATAAATATGGCCTCATGAAACTAAAAGGCCATGGCAGAGAACATGATCATTTGAGTAAAAAAGGCCATCTACAGAAAGGGGGAAATCTTCACCAGCTACACATCTGACAGAGGATAACTATCAAGAGTATACAAAGAACTCAAAAATCAAAATATCAAGGAAAAAACAAACAACCCAACTTAAAAGAAACATGAAACTGAACAGAGTTCTCAAAGGTGAAATATAAATCTAGATGAGGAACATTTTTTATTTCAACAGAATATATTTATTTGTTTAATTTTTAAACATAGCAAAGGATAAAAAAAAAATCTCAATTTAATACCCAACACTTTATTTGGCGATCTTAAAAGCATTGAATTCTCAACAGCTGTACATGTAGAGAAACATTTTTGTTTTAATGTTCAACACGCTTGGTTGTTAGGGTTAGACAAATTAAAACTACTTTGAGGTTTCATCTTTTTTGTTTGTTTGTTTGTTTTTGTTTTTTTCAAGACAGGGTTTCTCTGTATAGCCCTGGCTATCCTGGAACTCACTCTGTAGACCAGGCTGGCCTCAATCTGCCTGCCTCTGCTTCCCAAGTGCTGCGATTAAAGGCGTGCGCCACCACCTCACTGGCTTGAGGTTTCATTTTATCCCAGTCAGCATGGCCAAGTTAAAGAAGAAGGAAACAGCAGCAACAATGCTAACATGGCTATCAGGAAAGAGAAACACTTATCCACAGCTGGCGGTTGGAATGGGAATTTTGGTTTCTTTAAAAACCCGTTAATGAGCCAGGCCGTGGTGGCGCACGCTTTTAATCCCAGCACTTGGGAGGCAGAGGCAGGCGGATTTCTGAGTTCGAGGCCAGCCTGGTCTACAGAGTGAGTTCCAGGATAGCCAGAGCTATACAGAGAAACCCTGTTTCGAAAAAAACAAAACAACAACAACAACAACAAAAAACCCAACCTCCCCCCCCAAAACATTAATGTTATACAAATATGTTTTTGTTTTAATCCCAGATGTGGGATGCTTTAGATTGTCCACAGCAGCTAACTAGGATTCGTCTTGTGGTCTGGCAGGGGTGTGATTCTGACAGCTGAAGATATTTTATGTTTGGAATTCTGGGAACTCTTGAGAGGGTATAAAAATGCCCTAGCTCCAAGAAGCTGCAGCAGCTGCTGGTCTCCTCCGCTGCGGTTTGCCAGTCCCTTTTGTTTGCTGGATGACTGCCCATTTCTGGTTGTAGATATCCTGATGATGGAAGATTGGTTTTCCTCCAAGGAACTTGATGCCACTACTCATCAGGAAGCAGTCTAAAGAGATCTGTTCTCCTTTCCCTCAAGCCCTTCTCTTTTGCCAGCTAGGTTTGGGGGGAGGTTGGAAAGGATTGGGGTGAAGAAGGGTGGTAGGTAAAGAACCTAATAAAGTAGCCTAAAAGTATCATTTCAGGTAGGAGTATAACTGATCCAGCCACTATGGAAATCAATGTAAAGGTTCCTCAATGAGCTAGAAATAGATCTACCATAAGATCTATTATCATAAGCTATATCACTCTGGATCAGGTACCCAGAAAACGCTATATTCTGCTGTTAAGATATGAGTTCACCATGGTCATTGCTGTTCTATTCATGGTATCTAGGAAATGGAAGCAGCCCAAATGTCCAACCACTGATGAAAGGATAATGAAAACCTAGGGCACTAACAAGAGCCCGACTCACGAGGGGCCATATTCTACCACTGAGCTGCATCCCCCACCTCCTTAAAATAATTTATATTGAATGAGACAGCCTGTCTGAGAGCAGATATTTGAAAATAATTTAAATGGATACATTTATAATAACTATAAAGTATAATGATTCCCAATTCAAAATACCTAAAGCAAAAATGCTATCAAAGAAATACACCTAATCATAATGAATGATAAGGAACAGGATGATAAACTAGATGTGCTGGATAAGGATGGTTTACTACCATGAATAATGAAGACTGGATGGTCAGTGCAGCCGAGTCCAACCGCAGAATGTTATATCATTTTAATCTCGATCAGGGATTTCTACCCTGCCTTTGATCATTCAGTTCCAAGATAATATATATTTATAATTATTTTATATTTGTAATATATTTTACATTTATTATAAGTCTTAAAAACACTAGAACTGAGCAGATATCTAGCCTCTGTGTCTATTTCCCTGCCAATAGCCCTGAGATACGTCTTGCCATGTTTTGCTTTGGCCAGTCTTACTCTATTCTGTTAATTCTGTACGCTGAAATGGAAAGCTCTATTGTGAAGTCCCATCTAACTCATTCAGAACACAAAGAGACTTAAAGTTAATTAAATTCTAAATTTCTCCCCCAAGTCGAAGCTCTGCCTTTCTGTCATCCCAATCTTTCTCAAAAGCCAGTGGTTACTTTTTGAGTCCTGCTGTCTGTCATTCGCTGCCATGAAAAAGAAAACGTCACCATTATTACAGTCCAGTCAGGAGTACAGATAATAACTTACCTCAAGTCAAGATGAATCAGTGCTCAGCCAGGCTCAGTCCACACAGCAACTTCTAACTGCAGCAGTCAGAATGACAGACGCTTTCCCCCATTATTTGATTAGACCACAGGCCAAGTTGACTCTGGCTTTAATCCAGAAACAACGTGAGGAAATCAGCTTAACATGGAAGGAATACAAAAAAAAATAAATGGAGGGCAAGCCCCAATACTCTCATGCTGCCGCCAGCGGCCACATACGAACCGGAATACCTGGAAGAGAATTCTGAGGTTAACGGGAAGGGGGCGAAAGAGAAATGAGTCAAGAGGACAGTTGCCCATAGAGACCGACTTTACTATCATTAAGCCAATATTTATAATCTTAGGAAAAACCACCCTGCCCCCCAAATGGCCGAGAGTTCATAGATCTTCTTCTCGGCGGGTTGTCTGCTTTCAGTCCTGCAGTTTTCTGTTGGTCTCCGGGTGGAGCTGTGCTTTGGTGAAATCGGCTGTATTGTTCCCAAGGAACTAGGGCCGGAGATAACTCCAGGGAAGGGTGAAGGCTGTAGGCCAGGAAAGCCGCAGCTTGAATAGGCCGGAGATAACACCTAGGGAGGGGGTTTGCCAGCCCGGAGGGTCACAGTTAAATGCTGTGGGGGGAAGGGACACTCTCATATTTTCAATTTTCCCTCCTTGCTGGACATTTTATTGGATTACAAATCTTTATGCCAGCCTTTTACAGTTGTGTTCACCCAGAGGAGTCTGTACTTCATCCTAAAAGCCAAGTGCATCTGAAGCTTTGCCTTACAGAGGTAAAGTTAATAAACTGCCACCTGCAAAGAAGGAAACTAAAGTGTCATTTCAGCTAAGACAGGGACAGAAGCTGCATTTTTTTTTAAGGTATGAGAATACCACTACAGGCTTATGTTGGACAAGATGGAACCAACAGTTTATTTGATTTTTTTATTATATGTCTTTGTTCTTGAGAACTTCAGACATGAAAACATGAGATATGACCATATCTAATTCTCATTCCTCTTCAAGCTTCCCCACGTCCTCCACAGCATGTTGCGTCCTCCCAACTTCACATTTTTTTTGGATACCACCCTAAATTCCCATCAGCCCATGCGTACATGGTTATGGGACTATCCATTAGCAACAGCGTCCTCTGATGTGTAAGATGGTGACCCTTCCTGGAAGCTTTAGCTGTGCTCCCACTAGCTGTTCTTTTTGCTTTTAAAAACCTCTGCAACAGCTTCTTGTGTGTAAAAGGCAACTTTTTCAGTTCTGCTAATCTCGTTGGGTAACAATCTCAGACTGGAAACCAGGTGATCATTTCTCTTCCTTCTGATGTAACTCAAGCAGTTGTTTGCCATTTGTTCTCTTACCCGATTTCTCAACTCAGATTCCGGTAAAATGTAGTGTTTTCCTTCCGTCCTCGATTAGTTACCGAGCAGAAAGCTTTGCCTGTATTTGACCTTCCCACTAAATACTTTCTGATGATTGACTTTTCTTTGAGAAAATTTGGAAGTTCTTATAGAAAAGTTAGTCCTGATGATTCAATAATAATAAAGCAATGACATTTAGGCTGAAGCGATTTACGCTTACAGGAGGAGTGAAATTTATGATATTTCAAATAGTAGAGAATTCTAACCGCTGGTGTTGAAAGGAAAGCATGGAATTTTAAAGCTAATGTGATAATAACCACTGTGGTGAAGTTAATATTTTTAAATGTATCTTTCTTGTATCTTTCTTGCTTTCTCCACATTCAAAATAATAATTGATAAGCTCTATTGTCGCAGGTGGTCTGCAGGGGGCACAATAGTAACAACAAGAACTATCATGTTTGGGCTGGAGAGATGGCTCAGTGGTTAAGAGCACTGACTCCTCTTCTAGAGGTCATAAGTTCAAATCCCGGCACCTACATGGTGGCTCACAACCATCCTTAAAAAGATCTTACACTCTCTTCTGGTATCTGAAGAGAGCTACAGTGTACCTACATATAAATAATAGATAAATCTTTAAAAAAAAAAAAAAGAACTACCACCTTCACTGTAGTTCTACATGCCAAATCCAGTAAGAACAGGTTTTTCTTTGCCTTTTGGTGATACCGAGGATTAAACTTAAGGTGTAGCACATACTGAGAACCTGCTTTACCAGTAGTGGGCTATCTACCCGCTACCAAAACTTTTAGTTAAAGCTGCATTAACTCAGTCTTCAACATCCTAGTAGGCTATCAACTGTCTCCATTTCAGTGGGGGAAATAGGCACAGAAGTTTAAGTGACTTGCCCAAGGTCACTTGAGATGTGGAGCCAGAACTCAAAGACCATCTGGCTCTGAATTTGTGATCCTCAAATTCACTGTGAAAACTAGGTTATGCTGTCAAGGACTTGGTTAAAAAACACTGTCCTAAAAGAAAAGGCTAACAAGCCATAAAATGTAGGGTCAATATCTTGTGGAGGCATGCTCCAAACTGCAATTTCTAGAAATTTGATTTGCGGGAGTCGGGGGGGGGGGGGGGGCGGGGCGGCGGGCAGTTAGGTGGGGGAAGGCAGAATAGTGTGGAAGAACGGAAGAATGGTCCTAAAAGATCAGAGGTGAGCTCTCTCTCATGGCATGGGTCTCAACTATTCTTTCAATTTCTGCTCCATCTTTATCCCTGCACATCTTATAGGCAGGACAAATTATGGGTCAAAGGTTTTGTGGCTAGGTTGGTGTCCCCCTCCATCCATTAAAAGTCTTGCCTGGTTACAAGAGGTGACCATTTCAGATTCCATATATCCTATTTCTAGGAGTCTTAGCCAGGGCCACCCTTAGAAGTTCCTGGGAATTTTGGACAAAGGAAAGGGAGGTGGAGGGAAGGAAGTGGGGGGGGGGGAGAGGGAGGGGAAGCTGGGATCTGTATGTAAAGCAAATAAATAAATAAATAATTTTTTTTTAAAGATCAGAAATGTTGAAATACATTTTATGAAAATTCTAGCAGCGAGTTTGCTACCCACCCCAATGGTCTAGGTTCCCGAATGAAGCACACAAATACTTTATATTTTAATGAACCTTAATCAGCTCAATAGCTGGGCCACTGCCTAACCTCCACTAACTCTCGCCGATAATTCTGTGTTCCATCTTGGCTGCCCTGGACCTAGTTGGGCAGCCCTCTGGGCCGTGCTCTCCCAGCTCCTTCAATGGCTACACCTCTCTGTCCTGCACTTATCTCTGGTGTCCCCGAGTCTCTCTTTTGTTTCACATTCTCCAAACATTCTCTCCTTTTCTCTCCTCCAGGTCCCACCCCCCCTCAAATCCCTCCCACCCCTGGCTGCCTTGCCCATCTATTGGCTGTTGGCATCTTTATTTACCAATCAGAACCAACTCAGGGAACCCCAGACGCTTCGAGGAGACACTCCAGCAAACTGAACGTAATTAGCGTTCATAATACAAGCAGCTAGGCAGAAACCCTGAGTGCAGTGGTTTGTACTATCAGCACGCAGGAGGCTGAGGCAGGAAGATTGCAGGTTCAAGGCTGGCCTAGGGTACTTACTCCCTATATATTGGGAGGAGGGGATCATGGAGAGAGGAAAGGGGAGAATAGGGAGGGAGGAAGTTGGTAGTATAACTGAATTCTTAAGGCTATAAAGCGTGGCACAAGACTTTGGGTCCACTTCCCACCTTACCTCACCAAAAAAAAAAAAAAAAAAAAAAAAAAAAGTCAAGATTGTGACCTATGGTGTGCATGAGAACAGAACACTCATGTACATAAAATAAATAAATCTTTTTTTTTTTTGAATGAAATAAGAGGAGCAGGTTGGTCCCAGTGTTGAAGCAGTGGACCAGAAACAGGATGGTCAGGATTCATATCTGAACACATGAGTGTCTGTGTATTAATAGTTCCACATGTAGCTCAGGCTAGCCTGGAACTCCGGATCCTCCTGCCTCCATGCCTTCACTTCCCAGGATGCTAGGATTGCAGACTCTCAATGCCACACTTAATGCATTCCCAGCAAGCCCTCTACCAACCGAGCTGTCTCTTCAGGCCCAAAGCCTAATGGGTTTTTGCTGCTTTTTAATTTTATTTATTTTATACGTGGATGTTTTGTCTGAATGTATTTTTGTGCACCACATGTGTGTTTAGTGCCCACAGAGAGCAGAAGAAGGTGCAGGATTTCCTGGGACTTTACTTACAGAAGCTTATGAGCTACCATATAGGCGCTGGGAATCAAGCCTGGGTCTTCCGGAAGTGCAGCCAGTGATCTCATCTGATGAGCAACTCCAGCCCTGACAAAGCATCTTGTTGTTGTTGTTGTTGTTGTTTGAGACAGGATCTCATTATGTAGCCCTGGCTGCCCTGGAACTCAGGATGTTAACCAGGCTGGCTTCAAACTCACAGAGATCCATTGTCTATTTCTCTCAAGTGCTGGTATTGAAGGTGTTCAGTGCTATGGCTGAGTCCTATTACATGGGTTTTAAAACAAGCTTCACTGAACAAAACTGTGAGATCATTAAAGTTCACCTTTCATAGAAGCTGAATTTATATGGCCCCCTTAGACAGTCTCTGGACTAATTGACTCAATACTTTCTTTCAAGGACTGTATGAAATATATAGACATTAATATAGACATTAACAATATATCAATATATCACACATATAACATTGGTTATATATTTTATATTAATATTTAATATTAATATTAAATATTTATCTATAACATTGATATATATTTACACACATTAATATAGAAAAGAGAGAATTGCTTTCTAACTTGTTGAGGTATTTTACCTAGAAAACCTGTTCATTGTGGGCTGTGACTCTTAAAAATTCAAACAAGGAGACTTGGAGAACAGAGGGCATTGGATAATCGTGGGGGGCGGGGGGGGGGATTTCTTTTTAAGAAATGGTCAGATTCACTGTTTTTCTCTGGTCCAAAAACATTTTCATTAGGTAGAAGACACAGCCCCTTCAAGACCACATTTCTCTGCCCCTGGGATGGGTCAGATTAGCAGAGACAGATGAGTGAAGATTCTTCTCTTTTCAGAATACCTCACCCAGAGAACTCCTCATTGTACACATCAGACTCCGGGCAGCCGTCATCCGAACCCGCCCGGCCCTGCAGTGCGCCTGCTGAACTAGAGGCCCGCCTGGTATGTGATATTTGAGCAAATCCCTGTGTGAAGGTTTTGTTTCAGGCTGTCCATCTCCTGCCGGCTCCAACTACCGCAGTGGCAGGTCTGCTCTGGCCGCATCATCAAGCAGACACAGGTAACCCGACTGATCGTCTATCTTTAGCGCACCTCCGCAATATATGATTCTCTTTTTAAAATTCTGCTGATTGGTTTTAGTTAGCACAGCAGATTATGAGTTTCAATGTAATATTTTCATGGTATTTTGCTTGTACCCATCTCCCCTCCCTTCTCCGTCTCCCCTTCTGCTTCCTGTTGTCCCCGTTCTTCCTCCCACAGCGTCTCTTTTCCACTTTCAGGTCATGGGTGTGTATCTAAAGTCTGTGTGTGAGGAAAAAAAGAGCAACATTTTTCTTTCTATTTTCCTCCATTTCTCTCTTGCCGCCTCCTCCTTTTAAGTCCCCCGCCCCACATCATGGACTCCTCTCTATACACTCTGCTGTATAGGGTTTGCGATATACATTTCATTTAGGAGTAGAAACTTGAAGATCTGGTAGTTCGAGTCTGGCTCGTTTTACTTAGCATGATGGTAAAGATCATCCATCTCATGCAAGAAAATGATCCAGCTCATTTTCTTGCAACTTACAGAATTTTATTATTCTTTACTACTGAATGAAGCAAACAAAATAAAAACAAACAAAGAATACAAGTGCTTTTTAAGAAGAAGATTCAAAAACCACAAAAAATCAAGGATGACTTTCAAGGTAGAAACTAAGACTGGGAAAATACTGTATGTAATCCAACGTCAAACTCCTTTCTCCTCAGCTGCAGTTCCTGCCCTTGTCACTGCTCACGCTTTGCCCTTCTTATTTTATTACTAAGAGAATTTAGATGATCTGGAAAGCATCTTCATTTAAGGCTACCAGGGGCATTGGAAGGAATAAGACATAATCAGGAAAAAAAAAACAAATGAAAGCAGGCATGATATGGAATGAGACCAGGACTGGAGAGATGATTCTGTCCACAAAGTGCTTGTCCTACAAGCACAAAGTACCTCAATGTGAACCCCAAAACCCAAGTATATGTTAGGAAAACAAAATAGAGCCAAGTGCAGGCACATTAAAAAAAAAAAAAACAAAAACCAAAAAAAACATTGGGGTGTGGTGACATGCAGTCGTAATACTGGCACTGCAGAGGCAGGAGCGGTGATCCCTGAGGCTTGATGGAGAGTCAGTTTAGTTTACTTGGCCAGATTTAGGACCTTCAACATCCCAGTCTCAGGGAGATTGAGAAAGAGAGAGAGAGAGAGAGAGAGAGAGAGAGAGAGAGAGAGAGAGAGAGATTGAGATTCCTTGTTCTCCTTGTAAGCCTGTACAAGATTAAATAATAAAATAATAAATAATCTGTAAAAGATTAATAATAATAATAATAATAAACGTTTACCAGCTTTCCAAGAAATGTAACTTCACGTCCCATAAAGGCCGTGTCCTCTCCAGTGTTCTAGTCAAGCTACAATGAAATGATTTCTTGGTACTCTAGTTTCTCACTTTTTTGAGCGTTTCCTTTTACCTCTGATTATACAACCTAGAGTGTATTAACTATCAACAGGGAAACATTTAAACATCTTTTCTCATTCTATTTTTTTCTTACAAAAGCAGAAAAAGAAAAGCTTCAACCACGGAACATGTTTGTTTTCCTTTCTCTGTACAACAGACCTTGGAATAGTGTCTATACTATGCTTCCAGACAGCACCATCTTTCTCCTCCAAAGACCAAATGCCACTATTTTTCCCCATCAAGTAAAGGTTAAATTTTAATAAAAACCAGATTTTTTTTTAAAGCACAGAACACATAAAAAGAAATTCGGCTTTCAGGTGTAAAAATTCTGTGGTGAGAAAGGAAAACAAGGACACATGGTAGGTCAAACCACATTCTAAAATATGCTTTTAATAATAATAATAATAATAATAATAATAATAAAGGGTTATCAAATACTTCTGCACTTGCCACATGTTAGGAAATGGTCCAAAAGAAGAAAACCAAACAAGCCCAAACTGCTTTGTAGCTGCTTTATGTTTTATTGTCCATTAAGCATTCTTTTTTCTTTAAAGATTTATTTATTTATTAGATGTAAGTACACTGTAGCTGTCTTCAGACACACCAGAAGAGGTGTTGGATATCATTACAGATGGTTGTGAACCATCATATGGTTGCTGGGCTTTTAACTCAGGACCTCCAGAAGAGTATGTCAGTGCTCTTAACCACTGAGCCATCTCTTCAGCCTCACCATTAAGCATTCTTAATCTTGTTATTATTGATAGTTGGGGTTTAAACCAGTTTTGGCTGCTGGTTCTTCTGTGGTGGTTGTCTTGGGTGTGGCAGGATGCCTCATGGCAGTTCAAGCATCTCTCCTGGCTGCTAGTAACGTCTTCTGCCCCACCCTTCCTTGCTGTGCCAACCATAAGGAACCCAGATGTTGTCAAGTGAGCCCCCCAGGGCCCAAACAGCCTTCATTTGGAAACCACTATCTTATGGTCTTCTTTATTTTTTAATGTCTATGTATGTGTTCATATGTTTGTATGTGAGAGAAAGAGACACAGAGGCAGAGAGGCAGGAGCAGGTACGGGCCAGAGAAGGGCTGAAGAAACAAAGAAGATGGGAGAGAACACATGGGATATGCTTTTATGCTACTCAATAATGACACACCTGCTTTATTAAAATAGAAGTTTGTGGCCAGGTTGTGGTAACTCATTCATTCCTTTGATTCCAGCACTCAGGAGGCAGAAGTAGGTGGGTCTCTGTAAGTTCGAGGCCAGCCTGGTCTACAGATTGAGTTATAGGACAGCTAAGGGTGCATAATGGAACCTGGCCTTGTCTCTGTGAGTTCAAAGCCAGCCTGGTCTTCATAATGAAGTGTAGACAGATCAAGGATAAATAGACTCTGTTCCAAAACAAAATGAAGTTCTCATTTCAAAAGGTTTGTGTTTGCTCTTAAGTGGCTTTACCAATATCTGGAACATCTGGAAACACTGACATCTGGAGTAAAAATATATTAGATTTGTTGGAGACACACTAGAAAAATAACAGATCCAATTAAAGACTGGCACAGACAAGCAAAAATGTAGCAGCTTGACTCTAAAAGGAGTTCTTGGACTTTGTGCAATAGATGTACACACACACACACACACACACACACACATAAATTTGTGACTGGTCATGGTGGTGCAAGCCTTTAATCTCAGCACTAAGGAGGCAGAGGCAGAGGTATTTCTGTGAGTTCAAGGCCACCCTGGTCTACATAGTGAGTTCCAGACAAGTCAGGGATCCACAGACTCTGGAAAACAAAATGGAGTTCTCATTTCAAAAGGTTAAGTTTGTACTTAAGTGACTTTACCAATAACTAGAACTCTCTGGAAAAAAAAAAAAACAGAGGCTACTGACAGAAGTCATCTAGGAAAGGCTTTGCAAGCAAGTGAGTTTCCTTGTGATGGCCCCTGATATTGCATGGCTGTGGTGGGCACATTCTGGAGAGGGGCAGCATAGAAACGTTGTCCCAGGATTGCTTAACATGAAGATGAACTTTCATGAACTAATGCAGTTTAGATGAATTAATGACTTTATAGCATTCCTGATTTGATTAAAGTAATTTTAGGAAAAAAATCTTTAAGGAGATAGTTTTGGTTGTTTTGCCAGAAAGATGTAATAAAGTTAGAATCAGGAATAGAATGTGCCCCCTCCTCATAGAATAATAAGTAAAGGCTGCATAATAAGAAATACAATGAGCTTTCATAAATTACGCTAAGAAAAAAAATAGACTTGGGACAAATCTTTGATCAAGGAAAAACATTCATTCTAGATCAGGTCCAAAGATGAAGCCATAGGTGTGCATTGTGACAAAGCAAGGCCACGTGATGCTTTAAACTTATAATGAGCTTATGGAGTGAAACACTGCTTTGACCTTTATATTGACATCCTTTTGTAACTCCCCCTTTGTGTAACTGTGAAGTAATTTTATAAAGAACTTTTGTCTAACAAGGTATAAAAAGGCTGAGAGCAGATGAGAGAAGAAATAAAGTGTTATGAATAAGTGGGTAAGTAACTTAATATTCCATTTTGAGAACAGCAGTTAGATTTTTTTGAGTTTGGTGATGAAGAGTCCTAACCGTGCAGTAATGGGAGATGCCTTAGTAATATGATAGAAGGGAACCAGAGAAGGCTATCAAAGGTTTTGAAACATTAATTATACATGTGCATCAGATCGAATTAGCAGATATAATCACATAATCGATTCAATTATATATGTTAGCAGTTTTTCATGAAAAGAGATACACAAAATCATAATTCGATTTTCTCTGAGCAAAGATGAGTCAGTGCTTCTCAGCTAGGAGTCATTTTCTTCTCTCTTTCTCTGCTCTGGAGGATCTGGGGGTTACTTGGTAGTCAAAGTCAGAAGAACCTTTGGTTTCCATCACTGGGAATATAGCTGTTTTAGGTGTTTTGTGAGTAGACACCAAGCAGTGCTGCTAAATATTCTACAATAAAAAGAACAGTCACCCCTACTCCTAACACAAAATAACAACACACACAAACACATGTTGCAGGATATTTGATCACATTGTGAATCCTGAGGTTGTATTATTTACTGAAAAAAAAAAGTTCTAGTTGTGTGGCTCAGCCCTTAGCACATACTTTAATCTCTCTGGCTGAAATGTAGGCATGCCATTAATATACACCTTTAATCTCAAACAATGAAGGTAAAGCTAATGTTTGTAGAGGGAGTATCCAATGTTGGAAAACGATGTCTAATTGAGTGGCAGACAAGGTGACGCATCAGAGAAAGATTTGACAGAATAAGATACATTCAACTCTCACAAGGAGAGAGGAAAGGGAAGCTACTTGAGGGGGGGGGGGTGCAGAGAGAGATAAAGGAAGGAGACAGTTTAACCAGGAGAGTTTTACAGAGACAGGTTGCAGAGAAAGATCAAGCTAGTCCCAGGTGAAGACAGCACCAGCCAGAGAATCAGAAGGAGCCAGACGATTAGAACCGACGGCCAGAGTTCGTTTGAGGCCAAGCAGAGCAGTTCAGAAGAAGGCAGTTCGAATCAGTCCATGTGGAGAGGAGTTTTGAGTAAGAACAACTGAGTTAACTAGCCAGCCAGAGGTCAGAAAGAGGTAGAGAGGGTGAGCCTACTCAACAGGAAGTCTCGGGGGCTGAAAACAATTCTAGGCCTAGTTTAGATTGTAGGACAGCTAGAAGCTTCCAGGCCTAGGCCTAGGTTAGCAGACTGAGGCAGTAAAACTTACAGACAACAAGCAACAGGAGAATAAAAAATAATTTCACTCGTACACATGCACACTCACACACACACTCACCAGTCAGGCCAGCAAGATAGCTTAGTCTATAAAAACCCTGTTTCCCAGCCTGAAAGCCGAATTCTTTCCTTAGAAGCCGCGTGGTGGAAGGAGAAAACGGACACCCAGAAAGTTGCCCTCTGAGCTGCACGCATACACACAGTTACAAACAAACAAATGGAAAACAAACATCAAGAATCATTAAGTCCTGTCTGTCAATGGTGCCATAATGAAGAAATTTGGAGCTAGATTAAATCAGAGCTAGGACATAAGAGGAACAAAAGCGTAGGAACTAGGTTAGAGGTCTTCAGTGGGCATCTTACTTGGCATGACCAGTTTCTTCTTCCATCGAGTTATCCACTAAGCTAATTTAAACTGAGTTATAGCTTTAAAGTATATTTCAAAATTACTTTTACATTCTACTTAGGCTTTGCCTGCACATATATCAACATGGATAAATCTCAGAAAGATAATGGCTAATGACCAAAGCAAGTCAGAAAAAGAATACGTTCACTGTGATACCATTTTTTTTTATCAAATTTGAAAATAAAAAACAAAATAATATTTACTCACGAACATACAATATTATATATGAACAGTGAAAATGATAATAGCTAATTCAGAATGATATTTATGGTTGAAAAGTGAAGTGATTTTGTAGTAAAGAATGGGGAGTTTCTAAACACAGTAAATCAATTATTTGTATTTTTTTTTAATGAATCCTTACAGGTTCTTATTATTTTTAGCTTACTACATATATTTTATATAATTTTTTATGCTGTATCTAAAAAAATCAAGTAATATGACAATAAGCATCTGTTATAGTTGGCTATTGGATTCTGAAGACATTTCCTTTACGTTCTATCACCATCTGCAGGTAAATCTAGCTATTGCAGAAAATTGTTTGTTTTCAGACAAAAACAAAAATAAATTAAGGAGCACCAAAATAAATGAAATCTAAAAGGCATTGAGAATATGTACAGAAGTATAAGGGCAAGTTTTCAGTTATAGACACAATCTGTTATTAGTAAACATGCAAAATATATTTTAAAATACAAACAACATAAACACAAAATGTTATATTGTAAGTATCACATAACCAGTGTCCTACTATATATCAAGAAACAGAAACAAGTAGCGTTTTTTAAAATATAATTTTATTTTTTACTTATTCACTTCACATCTCACTCACTGCCCCCTTCTGCTCACCCCTCCCTCAGTCCTTCTTTCATCTCCCCCTTCTCCTCTGAGTAGGTGGATGTCCTCTTCCCTGGCACTTCAAGTCTCTGTGAGGCTAGGTGCTTCCTCTCCCACTGAGGCCAGACAAGGCAGCCCAGCTAGAAGAACATATCCCAAATACAGGCAATAGCTTTTGGGATAGCCCCTCTTCCAGTTGTTCAGGATCCACAGGAAGACCAAGCTGCACATCTGCTACATTGGAGCGAGGAGTCCTAGATCCATCCCAGGGGTGTTCTTTGGTTGGTGGTTCAAACTCTGAGATCCCCAAGGGGCTAGTTGACTCTGTTGATCTTCCTGTGGAGCTCCTAGCTACTTTGGAGCCTGCAATCCTTCCTCTTATTCTTACTTAAGAGACCCCAAGGTCCATCCACTGTTTGGCTGTGGGTGTCTGCCTCTGTCTGAGTCATCTTCTGGGTGGATCTTTTCAGAAGACAACCATTCTAGTCATAGAGACGAATGGAGGCCCAACTTGAGACCCTATTCCTGACATTATTAATAATACTCTGTTATGCTTGCTGGCAGGAGTCTAACAAGTAGTATTTTACCCATCATCATGACTAGTTTTTTTAATGGAAACTGAATTGCATACATTTAGTTACTCCCTAACACCAAACCAGACACCACCTTTTCTTGTTACCCACTTTTCTTCTCTGCCTGATTTGTGCTAACCACGGCCACCATGTTAAACTCTAAGGGAGGAAACTTGGAGGGAGAAGGGATAGGGAGGGGAATGGGGAAGCTCAGAATCAGGTGTGGGAAGGGACAGGAGAAATGGCCAGATGGCCATCAGAATGAATGGAACTCTGCAACTGACAGGGGTGAGGAGGTAGGGGGCATTTCCAGGAAGAGAGGAACGGCACAAGAATCAATGGAGGTGACCTTAGTTGTAACTCAGAACATTGGACATATGAAACCTGAAGAGGCTACCTCTTGTAGGCAGGCAGGAACCTCAGTGGAGCGGAAGAGACTCCAACCCACCCACGAAACTTTCAACCCGATATTTATCCTGCCTATAAGAAATGCAGGAACGGGGGATGGAGCAGAGACCGAGGGAATGGCCAACCAACAACTGGCCCAACTTGAGACCCTATTCCTGACATTATTAATAATACTCTGTTATGCTTGCTGACAGGAGTCTAACAAGTAGCATTTTACCCATCATCATGACTAGTTTTTTTAATGGAAACTGAATTGCATACATTTAGTTACTCCCTAACACCAAACCAGACACCGCCTTTTCTTGTTACCCCACTTTTCTTCTCTGCCTGGTTTGTGCTAATCACAGCCACCATGTTAAACTCTAAGTCTTCATGTTCAGTCTAGAAGGCGATGTCGATAATTCCCTGACACACAAAGGGTAGGAACAGGACAGTCATAAGTTTGAGGCCAGCCTGACAGAGAAAAAAGGAGGAGAAAAGGAAAGAAGAACAAGAGTTGGGGACATAGTTGTAGAATTGCACGTGCCTAGGGTGTGTAAGGCCGAAACAACCAAACAGCCACCCTTCTCCCAAGGTCCCTTTGTGTAACTTTAATTTAATCCTGTTTTCAATGGTGACTCTTAAACGCATTAACCTTTCTTGTAGCCCACCACCCACCAGAAGTAGTTGAAAAGAAAGGACCTTTCCTTCACGTGTTTGCCTCAGCAAAAACACCATCCAAACGACTTTCTAAAGAGCCCTTAAGTTTCGAGTTCACACATTCCCTGGAGAACAAAGTCCCGATCTCTTCAGATTGGTGGTTAAGACTTTCTATACTTCAGACCCAACCTGTTGCTCGGTCTTACCTTGTCCAACCTCCCCTGTGCCTCACCCCACGTGAATCTCTGCTTCAACCAGCTTGGTCTCTGGGCTGGCCGTTGCTAATTCTGAATGTACTATGCATTCCTGGCATATCCCATCTCCTTCCGATCAGCCTGCCGTTTATACTCCTGAATATTTCAACAAGTGCGTTTGATATTTCTCCTAAATGTCAAATATTGAAAATCAGTTCCCAAGTATATCTTAATAATAAGACTCTTTGTTTCCTACATTTTTACAGACAGATGCTTCACATTCATCCTCCATATAAATCCTAGGGCTACTATTTTTTTTTTTTTTTTGAGATAATATATCCCTACTTTCCCTGCCCCAATTACTAAAGCACTGTCTGCCTAAATCATTTATTTTGGGATAATCAGGTATTATTAATACGAAACTGATTGCTTTCCTTGAGGTATTGTACGTCTTTATATATACAAGCTAAATTTTTGGAAGTCAGGATAATTTTACAGCTTCTCAGTAACCCCCCCCCCCCCCATTTCATTACAAAGATCAGTGATGCTGGTATTTTTAGTTTGAGGAAAGTTTAAAAAATACAGTATTTTTTTTTTATTAATTCTTTGTGAGTTTCCTGCCATGTATTTTGATCATATTCACAGGTATCTCAACTCCTTTTCATAGGTCCTCCGAGATCCACCCTCCATTTCTCCCAGGATGGGAGAATCACATCCTCTTAAACACACACACACACACACACACACACACACACACACACACACAGTCAGTTCAAGGTCTGTGTAAGCAACTTAGTGAGACACAGATCCAAATGAAAAATAAAGAGAGGCCTAAAGATATAGGTCAGTGGTAGAGTGCTTGCCTAGCGGGTCGAAAAGCGCTAGGTTCAATATCCACTACCAGGCTGGATATAGAGCACAGTTGACAAAACATTTGCCTAGCACGCATGACACCCTGGGTTTGGATCTCCAGCAATGTACCTCAGCATTCCAGAGGCAGAAGGATCTGAGGATCTGAGGATCTGAAGTCCGAGAGAGTTGAGGCCAGCCCGAGATACAAGAGATGTTGCTTCAGAAATAAAATAAAATATACAGAAGGATATGGACACAGTAGTAAATAGCTGTGGGCTGGAAGAGTTTGTTTATATAAACTGTGGTGCTCGGAGAGAGTCATACTAATTTGTTTTGTAAACAATTTGTTGATAGTTGTGGGGAACAATTTATTGTGGAAACACAGAAGCCTATTCTTTCCCAATTACATTATTTTACATTTAAAAACCCCATTCCATAATTACAAACTGTCTAAAAACAGAATGTGTATGCATGCGACTAAAATAGACAGGTAGTTTAACTTTGGAGCCTGGCCTATTGAAAGCCTTGCAACTTAAAAAAAGGTTTGCTTTGTGTTATTTTAAAGCCACTATTTATCTATTTACTAACCTTAATACAGCTGTTAGCAAGAATACGAGTTAAACAGGATTTCAAAGACCATCAGTTCAGAGAAAAGTTCATGAGATTAAACTGTTTACAACCACTTGTTTCTACCAACAAAGCAGCGGGACAATGTTCCGACTGGCAATAATGATTGACAATTATTTATGATTCTTCCACCGGCTAACCACACATGACAAACTGGTTTAATCTCCTTGTTCAAATTAGGGGTTAGATTGTAAAAGGCTCGTCAGTTAGCCTTCGTGACAGGAATGTGAGTAAAAATGCACTACAAGAGAGAGCCGAGGGTTCCCAGTCCTTCCGTCTCCCTCTGGAAGTTCAGGCCTCCACGGAATTTTAGGAAGCGCCCGGATGCTCACAGTGAACTAATACACTTAATAAAAATCCGGACAGGCCTCAAGCCTTAACACAGCGGAGCCGTCTGGAAGGCGCATAGCATACTGGGATTTGTAGTTCCGTATCCTTTCGCTACCCGATTGAGTGGGCATTCTGGGATGTGTAGTTCTCAGGTAGTTCGTTTGAGTAAATCCGTTCCTGACTAGAGGGCCGTAAGCGACTCCACGGACTCCCGTGCGTCACGTGACTTCGGTCCTGCACTCCCGGAGTTCGCACTGCGGCTCCAGCCCGGGCGAGTTCTCGCCCCCGCGCGGCCGTTGCCGAGGAGACGGCGCTCGTCTCGCGGAGCGTTGCGCCCCCCTCCCCTCCCTTCTCTGCAGTTCCCCCGCCCCCCTCTTCTCCCACCACAATGAGGTCCTAAGATGGCGGTGGCTGCGGCGGTTGGCGCCTAGTTAGCAAATGTAGAGAAGGCGGCCATTGGGGCTTTGGGCAGTCGAGGGAACTTGCGGGCCTCCCTCTCGCGGTCTTCGAGGAAGAACCGCTGCTGGTGGCGGCTCCCGGAGGGGCCGACCGCCACCCCGCCCTTGGCAGGAGGGGCGGCTTCGTTTACAGGTAATGCCCGCGGGACTGCGGCCCTTGGCAACCGCGGGCTGGAGAGCCGGGGGGTGCATGGCGGGCGCCGTGCGGGCGCCGGCCTGGGGCCACGCCTGCCCGGGTAGCTGAGGTCCCTTGGCTGCGCGATCCTGTGCCCCCAGCCCCCATCCTCAGGCTGACACCGGGTCCTCCCGACCCTGCCTGACGCCAGCTCTCTGGTGAGCGTCTGGGGTCGCGCCGGCGCCTCCACGGTCTCGTGGCGTCCGCTCCGGTGGACCCGAGGACGGTCCCCTTCAGGGTGGAGGGGAAGCCGCCTTGTAGTTTGGGCGATGAGTTCTGAAAGAAACAGGCCTGGGCGGCCGTGACCGCCCTCCATCCCAGCCCACCCGCCAAATTCCATCCCGGGAAGCGCCCCCGGCGGCGGCCCGAATCCTCCTGGGTGCAGAGCGTCTGCGGCCGGGGAGTTTGTGCTGTCGCTTTGACTCTTGGAGCATTAAGGCCCCGGTAGGCGTTCCTGACTCCAGCTGGTAGGTTCTCACTGAGAAAATGTTAATTTAATAATCCTTCTCCGCGCTCCTCCCACTGCCCCTTCTCCACCCCTTCGTGAAGATCCAGTTTCCTTTCCAGCCAGGATCGAGGGGCGGCGGGGACTTGCGGGGGACAAACGTGGTGTCCGGTGGGAATCCGGCAGCTTGGCTTATTTTGCAGGAACTGCTGTGACGGATTAGGTGTTAGGCCCCTGGGTGGGCGCCTGCCCGAACCAACTTTCTCCGGCTCCTGCGGCAGCCTTGTCCAAAAACCAAACCAAACCAAACAGAACCTTTTTACTTATTTATTTATTTCATGGCGGTTTTAGGATTGGTATTGTGTGAACAAACAGATCGTGTTTTGGCGCTTAGAAGAAGCGGGCTTTCTGGGTGTCCCTACCACCCCCGCCCCATAACCGCTTTCCAGGCCCCGCCTTCTGTGTTCTCTGGTTACTAGAGCCGGTGTGACCGAGCTTCTGGTTGCACCTGCTTCTGCCTCACCGCCCCCATCTTCCCGGTCAGGGCCACTGGCTGCAGTCGTCGTTAATACCGAATTTCGCAGTTGAAGGTACATCTCGGTAAATGTAGTGGAAAAAATTCTCATGCATAAGGCTTTTTGTTTTTTAAATAGAGAGTAACAAGTTCTTGGCTTATTGGGGGCTATTTTCATTATATTCCAAAGTGGGTGTTGTGACCAAATTGTTTGCAAGGATCTTAGAGATTTGGGGTATCTAAACGGCTTTGTTAATGTAGATTGAGTTTAAAATTGTTTATAAATTACATATTTTTAATTATCTGAAACATTTAGGTCATAAGTTTAGTGTTTGTTTTCGAAGTATAAAATATAAGAATTTACCTTTTTTTTTTTTAAATAAGCAGATAAGTGCTTTGAACTGTGGAACAGAAAGGTATTTCTGAGCCGGGTGGTGGCAGCGCACTTGGGAGGCAGAGACTGGTGGATTTCTGAGCTCAAGGCCAGCCTGGTCTATAGACTGAGTTCGAGGACAGCCAGGGCTATACAGAGAAACCCTGTCTCCATCCCCCCTCCCCCCAAAAAAGAAAGGTATTTCTGAAATGGGGAAATTTTGTTTCTAAACAGGCTGACACCTTAGTATGTTAGTTTCATTTGTATTAAAGTTGGGAACTTGGGGTATGGTGTCTAGAAACTGGTGCAGGGTTGAAGGGTCTACTGAGTAAGCAGCACTGGGTGTGCTGCCTTTTGGGGTGCCATTGTGGTGTGTCTTCATCCTTTGTTAGGGAAGAGCTGCGCCACTCCTAGCTGGATAAAAACTCATTTGAGTTTGAGTTGTCATATGACAACTATTTGGGTAGCCTCTCTTCTCACGTCCATTTCCTCTCAACTTATGGCCTTCCACATTTTCTAATCAGGCTTTATATTTCTTTCATGATCTTAGATTTGTTATACCAACAACTGACAGGCATTGATTTATTTATCTGAAATGATTTTGAACATTAGTACAGGTAGTGCCTTGACACATAAGAAGTTTGTGGCTGGGCAGTGGTGGTGCACACCTTTAGTCCCAGCACTTGGGAAGCAGAGGCAGGTGGATTTCTGAGTTCTAGGCCAGCCTGGTCTACAGAGTGAATTCCAGGAAAGCCAGGGCTACACAGAGAAACCCTGTTTCGAAAAACCAAAAAATAAAAAACCTAAGTCCAGTTAAAATTAAAGAAGTGGTAAAGGACTGTGGAAGATAAATGGCTAAGGCTAGCTTACTTGATAGAGTTGTCTGTCGTGTACTATTGCCCTGGCTTTGCTCTCCAACACCAGATAAACAGGGATGATGGTGAATGCTTGTAAAATCCCCTCGTTGGGGATAGTAGAGGCAGGAGGTTTCAAGGTTATTCTTGGCTGGCCAAGTTCGCGAAGCCTAGATACATGAAATGCTGTGTAAAAATGAAGATATATAATGGCTAAAGGATGAGAATAGAAGAGATTTTGCTTGAAATGTTTTAGAAGGAATTGATCTTTAGTGTATATGTGTGTATGCATTCATGCATGCATCTATCTGCAGAAGGAATCTAAATTTACTTCTCCCATGCAATTTTAAGAAAAGCCAGGCAAGTGGCATATACCTGTAGTCCCAGGAATTGGGTAGCTGAGACAGGAGGATCAGGAGTTTGGGGCTAGCCTGTCCGATACAGCCAGACCCAATCTTGGAAAAAAAAAAAATCATACACATTTTTTTTTGGGTGTTTTGTCTGCATGTATGTATATACATTATCTCTGCCTGGTTCTAGCAGAACTCAACTGAGGGTGTCAGATTCCTTGGGACTGGAGTTAAAGAGGGTTGTGATCAAAATGTGGGTGCCGGGAATGAAGCCTGGGCTAGCCCAGTCTCTCTCTTGTGTTTGAAACAGGGTCTCATAGACCCCTGGTTGGCCTCTCATTCAGTGTAGTTGAGGAGGACCCTGGTTCATTTGTGCCTATCTCCCAAGCACGAGGACTCCAGGTGTGCTCCACCGTGACCTGCTAGGAATCCTGTTTTTAAAACTGTTTAATTTATTCTTGCTTTCTGTGACAGCAAACAAATATTTAAACTCCCTTATGAGGATCAGAAGTGAGACTGTTATGCAGAACTACAGACTGGTAGTTGATTTATATCTCAATTGCAGTTCTGTTTTTGATTTTTATGCTGGAAGGTTATAACAAAACAGAATAGGAAAAAAATGGAACTTAGAAAATGTGAAGTTTGAGTGTTTAATGCTAAATAATTGCATTGTGGCCGACATTTTGTGAGATAAAACGAATTACACTTATTATAAAATAATTTTACTAAAAGGAAAAAAATTAGGGAAGATGGATAAGAAGAATGAAAAGAGTAACTGACTTAATTCACATGGGAAATCTTGGGTTTTTCTTGGTGAGAATTGCCCCATTGTAAAGAAACATATATCAGCTGTGGTGGAAAAGCCAGCAACAGTGATACATAACAGTAACTTTTATCCTCCTGATGTGATTGTGGTCTCCAAGACACTGCTTGGCCTCAAACTAACTCTAGCAATCTGTTCTAATCTTCTGGCTCCTTCTCTTAATCTATCTTCACCTGTATTTGACTTGTTCTCTCTTTAACCTGCTTTAGTTAAACACTTCCCGATAAAACTTTCCTTCCTTTCTCTCTCTACTCTGTTAAGTAGCCTCTCTTTTTTTCTCTCGGTGACAGTTGGGCATATCCTATTCTGTCACATCTTTCTCTGATTTGTCATTTTGTCTGCCACTCAATTATATATAATTTTCAAGCATGGGTATTCCTTCTGCAACTAACTTTACCTTCATTGTTTGGGAATAAAGGTGTGTGCTAAGGGCTGAGCCACACTACAACTAGCAACAGGGTTTTCTAGTAAATAACACAGTCTTAGGGTTCACAGTGTGAACAAACATCCTGCAACAGTCACGTTAGGGAATTTTGTATGAAGCTAACAGGCAATGCATAGCAATACATTAATTTTATAAATTTGAGTGCTTTTAATGTACTATGTATTGACAAAGGTTTGGGGATACACCATTGAGCAAAATAGACAAGGTTTTCTAGAGTTAACAGAAGGAGCAAATAGGAAAGTCAAGGATGCTAACAAGACATTTTTGTAATATGTTACTTAGTTTGGGGTAAGAATGCAAAAGATTAAAAGAGAAGAGAAAGAAAAATAATTGAGGGAACTGGAAGTATTCCGAAAGGTCAAGAACAGAGTCAGCATAATTAGGCAGTGATATAATCCAAGAATCAGGATCAGAGAGGAAGTTTTAACCTTGAACAAATTACCAGTACAGAGTGAAAGAGTTATTGGAATGAGGAAGATAGACATTGGAATTGAGACTAGACTCTTAGAAATACACACACACACACACACACACACACACACACACACACACACACACACAGTTCATAAAAGCAGGGAATGGAGGGTAAAACTAGGAGTCACTGTTATCACGGGTAGGATTGAACTAAATGATGCACAAGGTGGGTAGTAGTTCTGATGTGTACTTTTTAAAAGACGAAAAGCTGAGGATTAGTTAATAACAATGGTCTGCAAATAGTATCTTTTCCCAGTTAGCCAGAAGAGTAGGAAAGGAGCATCTTCTTAAAAAGGTGTTTGTAGGTAAACAGTATGCTTATGTGTATAACACATTTAACATATAACAAGGAATTATACCTAGAAAATAAAATGTACTTCTGAATACCAGCCTAATGAAGTGGCTTTGAAGACTATCAATAATATTTTTCAGATTCAATGCATCTAGCCACATGCATCCTATAGTGTTTTATTTCATGGGATTTCACTTTTCTCCTTTTATAGTAGACACTCTTCTAAATCATTATATAAATAACAACTTTATTTATATAATAAACAACAATTTGATCTTCCTAATTAAAAAAAAAAGAAGTGATTTGATAGGATTGGTGCTTTAAGAAGGATTTGAGGTTTATTGACATGGAAGAGTAATGTTTTGGAGCAGGTGGGCGACTCTGTTGGGGGCTGGAGAGAGCTCAGCGGTTAAGAGCACTGACTGCTCTTCCGAAGGTCCTGAGTTCAAATCCCAGCAACCACATGGTGGCTCACAACCATCTGTAATGAAATCTGACACCCTCTTCTGGTGGGGTCTGGAGACAGCTACAGTGTACTTACATATAATAAATAAATATTTTTTTTAAAAAAGGCATGCACCACCACTGCCCGGCTTTTAAAAAAAAAAAAAAAAAAAAACCTCTGTTGGAAGTGTTTGATAGGAGGAGGTGTTAACTATAGGTGTGGATTGGAATGTCGCTGAAGATGGAGATTTGAGGTTAGTAACAATAGCAGAATGAAATGAATTGATTTTTGCTTAGAAATGAGTATGTACTTATAAGAAAGTAATAGATTTAGTGTAATTGTAGGAAGGAAAGGTTTTAGCAAACAAGTTTATATGTCGGGGGATTGACTCATTCCTGGGCTCATTCTTGCTCTTTTATGAAGTATAGATATACTGAACAAATTTTGCTAGTGTTAAAATATTCTTCATAAGTAACTAACAAATTTATACCATAAAGAAATGATAGGGCTTGGAGAGAGAACTCAGTGATTAAGAACACATAGTCCTTGTCCAGAGTATCAGAGATAGATTTTCAGAATGTTTGATTCACAACCACCTTTAGCTCCAGTTCCAGGGAGGTCTCTGGGGGTACCTGCACACAATAAAAATAATAAAAGTATATTTTAAAAGTGAAATAATGTGGTTCTGGAGAGATGGCTCAGTGGTTAAGAGCACTGATTGCTCTTCTGAAGGTTGTGAGTTCAATTCCCAGCAGCCACATGGTGACTCACAACCATTTGCAATGTGATCTGATGCCCTCTTCTGGTGTGTCTGAAGACAACTACAGTGTACTCATATACATAAAATAAACAAATAAATTTAAAGAAAAAGTGAAATAATGTTTTAGGAGATAGAAATGTTTAACCTAACTTCAGTATTATATAGTGTATACATGTATCAGAATCACATTGTACCCTGCTAAATATGTATATTTAAAAACAAATCTTGATCTGGTGGCACACACTTGTTATCCTAGCACTTGGTAGACAGTGGGAGGAGAATTGCCTGAATTTAAGGCTATCCTGAACTACATAGTGTGATTCGGGTCAATGTGGGCTATAGCGGCAGTTCTCAGGCTGTGGCTTGCAAAGCCTTTGAGGGTTGAAAAACCCTTTCACAGAGGTCACATATCAGATATGCTGTATATCAGATTTTTACATTATGACTTACAACAGTAGCAAAATTACAGCTATGAAGTGGCAACATTTGAGGAACTATATTAAAGGGCCACAGCATTAGAAAGGTTGAGAATCACTATGCTATAGTATAAGATCCTGTATCAAAAAAAAAATGGGGAGGTGTTGTAGCTGCCCGCAGCCACATGTAAACCGGGTTACCTGTTGAGAGAATTTTGGGGTCATAGGGAAGAGGGGCGAAAAGAACGTGCGGCCAAGTCAATGTTCACTGATCAAAGCCGTAAACTTTAATGGCGCCAGACCTTTTAACAGTTCGGGCAAACCCTTCCCCCCAGACTCCAGGCTGAGTTCCGGTGGAAGTTAGTTGTCTAGCTTCTCTTGGAGGTCTTCGTCTTGACTGCTCCGGCAGCTGGGTGGGTCACCTGTTTAATTCAGGAATCCCTATACCTGGAGGAACAATGAACTTAACCTTTACTACGAGCGCTCCACCCTAGGTGGAGCAGGATCCTGGCTAACTGGGAGAAGTTAACCTTGACCAAAGTCAAACTCTGACCAAGTGCAAGACTGCCCCAATATGGCTCTGTACAAGGTGTCTTAGGGTTTTACTGCTGTGAAGAGACACCATGACCAAGGCAACTCTTATAAGGACATTTCATTGGGGCTGGCTTACAGGTTCAGAGGCTCAGTCCATCATCATCAAGGCAGGAGCCTGGCAGTGGCCAGGCCGGCATTGGAGCTGAGAGTTCCACCTCTTGTTCTGAAGGCAGTTAGGAGAAGACTGGCTTCAAGAGAGCTAGGATGATGTTCTTAAAGCCCATGCTCACAATGACACTCTTCTTCCAACAAGGTTACACCTACTCCAAAAGGCCCCACTTTCTACCACTTTCTAATACTCTCTGGGCCAGGCATTCAGACTATCACAGGAGGGCATGAGAGCTTCCTCAGCAGCTAAGAGTACTTTTTATAATTGTAGAGGATAGTGGTTCATGGCACTTCTGTCAGTGAGTTCGTCTTGATTTTATATGGTATTAACATACCTGAATAGTATGGAGATAATAACTACCAGCCCAGCCTCTAGAATGGTTTTGTTTTGTTTTGTTTTCACTAAGAATGATAGCCATCAAGGAGGGAGCTCACTTCTAATTTGATTTCTCTGAATTCTGACCCAAGACGTGCTATGTTAAAAGTTGTAGGATCTTAACATCCAGTTATGACATGCAATCAATATCAGTTCAGTGGCAATAGCTTGCACCACAGAGGGAGGTAGCCTGCCCATGGGATTGGTTTTAGTAGTAGTCTTGTGGCTTCTGGGAGTGCCTTTTACAATTAGACATACATATATCCTTTTTTTTTTCTTGCTCCAGCCCAAAGATTTACTTACTTGTTAAATTTAAGTACACTGTAGCTGTCTTCAGACACACCAGAAGAGGGCGTCAGATCCCATTATGGATGGTTGTGAGCTACCATATGGTTGCTGGGATTTGAACTCAGGACCTCCAGAAGAGCAGTCAGTGCTCTTAACCGCTGAGCCCCCATATATATTCTTAACTGATGTTTTTGTTTACCTAGGCATAGATTATTGTAGGGTTTCCTTCACCACTTTCTCAGCAGTATAATTTATGCCTTATCCAGCCATAAACTCCCAAGAGTGCCCGTCCTTTGTACCTTATGCGGATAATTTTCTATCCTTGTATCTTTAGTTGTGTTTATACTTTGAGATGCTTTTCTTTCTTTCTTTTCTTCTCCCCCCCCCCCCCCCCCCCCAGACAGGGTTTCTCTGTATAGTCCTGGCTGTCCTGGAACTCAACTCTGTAGACCAGGCTGGCCTCGATCTCAGAAATCTGCCTGCCTCTGCCTCCCAGAGTGCTGGGATCACAGGCGTGTGCCACCACCGCCTGGCTGAGATGCTTTTCTAAATCTGTAAGGTATTCAAGTTAGCATTATATAATAAGTCCTCTTAATAGAGTGTAGGTAGGATCTCTAAAGAACCAGCATAGTTTGTTCTAGGCTTGTGCCATTTAGTCTCGTGACTCAGCACCACAGGAGATACAGGATCTAAGGGATACATGTACAGTTAGTAAGGTCCATTACAGCATAAAAATATCCAATGTTTGAATCAACTCTTCTTCATAAAGGCATGTTTGGGTACAACTGTGTGGATAGGAGGCACAATCTACAGTCGTTTTCTAGGAATTGTTCCACCTCCTCATCCTGGGATGTGCATGAGTCACATTTCCCTACCCCTTGCCTAAAGGGGAGGTTGGGAGTGACACCATGCCCTCAGCCTGCTCTCTGTGTTGGGCCTTGCAGGCCTGTCCCTCGGGACAGCTCTGTAGCCACCACACTTCCACTCCATTAGCTACATTCTGGGTTTGAGTCAGGCACAGGGACATTCGTCTGGATATAGAAGATGGTTGCATGAAATTGAAGACCAGGTAATGACGTGGCGGGACTTAGACTAGAATAAATGGGATAATTAAGATATGAGCTACTTGGAAAACAAGCCCAAGCTTATGGCCTAAGCATTTATTTATAAATTTAAGTCCTAGAGGCATTATTTCGGGGAACTTGAGCATGGGTGGGAAAGCCCACAGTTACAAACGATGCCCAGCATGGAGCATGAGCCCACAACGTCCTGAGATGAAGAGTCTCTTGCAGTACCAGCTAAACCAGCTGGGTGAATCAAACTCCAGGGAATCCAATATTCTTCTGTTCCCTGTGGTCACATACATGTGTGTGGCAGCACACACACACACACACACACACACACACACACACACACACACTTTTTTTTTAGGTCATACTCTAGTAGTGAAGTACTGAATGCTTTGTAGTTGGAGTTCTGCCTTTAGATAGCTTTCCCTCTCTTACATACTAGGGAACTCTCCAAGACCTCATTAGTTGGGTGAAGAGCACAAGGGTGGTAGGGACATGAGAAGGAGTGAATTTTTGGAATCTGAAGTGAAGGTCTAATCTGTGATCTCAATGCGGGAATATTAGTGGGTTTAATCTTGAACAGATAGTATGCAGGTAACTGCTCTCGTTTCAGGATTGTGACAGTCATTGGAGACAGCTTCTGTCAGTGTGACATCATAGCTAGCAGTTTATCTCACTAATCCAGTACACATGATTTTATGTTTTTAAAACATTTCTTTATTGATTTTGAGGAGAGGCCGCTCTTGTAGAGGCCAGAGAAGTAGTAGTCAGTTCTCTATACCATGTAACATCTGAGTGTAATTATAATCTGGGGTCTTTTCTATGCCCCTCTTGTTCCTAAATAAATGACACAGAGACCTTGTACTTACTAACAAGCTGCAGGCACTGTGGCTGGGTAGATACACATCTGTCTATTGTAACACAGTCGTGTTCACTGGATGACTTCTCCCGTTGTGCCCTGTTACTTGCTGTCAGAGTTTTGCCCTGGCTTGCTCTGCTCCATGTGTGTCCTTACTCCCTGCTCATGGTGAATCCTGGTTCTCCTCTTCCCCCCCCCACTCTCTCCCCCCTCTCTCCCTCCCTCCCTCCCTTCCTCCCTCTCTCCCTCCCTCTGTCCTTGAGACCCTCTGGCTGGGATAGGAAATTCTGCCTTCTCTCTTCTTCCCTCAATTGCCCAGCTATTGGCTAATCAGCACTTTATTAACCAGAGGTAATGGAAAACAATCATTACACATCATTGACATAGGAAATGATCCAGTAATCATGACAATGCCAGTGTCCAGACTGCAGCCAGAACTCTGGGCATAGAAATCGACATCTGAAGTATACAGTGTACAAAACCATCCCCATTCATTCATGCTCTGCTTCTTTACTTAGGGTTCTAAATTTAGCAAAAGTTTAGAATGTAAAACATTTTCTCCTCAAATACATTTTCAGTCTGTTTCAATATATAAAACTTGACTAGTTGTTGAGAAAAGATTTTTTTGAAAAAATTGATATTTTCTCCAAATTACATAGTTTTTATTTTAGAAATTTATATAGTGTTTAAAGTCCAGGATCTATGCATACATCTTTAGAACTAGCTATGAATTTTAATTATAAATTTAGCATAAGTTTAAAATGTAAGACATTTTCTTCTCAAATACATTTTTAGTTTGGCAGTGCTGGGATCAAATTTAGGGTCTTATAACTCTGACATGTTGAGTTACATCACCAGCCTTATTTTTGGTGTTTTGTTTTTGTTTTGAAATAGGTTTTCACTCTGAAGCCAAATGTGCCATTGTATTTGCCAGTCTCCTTCCTTATCTTTCCTAGTACTAGGATTTCAGGTTTGAGCTACCATAGCCAGCTTCTTGCCTTTTTATTATTTTGTTGTTGTTTTTTGTTTTTTGGATTTGGGTTTCTCGAGACAGGGTTTCTCTGTGTAGCCCTGGCTGTTCTGGAACTCAGTCTGTAGACCAGGCTGGCCTTGAACTCAGAAATCCGCCTGCCTCTGCCTCCGAGAGTACTGGGATTACAGATGTGCACCACCACTGCCCGGCGCCAAATATATTCCTAATTTATGTTAAAGTTATAACTTTACTTACAGAAAGCATAGCATATTCCATTCAAGGAAAAATTTAATATTTAAGAATTTTTGCTTAATAAGTAATTGTCCTATTTACTTATTTTAAGTTTGTCAGTGTATCTGTGTGTATTCATGTGTGTGTTCATGTATGTATGAAAGTGGCTGCATTTGTGCCAGGAACACATGGAGTACATAGGGAGGTTGGGTGTGGATTCTCATCTTCCATCTTGTTTGAGACTGAGCCTTTCTTATCGGACAACCCTGATGTTCATACATTTCTAGGCAGGATTCTCCTGTCTGCTTTCTATCTCTTCCATAGGAGTACCGTTTGTACTCCTGCATTAAGCTTTTGCCTAGACTGGGGATTTGAACTCAGGCTGTTGGGCTTGTGTGTTAAGTACTTTACCTGATGAGCCACTTTCTCAGTTCCACTTTTTCCTTTTAAAACAGTTTGCTTTTAGTGCCTTTAAATACAGGCTCACTTTTATTGCCTGTCTAATCTTATCTGATTAATCCAAGATATTGCTTGTAGAATAGGTTCAATAACTGTTCTTTGTTCAAGTAAGTCTCAGTTCAATGTGCATGTGTCTCTGAATATTATTTTAAAAGTTTTTCAGTATATTTCTAACATGGAATAAAAAAAGTAAAGGTTACTGCATTTCTCATTCATAACTAGTAATTAAGCATATACATCATTTTCAATGTTGTTTCCTCTCTTATATAACTTCTCCATAAATAAAGATACTGCATTGTCCAACCTTTATAATTACATGTTTGGAAAGATGCTTAGCATTCTAAAAATTCAGTGGATGTAAAACTATTTGCCTAATAGTGTTTATCCTGTTATGTCATAGGATAATAACATCTATTTATTTTAAATTTAGCGTGCTTAAAGCCCAGTGTTACCTTCTTGCCCCTTATTTAAGATAGGCTGGATATGGAGAGGTATAATCACTGGAATATGACAGTTTTGTTCTCTTTTGGGTGTGTATGTTATTTTGTAGCACTGGCTGTCCTGGAGTTTGCTCTGTAGACTAAGCTGGCCTTGAACCACGGAGATCTGCCTGCCTCTGGCTCCTGAGTGCTGCTGCTGAGATTTGAGGTATGTGAGGTTTGATTTGGTACATAGCCAAAATGCCTTCTGGAAAGATGATATGGCTAGAGCTGTAATTTAGAGCCTAAGGCAATCTGCTAAGGCTCTAAATCTTGGTTAGGAAATTGTCCAATCTGTTGAACAATCATATATCATAAATTTTGAGGGATAAAATTCTTAGTGTTTTACTTGTTGAATAGTAAGCAGTTTGCCTCTGTTAACAATTTTACTAAATTTTTCTAGTTGGATGTGTCTTTGCATTATTACACATTTTGTCATTAAGTGCATAATTTTTCTTTTTTAGAATTGTTATTGGTGATATTTTGATGTTTTATACTTTAAATTCATGTTCTTTAACAATATCATCTTTTTTTCTTTTTCTTATTATTGTGTTTCATATTTTTCTGCTTGATAGAATTTTGAATAGGGCCAGGTGACAGATAAGCAGCACTTTTATTTTAATAAGATTTTCCTCTATGTCTTAAAGAATAATGTTGATAGCATATAGTGTGCTTCTTGATCTGGGGAGGTGGCTCACTTGGTAAAATGTTTGCATTGCAAGTACAAGGACTTGAGTGACTTGAGTGTGGTTCCTAGAATCCAAGAGAAAATGCTGGGCCTGATGACCAGCCAGCTAGGTTAACCTAATTGAGGAATTCCTGGCTAATGAGAAACCATGTCTCAATGGAGGTGGCTGGTGGTATTAAAGAAAACACCTGAAATTGCTTTACAGTTCATATGTATTCTTCCACACATGAACATGAAGCATGCATGTGTGCATGTACACACACGAGCGCGCGCGCGCGCGCACACACACACACACACACACACACACACACACGCATATACTTACTTACATGTGCATAAAAAGAATAGGATATGCTTCTTTCTAGTATTTCAGAGAATTATTAAAATAGTAGCAGTGCTATAGCACTTGCCTGCCACGTGTAAGGCCTTGGTTCTCTACTCAGCACCAAAAAGAGAGATGGTATTCAAAACCAAGAAACACAGAATACATTTATATGTAACAGTAAGTAAGGTTTTTTTTTTTTTTTAAGATTTTCACATTAATATTGTGTTGAATTTTAAGTCACTTATTTTAAGATAAAATTTTAATATGCTACATAATGTGTTATATATTATTCTAGTAGATACTATAACATTAAAATATCCATTAAATCTTTTTCAACCATGATGATGTTTGATATAACATGAAGTGAGTAGGATCTTAGAGTCAAAGAAAATTGAGTTTATAATTTTTTGCTCTTTTAAAAACTGAATGATTCTAGTAAAATTATCTGTTGAAGTTTATTCCTTTTGTTTGTAGTTAGTGACTTTCTGTATTAAAGTTATCTCCATGTTTCCTCCTTTATCTGCCCTCCTTTCTACATGGTAATCTTTTTTTTTTTTTTCTTTTTTTTTTTTTGAGACAGGGTTTCTCTGTGGAGTCCTGGCTCTCCTGGAACTCACTCTGTAGACCAGGCTGGCCTTGAACTCAGAAATCCGCCTGCCTCTGCATCCCAAGTGCTGGGATTACAGGCGTGCGCCACCATGCCCGGCTTCAACATGGTAATCCTATTGCTAGTAGAAATCCAGAATCTTCTTTAAGACAATTTAGAATCCTTTTTTCATGGTCATTTTTACTTCTGATCCTCTGCTTCTGTTTCAAATTTTGCTTCTATTTCTTCTCTCTGATCCGGGCATAATATTTAGTACCCTTATTTTTATATATATCAGTAAAAAACTCCATGGGATATCTTGCTAGAGTTGGTGGCTCACACCTCTAATTCTAGTACTTGGAGGTCTAAGACAGCCCAGTTCAAAGCCAACCTGGGTTATATATGAAGCCCAATTTCAGAAAATAAAACAGAGCCTATGGAAAGGGTCATCAGATAGATGCTTGCCCCCAAACCTGACAACCCCAAGTTCCACAGTGGAAGTAGAGAACTACTTCCCCTGCAGGCTATCTTTTGGCCTCCATACTTGCATTGTGGCATGCACCCTCTCTCAATCAGTCAGTCAATCAATCAATCAATCAATCAATAAACAGGATTAAATCCTCAAACACCACCACTACCAAAAACTTTAAAAAAAAAAAAAAAAGAAGCCAAAAATCTCTGCAAGGAGGATTAATGAGTTTGGCAGACTTTAGGGAAATTGACACAGTACTATGAGAGACAGTAAGCAGTCTTTGAAACGTTAAGTGCGTTTGTTCTGTTCTGTTCTGTTCAAGGTCTTAAATAGCTTATAAGCTCAAGCTGGTCTAGAACATGTGATTCTCCTACTTACCTCCTAGTACTGAGATTATAAGCATGTTCCATCTCCATTATGTAATGTGTATAGCACATAGATCAGTTTATCTGTGATATGTGTTTGATAGTGTATTTCTTAAACTAATAGTTTGAGAGATTCCTTTACATTACTAAGTTTGGTGGAATGCTTTAAAATCTGAAGTTTGAGCCAATAAGATGGTTCAACATATGAAAGTGCTTGCCATACAAACCTGATGACCTCAGATCGCACAGTAGCAGGAGAGAACTGACTCCAGATAGTTGCTCTGACCTCTGCACACATGCTATGTGGTACTTACTGTACTGTGTCTGTACTTACATACAAAAACATGCATACACACAATATAATTATAAGTACATTTTAGAATAAAATAAAGTTTGTCTTTATGTGTTAAAAAGTAGTTTTTATTTATTTTACAGAGAATTAATTAGAGCCAACATGGCCACAGGAGGAGGTCCTTTTGAAGAAGTCATGCATGATCAGGACTTACCGAACTGGAGCAGTGAGAGTGTGGATGACCGACTCAACAACGTGGTATGATATTTTACTGTGGGTGGTGTATTGTTGACCACTAATTCAGTGAGGCTTTCCCATCAGTTGTAGTCACTGAAACTCTGTAAAAACTGCAGGCAAATAGACTAAGGGACTCTTGGTTGAAGACACTTTAGCTATAGTTAATAGAATGAATAGCTTAAACTAAAAAAAAATGATTTATTAAAAGGAGGTGAAAGTGCTTTCTGGAACCATGTTAAAAAAGTATAGCTCAGTTTTAGGGAGGGGAAAAAAGGAACTGCAAGGTTGCTCAGAATTGCTTTTCACCTCTGTGCCTGTGCTTCTAAGACCCTCTCCCTAACCTCGCTTTCCCTCCAAGATCTGCCTTTTCTCTCTCTCTGGTTTGTGCCTTTGTGAAGATTTGTAGCCATGGAGAAAATTACATACTGACTAATTTAACTTTATGATTAGCTAGCTAAATTTGGGTTAGATTTTTTTTCTTCACTTATCAGTGTCCTGAGATGAATGAATTAAATAATATAAAAGGTTCATAGGACTACCCACACATGGAAAGTTCCTAGAGAGGCAGAATTCCTTAGAAGTGCGGACAGTACTATGCAGTTTTATTGGAGCAGTAGCTAAGTGTCTTCTAGTGTGGATAATGTAGGAATGCACAGTTGTTTCTATTGAATGAATTCAGTTATGTAGGTGTGAGTAAATGTAGGTATTTCCCAGTTAACATAACATTTCATAATGTATTGGATAGTATATAGTAGGATTTTTGCCTATAAAATACTAATGGAGACAATAATAGTTATACTGTTGCCAAGTGCTAGGCATTGTTCTAAATACTCATATATATTATTTTTAATCTTATTTTTAAGCTACCCTATTTTAAAGATTAAGAAAGAAACCATGTGAAATTAAGAGATTTACCTAGTGTTTCTTTAGTAGTAATTGCATTAGGACCTAGGTCAGTTGTATTTCTATCTTCTCTTGTTATACATACAGATTTTCATCTAAAGGAGGCCTGTTAAAGATGTATTTATTTCACTACTTAATTCAGAACAGTTTTTTACCCTTTTTTTTGGGATTTGTTCCCGAGACAGGGTTTCTCTGTATAGCCCTGGCTGTCCTGGAACTCTTTCTGTAGATCAGGCTGGCCTCGAACTCAGAAATCTGCCTGCCTCTGCCTCCCAGAGTGCTGGGATTACAGGTGTGCGCCATCACCGCCTGGCAGTTTTTTACCTTTTTAAGATAAATGTTTCACCATACAGCCTAAGCTAGCTGCCCTTGAATTCTTTTAAACTCTGTAACTTCTTGTCTCAGTCCCTCAGTGTTGAGGTTATAGAAATATATCAGAACAAATCGATGCAAAAAATAGGTTTTAGGAATGCTTTTGAACTGGTCATAGTAGTACCTCCATGTAGTCTTATACACTTATATAATTGATAGACTGAAATAGGAGAATCATGAATTCAAGAATAAACAAGATTGTATAGTGAATTCAAGGCAGTCAGAACTAACAAGATCTTATTTCAAAAAGAAATTATTGAAAATATTTAAATTGATTTGCATGTTGATATTTGTGAATTGGAGCTTAATATTTATCAGTAATAGGAGGGTAATAGTCTTTTTAAAGACCAAGCTGAAATATTAGGTTAGGTGTAATAATGAAAAAAAAAAAAAAACCAGATTGATAGAAATAAATCTCTAAGGTATAGTATTTGTATGTGAAACTGTCTTGGAATTTTAATGTCCACCAAAGTTCTGGGGTTTCTTTTGAACATAGTAAATTATTTTTCTGGTTTGATATAGATCAGATTAACTCTTGCTTTTACTTTTTTAAAGGAGTGGGGTGGCCAACAGAAGAAGGCCAATAGATCATCAGAAAAGAATAAGAAAAAGTTTGGTGTAGCAAGTGATAAGAGGGTAACTAACGATATTTCTCCGGAGTCATCACCAGGAGTTGGAAGGCGAAGAACAAAGATTCCACATACGTTTCCACACAGTAGATATATGACTCAAATGTCTGTTCCAGAGCAGGCAGAACTAGAGAAACTTAAACAGCGGATAAACTTCAGTGATTTAGATCAGGTTTGTGAATTGTTTTGCAAATAAGATATACTCATGGCAAATACTTGAAATGGATTAAATAGTATATCTTAAGAATAAAAGATTGGGAAGAATAAAAGTTTCTCTATCTGTAGGAAGTGTTTTAAATTCTGTTGATATTATCTTTGGAGAGAAGCAAAGCTGTATTTTTACATTTGCCAAAGCTACTTCTCTCTGGGCTATTTTCTAATAGCTAGCTTAAATTATAAAAGCAGATTTTGCTAACTAGATAAAATTGCTACTAAGTAATACATTTGTTGGATAAGTGTGAATGTGCTTGGTTATCTAAAGTTTAGAATATAATTGACTTATAATAAAGTTCACCAAAATAAAGTTTAGATCTAAAGGCAAGTAGAAATGGTAATAATCTCTTCCCTGGTATTTTTTACCAGTATTTTATTGTCATATCTCTGTCTTGCAGAGGTAGAGGTTTCCAAACATGCAGAATAATAGGTTCAAGTTTAATATGACAGTGATAGTGTAAATGATTATGTAAATGTACTGTATACACATATGACAGGCACTAAACTGATGTGTGTGTGTGTTTGTGTGTGTGTGCATGTGTATGGTGTTGGAGATTAAACCCAGGTTCTTAAAGATACTTTGTAAACAGTCTAGCTCAGCTGTGTTGCCAGCTCTAAACTGCTTTTTCAGGTAGTGTTTCATGTAGATAAATCATTGTGCTTATATTCTACTAATTAATACCAATTTGTTGTATCCAACACCTGTATGAATTTTGTTAAGTAAATAGCAATATGGATTATAATGTAGCCCACAGTACTTGTGTTAGACTAATCTTACTCATATTTATCAACTGTGTTATCTCAAAAAAGGAAAGTGAGTAATAAAATTTTGATAATGTAGCATAATTTTGTAGATATGAAGCTCAAAGCTCTTTTACAAAACTATATCCTCATCTAATGTTGAAACTAAGAACATTGAAATCTTAAAAATTTGTTGCAAGATTAATGTTTATGTGATTTGGTTCCTTTTTGTATATAGAGAAGTATTGGCAGTGATTCTCAAGGTAGAGCAACAGCAGCTAACAACAAACGTCAGCTCAGCGAGAACCGGAAGCCCTTCAACTTCTTGCCTATGCAGATTAATACTAACAAGAGCAAGGATGCTCCGTCAAGTCTTCCAAAGAGAGAGGCTGCGACGACGACGACAGCACAGTGCAAAGAGCTGTTTGCTTCTGCTCTGAGTAACGACCTTTTGCAGAACTGTCAAGTCTCTGAAGAAGATGGGAGAGGAGAGCCTGCAATGGAGAGCAGCCAGGTAATAAAGTGGGTTCATTTGGGTGGCTGCTTTACAGATTTCAAGTATAGACATTAAGATCTTAAAAAGTACTAGGCTGTGCAAATAGGAATTTCAGTTAAGTAGAATTAGCTTTTCTCTAACCCTTTTCAATGATCTACCATATTTATTTTAAGTAGATTAATACTTTATTTCTATTTTTTAATACTTTATTTCTAAATAGTTGGGAAATTACACATTTGTGTTTATTAAATCTCTATTTGTGAAATACTGAACTGCTAATTTTTAATAAAGGGGCATTGGAATCAATGTAATTAGGTTTTTAAAAATGGATTTTATTCAGTGTAGCTATTGGGGCTGAAGAGATGGCTCAGTGGTTAAGGGCTCATATAACTCTTGTGGAAGATCCAGGTGTGGTTGCCAACATACACACTAGACAGTTCACTTCTCCTGAAACTCTGGCTCTAGGGAAGTCTGATATGTCTGCTCTTCACAGGCACCTGTGCTCACATGCACTGCCTACATAGATGTATACAACTAAAAGTAAAGTAAATCACGGAAAAAAAGAGTAAACAGTGTTGATATATATTTATTTAATGTATATGAGTACATTGTAGCTGTACTGATAGTTGTGAGCCATCATGTGGTTGCTGGGAATTTAATTCAGTACGCCTTCTCACTCTGGTCGGCCCTGCTCACTCCGGCTTTAAAGATTTATTTATTATTATATGTAGGTACTCTGTAGCTGTCTTCAGACACACCAGAAGAGGGCATCAGCTCTCATTACAGATGGTTGTGAGCCACCATGTGGTTGCTGGGAATTGAACTTGGGACTTTCAGAAGAGCAGTCAGTGCTCTTAACCATTGAACCATCTCTCCAGCCTCAAAAGTATACTACTTTTATTTTTATTTTTATAATACTACCAATTATTTGTAAAGAGGTATTATTAGAAGGTACTATTAGAAGGAATATTTAGGGCCAGTTAGATGGCTCAGAGGCTGCTATGCAAGCCTGGCAGCCTGAATGTGATACCTGGAACCCATGTAAAGGTGGAAGGAGAGAACCAGGCTATATTGCCACATACGCCTCTGGCATGTGTGTGCATACCTATACATATGTTGTGTGCATACCTATACATATTTGTGTGCATACCTATACATATGTTGTGCACATGCGAGGATCCCCCACCCCCGCTGCCACCTGGTGGAATATATAAATAATTTCTCAACAATTTGTTTTATAAATACCATTTTGGGGCCTGGTGAGATTACTTAGTGGGAGAACCTGCACTGCTTGGGTCCTGGCACTCTGTAGAGACAATGAGGGAGCGTGGAAGGAGCAGACACACAGCTGTGCTGCTGTGAACTGTCCATTTTTCCTCACTCGGCTTCCTCTGTTGGCTACAAGCTGCAGCTAAGCATTCAGTGCCCGGAGACCATGTAAAATAAATAGAAGGACACCACCAACTCCATACAATTGTTCAGATAACAGAAACTAAAATAGTTTTATAATTACTTTTAAATTGATGGTGATTGAAGTTTATTGACCATTATGTTTTAATTTTTAAAAAATCTAAGTTTAATTAAAAATTTCTTGCCTGTATAAACTTATATGGTAAACCTAGATATATCTTTGCTTGATAACACTATTGATGTGGAATAGATTATGCTTGGTTTTATATGTTGAATACTTCCAATGTTATTTTTCTTTTTAATACTTTTTCTACAGATTGTAAGCAGGCTTGTTCAAATTCGTGACTATATTACTAAAGCTAGTTCTATGCGAGAAGATCTTGTAGAGAAAAATGAAAGATCTGCTAATGTTGAGCGTCTTACTCATCTAATAGAGCACCTTAAAGAACAAGAAAAGTCATATATGAAATTTCTCCAGAAAATCCTTGTAAGTTTTAGACTTTTTAAGTGATTTGTGTTATTTTTATGATGTACCATGTACAAATACTGATGACATTCTGATGTCACTCCAGAGGAGTTAACATATTTTCAAAAATCGTGCCATCCATTATAACATTTTTATTGCCATTTTTAATAGTTGTATGATTTATACCACTAAAATATTTCAGGCTAGAGAAAATGAGGAGGAGGATGTTCGGACTATAGACTCAGCTGTGGGATCTGGTTCTGTAGCTGAGAGCACATCGCTAAACGTAGATGTGCAGTCTGAGGCTTCAGATACCACGGTAAGCGGCTTTTTGGTAATTAAAGTGCTGGAAATGAAGATTTGAGGTTTTCCTCCAGTTTTGAAGATGATAATTTTTGGCATCTTTAATAAAAAAATGTATTCTAGGAAAGAAACCCTCAAACTGTTAATGGTATACATAGTTTCTAAACATGGAAGCTTGAAAGCTTAATTAGTAACATTGTTGGAAATCTAATCATTTTTAGATTTCATTGCACAGAAATGTTAGTGAAGTTGGCTTTGCTCAGCACAGATTTCCTAATCTTAAGAAGCATTGGCAAAGTTCGATGCGCTGTAGGTGTAAGAACTGTTAGTATCACTGCTAGGCTGTGACACTCAGGGATATTACATGCAGTTGCTGGAGAAGTTTCCAAGTTCATTTTCTGGTGAGCCCTCATTTTAAATGTGCTAAGATTTTTTAAAAATTTCTCACGCTGTACTGTAGTAAAGCTAGACGTCTACAACCTTGAAGTCATAGCTAATAAACGAGGCACGACAATGCTGATAATATTTACTCTCCTCTCACTGAGGAAAAGGTAAGGGGGTTTCTGCCTATGAAGTCAAATTAATAAAACATTCTCCCCTTGGGAAAGAGTAATTTATAGAACTTTGGAAAAAGAAAAGGTTAAGATTGATTTAGTTTTAAGAATGTAGTACATTTCAAAACTGCTTGGCTTTTAGACACTTTTATTTGAACAGACGTGCACTTGTCTGAGTGCATGTGATAACCACTACACTGTGGAAACAACACTCTGATCATACACATGTGTAACTGCTAAACACATAGTACTAGTAAGCCTTTACTTTTGAAATGATTAGCACCCATGTATTGATTTTTGTAATATATTTCAAAATACCATTCAGCATTAGGAATTTGAGGGTTTGTTTCCTTTTATTACTGCTCTACACATTTTACCTGTTTCTTTTCTCCTCCCTATCCTTCCTATTTAAACTTTTCTTAAAATAAGAAATGTGTTTGAATTTTTTCTTTCTATTTAGGAAATACTCAGGGGATTTGATCCAAACAGTTGTTGAAAAATGGATTCTGCTGTGGGAAACTGTTTTCTGTTCATAGTGGTCCTGGGAATCATTTCTCACTTCTATACCAGGAGAAGCAGACGGGTTGGGTTGGCTGGTTAAAGGATTTTATAGGAGAGGTATGGGGAATGGTATAGTTGATTGTAATTTTCATACTAAAAATCCATAAAGTATTTACTGTGATCAGAAATTTCCTTTATAATGATGAAAATCATGGCCTTTTGTAAATTATTATGTACCAAATAAATGTTAAAATATGCCTTAGCAGTTTTTTATCCTTGAAAATTGTCACAGATACAGTGCTTGCTTATATTTAATAAGTAACTTTGTTTTGTAGAAACTTAAAAATCTAATTAAATTTACTTCCTTTTGGGGATGGCTTTGGGTTAAATTTTTTTTAAAGATGAAATGAGACATTTTTGTATTTATTTACAAGGCTGGCTTATATGTTAAACAGGAGTTTGTGTTAAGAAATTAATATGTTACACTATTTAATAAAGGAGGCATCTTTTAGTCTGAGAATTCGGCCCTGCATTGAGGACAAACTAGGGAATTCAGCTTCACAAGAACAGGTTTCAGACATTGACGTTACTACAAGTCCTAAAGGGAAAGGTGACAAAGCTCTTCAGAATGACAGGGAACTGAGACCTAATAGGAAATGTAGCGGAAAACGTGGATTTCCCTCAAAGGTATACTTCACAATGTTAACTTGGGAAGTCTTTAAATGAGTAGCTCTTTAGTTCTCTTTCTTCCTTATTTGCTTTTCTGTTAACTGCTATTACTCTTAACTCTATAAATATTCAACTCCATTAATATACTGTAATCTGTTTGAGTAAAATGCTGTTGCTAAGTATTTTTAATTCTTTTTGCTTTAGAATATACCTCTGCATGGATAAAATATGATAGCTGATTTTGATTCATTATAAATTATAAAGGATTAGAATAATAACTTGTTCTTTTTGCTATTGAAGGTTTAGCGTATATAAAACATTCTTAAACCTTGACAGTTGCTTTTGTTTATAATATTAGTGTTTATGAATTTGAAAGATACTTTAAATTTTTGTATTATCACTACAGAAGTTCATTAGAGACAAAGAAAATAGTATAAGATGTTAGATTTTTCTGTCCTTAATGGAAAAAATGCTTTTTTCCTGGTTTTGGCTTGTATTTGTGCTACTGTTTAAAACCCTTTTTTCTTCCTCTCTCTCCCTCTTGGGGGAAAAAAAGAGTTAGTTGATTTGCTCATTGATGCTTTACGGTTTTGCTAGATTTCCTTCTTCAGTGTTTGATTTTAATGTTTTTTGTTTTAGTTTTCTGTGATTTGTATAAAAAGCACTTAAATGAAGAAAACTGTTTCTGTAGTTCTTCTAATACATTTGAAAGAAGTAGCACTTATAAAACCATGTGTATCCTTTTAGCAAGAGCAAAATATTTTAGTAGTTTAGAGTATACTGTAGTAATTTCGTTGTTTTGTTACTAACTTGTTACTGATGATCAATTTTTTTTTTTACTTTTTAGTTATATTTTCCTTCCTTCCTTCCTTCCTTCCTTCCTTCCTTCCTTCCTTCCATTCTTTTTTCTATCTTTATGTTTAAAATGATGAAACAACCTCAAGTATTTTGGCAGTTTTTTAAATGACTTTTTTTGGTGTGTTGGGGGGTCTTTGGTTATACAAAGCATTAAGCTTCAGGTACTCTTTAAGCAGAGAAGTACCTGGTTGTCTTTAGACTTAATAGTATTGAAGGGGCAAAAATGGATGTGAGCTACTCCAGCTATGTTTTAAAATTGTTTTCCTTCCTTATATGATTGTCGGGCACTGCGGCATATTTACCAGGCCTTCTTTCACCCTGTGCTAGTTCATTAAGATCAAATAAACATACAACCCCCCCCCCCAAATACCCCAGAATGTTTCTGCTTCTTGGAAAGTATTATTACAAATAAGAATTGTAATTTAAACTTAATCAGGGATTTGTCAAAACTTATCCTTAAATCTTGATTTTTAAAAAAAATTATTTTTAGTGTGTTTGTGTGTGTGTGTGTGTGTGTGTGTGTGCGCGTGTATGCCTGTGGTGGGCCACAACATGTGTGTGGAGGACAACCTGTATTGCTCTCCCTAGACAGGATGGATGGGTCCTCAGGATTGACTCAGCCGTCAGATTTACTGTCCGCTGTATGGAAAGCTCTCCAGTGTGCCAGTCATCCTGCTGACCCTAGTCTTGATCCTTAAGGTCATCCTAATGCACATAATTCACAAACGATTTTAATTACAAAACCTTACTTTGTATCACTTGACTTTTAAGTTTTTTCTGTTTATAGAATCTGTTAACTCTAATCCCTTCCACAAAACCTTTCAAAATAAATTATGTTTGAAGAATAGAGGAAAAGTTTTGAGGTCTCATGTTAGATTTGGAGCTCAAATCAGCCTTATGGGTTGCAGGTTGATATGAAATGATAGCTATCTACAAAGACTGGTATTTTTGGTGTATTTTATAGATGTAATATTTTTGTTATGTAACAGTTTTATGTATACCCATCCTTTGAGAGGAGTACTGTCCCACCATTGTTTGAGACAGCACCTCTCATTAGCTTTTAACTGGACTAAACAGAGTAAGTAGTGAGATTGGCCATGAGTGTCAGGTATCTGCTTCTTTCCATCTTTGAAGGAGTGAGTTTACAAGTGCAGAGCACTAGGTCTGGCCTTTTTCTTTAAAAAAAAAAAAAAAAAAAAGGTTCTGAGGATCCCACTCAAGTTCTTGTGCTTCTAAGGCAAGCACCAATTCAATATGCCCCCCGCCCGGGGTCTTAAAGGCAGGGCCTTACTGTGTACCTAGAGTACATGGCTAGGGTGGAACCCCTATGTAGACCACACTGGCCTTGAATTCAGAGTTGTATCTGCCTCTGCCTCTCAAGTACTGAGATTTAAGGCGTGTACCACTACACCAGCTTCTCAGCTTTCTTCATGGTTGATTATAAATACTAACCTGAAATGTACATTATATGTATATAAAAACTGTTAGGTGTCATCAGCCTGCACTAAACTTGTAATTTCATCTAAACTTTCTGAGTGCTTAACTGTACTTTCGTCACTTTTTTTTCCCCATTTCTAAGTCACAATGTAAGATGTTGTCATGGCTACCCATTCTTATTTACAATGTTGATGGTTCTACTTGGGAGGAGGTAGATGGAAGAGGCTTTGTGCAGCGCTGGTGAAGGATGTCATCCGGAAGGAAACTTCTTGAGCTGTCTGTGTTCCCTGTGGTTTCTCTAGAAATCACATGTGCCCAGGGAAAGTAGATCAGTATATTCCTTTTTTACTTTTAAAAGAAATCACTTAACTCTTTACTTGACTTAGTAATTTTAGGGAAGAAATCATTTAAAATTTTGTATTCCCAACAAAAATTTGTTAGTGTGGCAAATTTGAAACCAAATCAATACATTAAAGGGAATATTTTTTTGCCAATGGATCAAAATAATAGAACTTTAAAATATTTTGATGGTAAATCATTTATGAAGAATATCTTTACAATATATATTTTATTATAATTGGGATTAAAATGTATTGCTTGGGGCTGTATTTACATTTCTGTTTTTGATTAGTTTTGTTCAGATGTGTTTTAAATTTTAATTTTGTGTATGCGTTTGTTTTTTTTTCTTCAATTTTTGAATACATGTGGCCTTAAACAAGAACTTTACCACTAAGCCATATCACCAGCCTACTTGGTCATTATGTCTTTAAAATTTTTTCTTTTAAAATATTGTTTTATTTAACATGTGTAAGTGTTTTACCTGTATTGTGTGTGTGTGTGTGTGTATGTGTGTGTGTGTGTGTATGTGTCTGCATGTATGATGCCAATAGAGATCAGAAGAGGATGATAGAGCCTAGGAATTTAGAGTTCAGTGGTTGTGAACCTGTATGTGAGTGCTGGGAACTGAACCTGTGCTGAGTCCTCTGCAAGAGTAACAAGTGTTTAACTGCTGAGCCATCTCTAATCCCATTGCTAATTTCTTCTAAGTAGTTCCTATTTAAGTCTTTTATGTTGCATATAGAGAGAGTGATAAATTCTTAGTGTATTGGGGAAGTCTTCCAGACTCAGTTTATGCCCCAAACTCAGCTAAATGGATGTAATTTAAAAGTTAAAAACTAATAAAAACACTTGATATAAAATAGAGTTTTCTGCTTTGTTACATACTTAATGTGCTTCAGTTAGGCCTTATTACATAAGATAATCAACAAATATATTTAAAAATTCTTGATCTTGGTTAGAAGTTGGTATGTTTACTCTCTGTGTCTTTGTCTTCTCCTGCCCCGCCCCCTCACTTATTTGCTTTTGTTGTATATGTTAAAAGTCATGTTCTGGAATGGGTAGAAAGTTTTGCTGCTTGATAGGTTGTAGAGAAAGTCTTTGAGAGCATTAGCTCAGTATAATTTGTAAGTGGTTCCCTATTATTTTGTCTGCAATATGTACAGCTCCATTTGCCTTCCTAGTCTTTGAACCTTCTGTTTTGTAAGAGTTTTTTTTCCCCCTTTCCTTTTAACTCCTCATAGTTTTTCACTGTAAAATTACCTAGTTTTTAATGTGGGACATAGCAATTTTCTAAGTATATTAAAACTGTATCTAGAGTTGTGTAATTATTTGAAACTAGTATCTGCTGTACTTTGCCATTGGCAAATGAAATAACTCTCAGGTATCAGAATTGCTGGTCTTATTTTTCAGGCCAGAGATCCTCAGCAGGAGCCTATGGAAGAGACAGAAAATTTGAAGAAACAACATGATTTATTAAAAAGAATGTTACAACAGCAGGAACAGCTGCGAGCTCTACAGGGCCGACAAGCTGCTCTTCTAGCTTTGCAGCATAAAGCAGAGCAAGCTATAGCCGTGATGGATGATTCTGGTATGTGATAGTCATGGGATAATAGTTTTAGAAGAAGGCTCGTTATTACAAAGTGAGTGCTATTACTGTATAGTCAGATCTTGGTTGTTGACTAGTTTAGCAACTTGTTATCAAGGTTACTCTGTCCTATGCTTTTCTTTGGTTATACGGAAGAGGTTGCAGGAACAACTCCTGGTTATCAGGCTGTACCATGCAACAGACAGCTCCTTTTCATCAGAGAGTACTGCTGAGAGGTAAAAGAGACAGGCCTGTATGTAGTACTCAGAGTGAAAGGGCTCTTGTTTCTTTTGTTTCCACTTTGCAGGAATTACTGTTTTTTTGTTTTGTCTTTTTGTTTTAAATCTCACTCACTAAGATTGTTGTTTGTTATTTGTCTTGCAAAGAAGGTTTAAAAACCCTAAGTGAGCCAGGCCTGTTATCATAACTAACCCCTGTGATCCTAGCACACTGAGGCAATGAGGCTCAAGACTTCTTCAGGTACAGGGAGATGACTTTGTTGGTAAAGTGCTTGTTCCAAAAGCATAAGGACCTTAACAACCACATTAAAGCCAAGCCGTCTGTAACCCTGGCTCCAGGAGGGACAGAGTCAAGAGGATCTCTGCAGTTCTGTAGTCTAGCCAGTTGATGAGCTTTGGGCTCAATGAGTCATCCTGTCTCAAAAATAAGATGGAGAGTGACTAAGGAAGATAGCCAAAATCAACCCCTGGTGTGTGTGTGCACATTGATGCCCTCCTCTAATACTACTTCATAGTGAGACTGGCTTATAAAATAAAGCAGGGAGAGCTGTAGGTTTGCTAGCTTAAGTATGCCCTGGGTGTGGTGCCAGAAAACAGAAACAGATGAAGTCTTAGAAGGAAGTAAACTAATGGGGCATCTTTAGTATTTGATGTTAGCAGTGTTATTTCGGTTAGATAGATATCCATTTGTATATATGAACTTTTAAAGCTGCTACTATACTCAGTATTTATGAGACTCAAAACATTTTTTTCTTTTTCCTTCAGAGCTATGTATAACTATAACTTAAGTGACAATTGACTTAATTAGTATTAATTCTTAATTTTGTAGACTTATTGTCTTCAAACTGCTTTTAAGTTTTTATTAGTTAAAAGTTAAGATTGTTGCTTATTAAAACTCAATAAAAGCTAGGGTTTTTTTTAAATTTTATTGTGAATTGACAGATAACAATTATATATATTTGCAAACTGATATAATAGACTTCCATTGGTTTAATTATAATTATGTTTTCTCATCAATTCTTAGTTTATTTATCTTTGAGCATTATAATTAGACCAGTTATTATTATTATTATTATTTGTTTGATTTTTGCTATTTGGGAGACATAGTAAGTTTCCTTAAGGATGCTTGCAGGATTGTGGGTTAGTTACAGGTTTATGGGTAACTAAGCAGTGGATGCACTGCTGCAGCTGCGTCTGGGTCGTTCCCATTAGTCTATCTGCCCGTACATCCCTTTGGAGCAGTGCAGCTCACAAAGTTCCTAATCTCTTCTCCACAATCTTGAGTAGTTGAATTTACATCATTGTGTTGGATTATCAGAATTGTAGGGTACTGGCTAAGGCTTTTTTACCCTTGGGACTATTTTATAGAAAAGGAGGCTTTATATAGAGACTATTAGTAGAAAGCTATTGAGTTTTAGGGTAAAATAGACAGAAATCTTCTTTTTTTTTTTATTTTCTAAATTCTTTGTTTACATTCCAAACATTTTCCCCTTTCCCGGTTCCCCCCTTCCCATATGTCCCATAAGCCTTCTCTCCACCCATTCTCCAATCACCTCCCTCCTTTTTCTCTGTCCTGGTACTCCCCTACAATGCTGGATCAGGCCTTTCCAGGATCAGGGCCCTGTCCTTACTTCTTCATGGGAGTCATTTGATATGCTACTTGTGTCTTGGGTATTCAGAGCTTCTGGGCTAGTTAATATCCACTTATCAATGATTGCATTCCATGTGTATTCTTTTGTGATTGGGTTACCTCACTTAGGATAATATTTTCCAGTTCCAATCATTTGCCTACAAATTTCATGAATTCATTGTTTTTAATTGCTGAGTAGTATTCCATTGTGTAAATATACCACATTTTCTGTACCCATTCCTCCATTGAGATACTCTGGGTTCTTTCCAGTTTCTGGCTATTATAAATAAGACTGCTATGAACATAGTGGAGCATGTGTCCTTAGTACATGCCGGGGTCCTCTGGGGATATGCCCGGGAGTGGTATAGTAGGGTCCTCCGGTAGTGTCATGTTCAGTTTTCTTTTTTTCTTTTTTTTTTTTTTATTTGATATATTTTTTTATTTACATTTCAAATGATTTCCCCTTTTCAGGCCCTCCCCCCCTCCCCGAAAGTCACATAAGCCCCCTTTCCTCCCCCTGTTCTCCTATTCACCCCTTCCTACTTCCCTGTTCTGATTTTGCCCTATACTGCTACACTGAGTCTTTCCAAAACCAGAGGCCACTCCTCCGTTCTTCTTGTACCTCATTTGATGTGTGGATTATGTTTTGGGTATTCCAGTTTTCTAGGCTAATATCCACTTATTAGTGAGTGCATACCATGATTGATCTTTTGAGACTGGGTTACCTCACTTAGTATGATGTTCTCCAACTCCATCCATTTGTCTAAGAATTTCATGAATTCATTGTTTCTAATGGCTGAATAGTACTCCATTGAGGACATCGGTACAGGGGGAAAGTCCCTAACAGAACACCAATAGCGTATGCTCTAAGATCAAGAATTGACAAATGGGACCTCATTAAATAACAAAGTTTCTGTAAGGCAAAGGACACCATCAAAAGGACAAATTGGCAACCAACAAATTGTGAAAAGATCTTCACCAACCCTACATCAGATAGAGGGCTAATATCCAATATATACAAAGAACTAAAGAAGTTAGACCCCAGAAAACTAAATAACCCTATTAAAAATGGGGTACAGAGCTAAACAAAGAATTTTCACCTGAAGAACTTAAGGTGGCTGAGAAGCATCTTAAAAAATGCTCAACTTCATTAGTCACTAGGGAAATGCAAATCAAAACAACCCTGAGATTTCACCTCACACCAGTCAGAATGGCTAAGATTAAAAATTTAGGAGACAGCAGGTATTGGCGAGGATGTGGAGAAAGAGAAACACTCCTCCACTGCTGGTGGGATTGCAAACTGGTACAACCACTCCAGAAATCAGTCTGGCAGTTCCTCAGAAAACTGGGCACGTTACTTCTGGAGGATCCTGCTATACCAAATTCCCCAGCATGTAAAAAGGATACATGCTCCACTATGTTCATAGCAGTCTTATTTATAATAGCCAGAGCTGGAAAGAAACCAGGTATCCCTCAATGGAAGAATGGATGCAAAAAAATGTGGTATATACACATGCCATTCTGACTGGTGTGAGGTGAAATCTCAGGGTTGTTTTGATTTGCATTTCCCTAGTGACTAGGTTGTTTTTCCCATCTTTTTTCCACTGGATGTTTTCCGCTCCTTTGTTGAAGATCAAGTGACCATAGGTGTGTGGATTCATTTCTGGGTCTTCAATTCTATTCCATTGGTCCACTTGCCCGTTGCTGTGCCAATACCATGCAGTTTTTAACACTATTGCTCTGTAGTATTGCTTGAGGTCTGGGATATTGATTCCCCCAGAAGCTCTTTTACTGTTGAGAATAGTTTTAGCTATCCTGGGTTTTGTGTTATTCCAGATGAATTTGAGAAATGCTTTTTCTAACTCTAAGAACTGAGTTAGGATTTTGACGGGGATTTCGTTGAATCTATATATTGCTTTTGGCAAGATGGCCATTTTAACTATATTAATCCTGCCAATCCAAGAGCATGGAAGATTTTTCCATTTTCTGAGGTCTTCTTCGATTTCCTTCTTCAGAGACCTAAAGTTCTTCTCATACACATCTTTTATTTGTTTGGTTAGAGTCACACCAAGATACTTTATATTGTTTGAGTTTTAGGTTAAAATAGACAAAAAATTTCTTTTACAAAAATACACTATTAGGATTTCAACAAAAGGCTGTAAGTAGGAGATGTATATTTGAACTTTATATACTTCTTCAACAAGAATTTTAGCTTAATTTTAAGACAGTTTTCCCCTGTGTTTATATAATTTTACAGAAGAAAACTGATGAAAGCAAGGGTTAGTGTTTCTAATTTGTTCAGAGACACAACTTCCTTAAAGAAGGAGGGCTTTTTTTTTTTTTTTTTTTTTTTTTTTACTGTCCAGCAAGTTGTTAATTATCTGAATTCTAATTTTAGTGTTTTCCACAGAGAGTTTAGACTAGAAAAAGGTTTTTGTCAGTCTCAAATACTAGTTTTTAGTTTTTAGTTGTTATTGTTTTGGTTTGTTTGTTTGAGCAGAAAATGATGGTATTTTTCTTTAAAAGAAGCATTTTGTAGCTTCTGGCTTTTAAAATTGAAGGGCTAAAAGGATAAAGATGGGGTACTGGGTAGTAGAGCAGTAGGTATTGTCAAAACTGTCTTCAGAAACATGCTTTAGGAGGATGAGAGGATTTTTGTTTTGTTTTGAATGAAGATGATAAAACCTGTGGTCTTAGTGTAATTGCTCTATCACTAGCGACTCCTTGAGTACATTTATTTGTTCACTGTGGAGTGCCAAGCCTGGCTCATGGGCGTGGTCTGCGTCACTGCATGGTCTATGGAGCACTGTCAGTCTTAGCTATATAGTGTTAACTCTGCCCTTCAGTGGAGCGATGAGTGGGCGGTCAGAGCAAGAGCTATACTCCAGAGAGCCGTGTTAACTTTCAGTCTATACTTTGTAGGAAAACATGCCCATTCCTGAATGGCAGTATTGGTTTTCTTGGAGGAGGCATAGTCAGCACTGCTGCCTCTATCTCATAGAGCCTTCCTATCTTGGACAACAAATCACACTTACTAATTGGGATTATAGTCCTAGCCTTCCTTGTATGTTGAGATTGAAAAACATGAGTTGCTAGAGTTTTAGCAGTTGTCTCATTAATTTTTCATTGTCAGTTATAAACCTCTAATAAAATGATTGGCTGACGGATAAGTAAGATAATTAAAAGTTTCAAATTAGTGTTAGGTTGAAGTTCTTCCCCCTTCAAAATATATGCTTAACTTGATGCTTCTTTATATTGAATATAGTATTTAATTTTGTTTTCAGTTGTTACAGAAACTACAGGAAGCTTATCTGGAGTCAGCATCACATCTGAACTAAATGAAGAACTGAATGATTTAATTCAGCGTTTCCATAATCAGCTTCGTGATTCTCAGGTGATTAGTTTATATAATATAGTTAAGTTTAGAAATCACATTAATTAACCCAGTAGATCTCAAGCCTTAGTAAACAAATATCTCCTAGTTTGACTGTTCAAAAAAAAAAAATGGAGCTGGGTGGTAGTGAGTTATGGTTTTAATCCCAGCACTCTGAAGGCAGAGACAGGTGGGTCTCTGAGTTCAAAGCCAGCGTATTCTACAGAATGAGTTCCAGGACAGCCAGAGCTGCACAGAAAAACCCTGTCTTAGAAAATGAAAAAGGGAAAAATGGATACAGAATCCTTCAACCTCCAAAATTATTATTTCTAAGATTTGAGTTGGCCCCATATGATTCTTAACATTATCTTTTGAGAAATTCTAGGTTAGAGGAAAATCTACTTTAAGATTTATTTTATTTTTATTTGTATATGTATACCTGAATGTGTGTGTCTTTCATATGCATACAGAGGTCAGAAGCGGGTATCAGATCCCCTGGGACTAGTGTTACAGTGATTGTGACTGCCTGTGTGTATGGTAGGACCTAGGTCCTCTGTAAGAGCAGCCAGTATTCTCAACCAGTGAACCATGGATCCACACCCAGAAACGCTAATTTAACTGCTGAGTAGTACGGGTTTCTTTTTGTAGGTTGCTAGATAAGCATTCTTTTTTACTTCTTTTAAACACTGGGTGGTTATAAACTTTGAGACTTGAAGTTAGGCTGTGTATGGTAGTGCTTGCTTTAATCCCAGCACTGGGAGGCAGAAGCAGATGGATTTATGGATTCAAGACCAGCCTGGTCTACATAGTGCGATCCAGGACAGCCAGGGCTACATAATGAGACTCTGGCTTAAAAAACAACAACAACAAGAACAACAACAACCCAGAGATTTAAAATTAGTTTTAAGTTTATGCCCTTGTATTATTTTATCTTATTGACAATGTTAAGGAAGGCTTTTGAGGGAGGAGGAATATTTTTGTTTGGCTTGGTATTGAAGCCAAGTCGTACTTTGTTAGACACACTGACCTCACCTTTTACATTTTCTGTGTTAGCCTCTTAAAGCACTTAGACTACAGGCTTGTACTGCCATGTCTAGCAGGACAGTTTAGAACTTGGTGAAATGATGATGTGGGTGTGGAATTTGAATGTGGGATCTGGAGAAGAACGGGTGATCATAGCCTCTCACTGGGAAAGGTAGCCATGTGTGACTTGCTCACCAAGAAAACAAGGCGCGCCATTCATTTTGGACAGTTATCTAGCAAAGGTTAGGAAAGTTTTCTAATGAATCTGTCAACCCTTACATAAGAAGCTCTCGGATCCTCAAAGGATATAGGTATAAGATTGTTAGTGGAAGGGCGGTGTTAATAACAAAATAGTAAACAAAATAAATATCATCGTACAGTAAAATGCAACTTAATTTTCTTTGTTTTAAATGATTTTTTCCCCTTTTTTAAAATTTTTATTTTTTAAATTTAAGCCTCCAGCTGTTCCAGACAACAGAAGACAGGCAGAAAGTCTTTCATTAACTAGAGAGATCTCTCAGAGCAGAAATCCCTCAGTTTCTGAACATTTACCTGATGAGAAAGTACAGCTTTTCAGCAAAATGAGAGTACTACAGGAAAAGAAACAGAAAATGGACAAATTACTTGGAGAACTTCATAACCTTCGAGATCAGCATCTGAACAACTCATCATGTGAGTAAATCTGATTCAGCAGTATTATGTAAAGGGCACATAAGTACACATGCTGGCATGTAGTAGTTACTTAGTACGTATTTGATAGTTTCAAAAAAACATAATATTTGAAAAAGAAACTTGAATCTGAAAAGCTTTTTAATAAGCCAGGATGTGATGAACAGATGTTAAATCTATTTATAAAAGAAAAAAAAATGAAGTTGGGATAATTAGAGTTAGTCTCTAGTCACATTCTCAATCCTAGTTCCCGCCCCACAGTAACTTAGTTACTAAGTTACTCATAAGTGCTGGAACTTGGAGTCAGCTTGGGTAACCCCAGCTGGCCATTATTACCGTAACATTCCCATTTTTGTCTAGGTGAAAAATTAAAATGGATAGGGGCTAGGAACACCATTTTTAGAATCCCCATTCTTGACCTGTAAGTATGGCTCAGCAGCCAAAAGCACATACTGCTCTTGCAGAGAATCCAGGTTTGCGTCCCAGACCCCAATTAGGCAGCTCCCAGATCAGTCCAGTTCCAGGGACTCTGATGGCCTCTGGTTTTTATGGGCACCTGCATGCAGGTGATGGACATAAATTCACACAGGTACATATACATAAAATATAAATAAATCATTCAAAATAACAAAAGAATTGGATGTTCTCTCTTGTGTTTTGAGGCAAGATTTCACAATGGCGATTAGGCTTCAAATTTGCAGTCTTCCTGCCTCTCAGTCTCCAGGTCTGGGATTATATGTTTGCATTGCCACACTCATCTTGAAATATTAGCTCTTTATTCTTCACATATCTCCTGTTTCTCTGTCACTTTCAAAGGAACCTGACTATTTCTGTGCTAAAACACACTCACTTCACCCTCTTAATTTCAGCTACCTGTCTCTTCCTGTAGAGGATAATATCAGTTGTTAGCGTTTAAGAACAGAGGAAGACAACTAAGAAAATCTTAAGATTTGAAAGGTCTATTTATGACTTTATTTTAGTTTTATATACAAAGAAAATCATACCTTGCTGCCTGACAACGCTTAAGAAACCACTCCTTCTAGAAAACCATATAAGAGCAGTAGTTGTAAAAGGAAAAATGATTAAAGAATAGTATAACGAGGCCATTGGAAACCAGCTGTAATAATTGTGGCATTAAAATGCGATAGTCTCATTGAGGAAGACATAAATGGCTGTAGTTTTGAAGTAGTTGGAGGTAGAAAATTACAGTCTTAATACCTAATTACCTGCTAGGATTGGCCTTTTGTGTTCTGTACATCCCTCTTTAATCTCAGATAAATTTATTCTATGATTCTTCTGGTTGTTTTTCTAGCATATAGCATTGTAATTCTTGTCAGTGTCTGTCTTGTTTTAACCTATTATATCCTTGTAGCTATAATGCAAAAGTTCTAGACAGTCTGGAAGGAGGAAGTAAAAGTATTTTTCTTGTGTATTTTGATGTGTTGTTGAGCTGTTAACAAGTGGCCAGATTGAAATCTTCAGGTTTTAAGATGCTAACTAATTTTATTTTGTTTGTAAGAATCCTAACTGTAAACATATGCTGGTTCATACCATGCTTAGTCTGATAATTGCTTTTTTTTTCTCTCTCTTTTATAGTTGTGCCTTCAACTTCTCTCCAAAGAAGTAGGGATAGGAGAAGTTCATCTGTAGCTCTGTCTACTCCTGTGGGCTTTGCACCAGCTGTCAATGGAGAGGCCAATGGTCTTATCTCCTCTGGTCCTTGTCCTGCTGCCCCTCTAGTCCCTCAGAATGAGAGTGAAAATGAAGGTCATCTAAATCCAGCTGAAAAACTACAGTAAAATACTTTTTGCAATCATTCTTCACATCTATTAAATAATTAAGTAATGAGGATAATATTTTAAACTGTTGAAAATTTGTAAGAAACTGAAGTTTAATAAGATAAACATTCTTAAGATATATGTTGGAAGAAGGAGAAGATGTAATATCTATGAATCTTATCAGTTGGCTAAAAGAAATATGGCGTCGTTCAGGTAGTTTCTGTAAACTGCTGTTAATCATTTTTCAGAGAAAGGGTTACAAATAGAAAGAACTGTAGGTAAAATATTTTAATATTCAAACAAGCCCTATGCTCGGGAGTCTTACTTCTGAAACTTTATTATACAAGACCGTGTCAGTGTGAGCAAAACACTTAGAAAGCATTTGATTCGGCACCTGATGTATATGACATCCAGTTCACGCTGTTGGAGTTTTCTTTTGCTTTTTGTTTTTGTTTGTGTGTTTTGAGACAGTGTCTCACTATATCACCAGTCTTTAGATCTTACTGTATAGACCAGGCTGGCCTTGAACTCACAGAGATTTGCCTGCCTCTGCCTCCTAAGTATTGGGATTAAAGACATGTGACAACATGTTCAGCTGAAACTATTTTTAAAATTGACAGATGCCCTGAGAATTTGATTTAAATCTGTGTGTGTGTGTGTGTGTGCGTGCGCCAACTGCTATTAAGTGAAAATAAGGGTTTTTTTTTTCTTTTTCTAAAATGGTGTTGGTGTTAATGTTACATTTTTTTTAATCAGGAAGTTAAATGAAGTTCAAAAGAGATTGAATGAACTGAGAGAATTAGTTCATTATTATGAACAAACATCAGATATGATGACAGATGCTGTAAATGAAAATACAAAAGATGAAGAAACTGAAGAGTCAGAATATGATTCTGAACATGAAAATTCTGAACCTGTTACTAACATTAGGTGACAACAAGTTTCTTCTTCCCAATGTATTCATCTGAACGTATACATGCATGTGCAGTTTGGGCAGGGAGGTACATTAGCGAAGTGTTCATCATTAGCTTCATATTCTAGCTTTTACAGTGGAAGTTATCATTAGTGTAATAATCATTCTTGTCCTATGAAGAAAAAGAAGGAAATGCTGAAGTCAATAATTTAGGAAAATTGCTGTTTGTTACTTAATGTAAGTAAGTTTATGAAGTATCAAATTTAGCGTTTTTTTCCCCTGCTTCTATACTTTAGGTATATTTTGAGTTTTCAGATGCTTTTATTTATAAACTTCTAAGTTTATGGAAAAGCAAATTAAAAATCAGGAGTCTTTTATTAAGAATTCCAGTTTAAATGATTTAGTTAATGTTATTCTTAGCTTGCAACTACATTATTATAGGCCTGAGGTAGATTTTTCATTTTTATTTATTATTATTGTTGTTTTAAATAACTTGGCTTTAATTTCGTTCAGAAATCCACAGGTAGCTTCTACCTGGAATGAAGTGAATGCTAACAGTAATACACAGTGTGGTTCTAACAATAGAGACGGGAGACCAGTTAATTCTAACTGTGAAATTAATAACAGATCTGCTGCCAACATCAGGGCTCTAAACATGCCTCCATTAGGTATGATTTCCTATATTCACAGAAAAATTTTCAAATTACTGTTGTGAAGTAGATTATACTCTTAATGTTCTAAAATCACATACTTGAATGATACTTGTTTTCAACAGACTGTCGATACAATAGAGAAGGAGAACAGAGGTTGCATGTAGCACGTGGTGAGGATGAGGAGGAAGAAGTAGAAGAGGAAGGAGTCAGTGGGGCTTCCTTATCTAGTCGTAGGAGCAGTCTGGTTGATGAGGCACCAGAAGATGAAGAATTCGAACAGAAGATTAGTAGACTCATGGCTGCAAAAGAGAAACTTAAACAGCTCCAAGATCTTGTTGCTATGGTGCAGGTCAGTTTGTTGAAACAGTACAGTCATGTAAGATGAAAGTTTTTTGTGTGTGGTTAATTATTATGTTGTTATAACTTCTTTTCATTTTCTGACATCAAACTTTCTTATATTCAGGACCCTGCAGATACACTAAGGGCAAGCGTGTTACCACTGAGTTACATTCCCCAGCCCTGTATTTGAATCCTAGGTGTACCCATTAAAGGCTTAGTAGTTTACATGCTATAGACATCAGATCCTGCAAACTTGAGAAATTGAACCTGACATGGTGGTGCACATCTGTAGTCTATCACTTGGGAGGTAAAGGCTGGAAGATTAGGAGAAGTTCAAAGTTATTCTTGACTCTATGCAAATTAGAGGCCTGCTTTAGGCATAAGACTTTCTAAGAAAAACTTGGGGAGACGAGTTAGAGTAGGTATATTTGTCTTTATAAAGCATATAATGCCTTTTACAATTTATTGGTGAGAATGCAACCATATGTATATAGAAACATAGGAGCATGGCAGTGTACCACTGTAGTTTTATGTACAGCCCTGCATAATTGTTTTTGCTGATGAGTGTTGAGTGGAATAATAAAAAAGTAGAACCAGACATTCTTAAGCTAATGCCTCTGCCCTGCGGACTGTCGAGCCAAGCACTGGCGGGCAATGGCCGACCTGTTTTTATCTTGTGGAGATTCTGACTCTGAACTCCACAATCTTTCCACCCAGCTCACTAGGTTCCCATTGGTGAGTCGCTACCACGCCAACCCCATGCTTTAAATCCCCCACCGCCTTTGTGGAGCACCTCAGGCAAACCTACTGGCCGCCATACCTTTCTCTCTCTCTAACCCAGGCAAGTTGCAGCATGAAGGAAAACACAACACAAACTTAGTTCAGAAACAATGGTAACTCAGTCTCTGGATGCAACAACTAAAACCTAATCTTGTAAGCCTTATTAAAATCTGATTCCTCCCATGGTGAATTCTTGTGAATCTGCTGTGATACTAGGAAACTGCTGTCCCAGTTCCCAAAGGACTAACTCCCTCCTGCTTCCTCTCTCCTCCATCCAACCTGGAAGTCCCACCCACTCACCCAGTGATTGGCTCCTTTATTCATTAGGGGATTGGTTCACAAGAACAGCCCCATCCACAACAGATGACACTAGCCTCATATAGATCTCATAAAAACATGAGGTAGATATTAAACAAACTGCAAAAGTTAATTGCCCAATGTTATATAATTATGATGGCTAGAATTCATAACTTAGAGCAAAGCTTTATATTTTATGATTTGTTTTATGTATGTGAGTACACTTACTATCTTCATACACACCAGAAGAGGGCATCGGATCCCATTACGAATGGTTGAAATTGAAAAGCCGCCATGTGATTGTTGGGAATTGAACTCAGGACCTCTGTGAGAGCAGTCCATGCTCTTAACTGCTGAGACATGTTTGAAAATAATTTATACATATGTACAGATAATTATGTAAACATTAACACTTCCTTATTATCTAATGTGGTCCAAAGATTTACTGAGCTTTTTGCAATTTACAATGGTAGGTATAATTTTTCTAGAGCAATAAAAATGGTTAAGTTTGTAAAATTATTCCTTTGCTTTTTTTCTCTGTTTCTTTCAAGTGTTTTGTTAGATCATTGGCATGTATTTACCAAACCTTTTAACTTGAATGGAAAATTTCTAATTGCTCACCAGAATCATTATTATTTGATAATCTAAGCAAAATGAATTCATGTGCCCATACCTTTTATTACATTTTTATTATATTGGTGTACTATACCTTGTTTATACATTGGATTTTGGCTTTTTCTAACTTTTCTCTATGAGAAGAGAGCTATTGAAGAAAAGAAAGTACGTAAGCGTACCCAGCTCTGCATGTAAAGTGTGCAGAGACGTCTTTTCATGTCTATGTGCCTATTATTTTTGCTCATACATGTGAAGTAGTTGGAAAAAGCACACAAGCTAAAGAAATCGATAGAATGGCTATCTTTCTGCTTTTCTACTTTACTTTTTGAACCTAGGCCACATGAAATCCGCCTGCCTCTCCCTCCCAACTGTTGGGATCAAAGGTGTGCGCCATCACTGCCTGCCTCATTAGTCCTTTAAGACCAGTGGGTGGCAACACTTTTTGGGGATGAAAGACTCTTTCACAGTGCTTGTATATCAGATATTTACATTTCTATTCATAACTAGAAAAAATACAGTTATGAAGTAGTAATGAAATCATTTTATCATTGGGGGTCCCCACAACATGAGGAAACGTGTTAAAGGGTCATAGCATTATGCAGGTTGAGACCCACTGCAACCTAAGATAACCTTAATAGTCCATTGAGAAACTAAAGTGTGAGAGACAACTTTCAGGCAGCTTTGTTTTATATTTTT